>NC_056667.1:51807083-52131666 GCF_018350195.1 Panthera tigris | reverse complement strand
GAGCCCTGCATTGGGTTTCATGCTGACAGCATGGAGCCTGCTTAGGATTCTCTCTCTCTCTCTCTCTCTCTCTCTCCCTCTCTCTCTGCTCCTACCCCCCATTCTTCCCCCCTCTCAAAATAAATAAACTTAAAAAAAATAAAAATAAAAATAGTGAGTGACTTAAGCTAGAGTAAGAACACTTTCAGAATGTTGCCTGAGTTTCACCAAGCAGAAAAGCCTCTCTCCCCCTTTGCCCTGCCCTCTGCCCCCAAGCCCCAGATAAGGAGTTGTCTCATGGCAGGGACTGTCTCATTTGTGTGGATATCACCAGGACCTGCACAATGTCAAGCATTTCATAAGTGCTCAATAAATGTTGAATAAGACATGGTCTTATGCTTTAAGACTTTTATATGTTATGCATATCCTTTTATTTTATCAAAAGATATTTGATATTTTTTTATTTTTAAAATATTTTTTAACTAGTACAAAATCAATTTAAAATATTAAAACAACAGACTTTTCAGAAAGAGCAGCTCTACCCAGGGGATGAGTTACCAGCATCACAGATGGGTGCATGAAAGGGCCCAAGGGCAGTACCAATAGTGAGTTAATAGAAAGGCAAAATCCAGAGAGCTGAAGTAGCCAGGAAAATTTTACAGAAAATACCATTAATAATAACAGCTCACCTATTCATGACCCTGTATAGCTTACAAAGCATTCCCACACATATTACTTCATTTGACACGTTTAATAGCTCTCTGGGGTAGTTATTATTAACCTCAAAGAGATTAAGGGATTTGCCCAAGCTCAACAGCTAATAATTAATAGAGAGTCAGAATTCGAACTCTTGTCCTTTTATTCTGCATCTGGAATAAGGCTCCAAGGTAAGGTGGGAAAGTGCAAGGCATACTTCAGGGGCTTTGCAGAGGGCAGCCTCCCTGGAGCAGAGGGTTAAATGTGTTCACATACCACTCAACATTTCCAGAGACTGGCTCACCTCTACTTGTGGGAGAGGTTGCACTCAGGCCCTCTCATAAAGGACTGAGAGGCCACATAAAGGACTGAGAGGACACATAAAGTGCCAGTCAGTTCTGGTAATTCACCAACATCACCATCTTTTCCTGATTACATTATTAGGAAACAGGATCCACCACCCTGTTCAGATGAGGAAAGAACACAGAAGTTCAACAAGTCAGTTTAAAATGAAGGGGAAGGGGGAGGAAGCATTCTTTAGTGCCTACCAAGTGTTAAAGAAAATTTTCAGAGTGAAGAAGGAAACTAGTATGCAATGGGGGTTCAGATAGCATGAAGTTCAAGTTACTGAACATAAAATTATACAACACTGGAAGATTTTTGCTCATATTTCCAGAAATGCCACCATAATCCAAGCAAAGCCCTGGTGATCCATGTGCCAAAGAACTCATGTAAAAATTCCACCTGCTATCAAAGCAATTTCACATGTGTTGTTTATTTGTATATTTCTTTTAACAATATGGTAGATGTTATTGACTGAATGTGACATAATATGAAGCCTGTTTAATAATGGGATTGACTGCTTTGGTTAAAGAGAGAGCACATTGTGAGTAAAGAATTCAAGAATTCAATCTATCTAGGATGCTGTAGATGGAAGCATGCATCATGTAGGAGCTGGATATCATGACCTCTCAATCCATCTAGTGACCCAGTGATCACCTGCACTGAACAGAGACCATCCAGAACCCTGAAGAGTTATAGGTCTAATCTATGGTGCCATCTCTAAGACATATCTGGGTATTAGGCATGTCTAAGTGTAAAACGCACCCAGTATCAAAGAAATTTTAAAGGATTAAATACAAAGGAAAACATAGTATATCTAGAAACAAGATGGAAAAAGTTCTAAAATTTTTCCAACAATATTCAAAAGAACAAGTTTACTTAATAGCTGATGAAGTGCTCAGGACCAGTGATTTCAACTCTCTGAGCCTTGGACCCCTTATGGCAAAATAAGAGAGAGAAGACACTGACAGAGCACCTCAAAGTTCTCTATCAGCCCAAAAGTCTGTGAGTCAGTGACTTCCAGAAGAGGCTAATGGTGTACTGGCTGCCTAATCAAGATGAGTGGTCTGCCTATCAATTCTTGGTCATCACCCTTTCTATCTGGGAGACTCCATGTGCCAGGATCTCAGGCTGACTCCATCCTGCCTCAACTTCAAACTCCAACTTGGTAAACACAGCTGGGCCTCCTTCTCAGTCCTAACCATCTTTTTAAGGAGACCTAGATACAGGGCTTATTCTCCTGAGCGGGTGATGGGTGTTAGCCTTTACCCAAAGTTTCTAGTGCAGAAATGCAGCTAACTTTACAAGATGATATCCCACTACTGAACCAAAGACAATAAAGAAAAGTGTGGATAGCTCTTATTTGTATTTCTAAATCTGAGTAATAGGCCTGTGTTCAAAGAAGAACGTGAACATATTACAAGAATGCAACACTCTTGTTAACTCTGTCCAAGGATCTTCATCAGCCAACTACCATGCTACTGGTTGCCATCTCTACCTTCAGGGATTACAACATCTCATCTAAAATGCTTTATGACTTCCCCCCAACCCTGGTCAAATCATATATTTACATAAAATACAATCATGCCATGAGTCTTTCCAGTGTTATGTGTCCTTTTATAAAAGGTTTTCAAAGCTGGCTTAAATAATTACAGGACCTAAAAGCTCCTGTAATTCATGTCCAAGAATTTTCCGGACCAAGGAAAAATAAGTACTGCAGGATTTCCCACACTCCTGTCAAAGATTTGAAGGACCTTAGTCAACTTGGCAAAGTAAAGAAAATACATTTAAGATATAATGGCTCTTGCCAGAAAAAGGGTTTTGACCTTCTGGCCAAGCAGATTCCAACCTAATGGCCAACTCAAATGAAATCCAGCTTTTATTCTACAATTTGTAGGATATCTGTAACTACCATTTCCATCCTTTCCACTTTGCCAACTCATAATCCATTGCCCTGAAGGAAGGATTATGCAGAGGGCAGTGGTTTCTGTGTATAAACAATGAAGAATCAGATCCTCTTTGCTCCTCCTTACTTTTTTTTTTTAACCCACCTAGCCCAGAAATCTCCCCTGTGCTATAGAAACCCAATCCTGCGTATTATAGGAATAAACATCAAGTTCACAAAAATCAATTGCACTAATGTAAAATGTGTATGATGTGTGAAGGGGGTGGAAGGTTTATATGTATAGGAAGGAAGGAAGGAAGGAAGGAAGGAAGGAAGGAAGGAAGGAAGGAAGGAAGGAAGGAGAGGGGTGACTGCAGAGAGCAACACAATGACATTTACTGTCACCATCAAATTGCTTTCTCTTATATTATAAACTTTTAGAACACATCAGTTGACCTAGTTGGGATAGCACCACCCAAAGATTACCAATACTTTTGATGTCATTAATTGAATGAAAAGATTGCTATTTCCCTTATATCCCAGAAACACTGAAGCCTATAAATCTAGCAAAGAAGACCAGGGGGAAAAAGTCTATATTCTGTCAGTGAAAAACAATGAAACCCACAAAACCCAAAAACCCTTGTCTAGACATCATAGAGATACATTTGAAATAAAATTGTCAAAAATCGGCCTCTCTTCTACTCATCTGTTATATAAGCAATCACAGACAAGTGAGTAATTATCTTCAAGGATAAATTTAACACATCTTGTTTTCCCCTCTCTCAGCCCCACCCTTATGTGTGCACTTCCAGGAGTTAGATTTCACCATCCCTCTTGCTCCTCTCCCCATATCAGGGAAGCAGAACTTGAGAAATAAGGACCAGAGCTGGGAACTCTGACAGCAAGCCTCTGACATCACTTTGGTAGCAGGAAGTACCGCAGAAGTCTGAGGTTTCACGCCTCACTGCCCTCTCAACACAAAATCCTCCCAGTGACACTGTGCCCAGAAGATGTTTACTGCCTAAACGCACAGTCAATCGCCCCTCAAAGAAACACTCTTCCCACTACACACTGTGTCCACCACTGTTGGGGCAGGGAACCCCTACACTCTGTGGCTGACGCCATAAAAATGAATCCATCTTAAAATACACTGTGCTGCTTTTTGCTTTCTTCTGCCAGTTGGTCCTTGGCAAAGGTTCCTGATGAACCCAAACACATCCAGTTTCATAGCACCTGGGGTGGAGGGGCGAAGGGAGGGAGGGATTGTACCTTTGGGAAACCAAACTTGCCACAAAGCTACTCTTTGTGACTGCAGCTGCTGGTCTCTCCTGCCATGCCCCCAGCCACCCCCATCACCCTTCCTGGTTCTGTTTCTAGGAATCACAGGCTGCGTAGCTGGGAGGGCTTCAAGTCCTACTCTCTCCATTGTGCCGATGAGAAAACAAACGTTTAGAGAAGTCTGGCAACATGTCCAAGTTCATGGGACTCATGAGCCAGGCCAAGCCCAGGACTGCTGGTTCTAGTCCAGTATAGACTTGCAGAAGCATGGCTTTTACGGTAAGAAGAATGCTGGGTTTCAGTCCAGGATTTGTTGCTCGCTAGTTGGTGACCTTGGGGAGAAAACATTCACCTATCTCTGCCTTCTCAGGCTTTCCTGCCTACAAAATAGATAACAAACACTGGTATAGCTCACCAAGTACGTGCTCAACTCAGAGTGCTTACAGGAATGTAAAATGTTACAGCTTTTGGTACAAATCATTTCTTCATAAACCACACCATCTTGACTTCATTTGTTTAAAGATCCATTAGGCCTCTGGGTCAATGGATTCTTACTCATCTTTCCAGGCTCAATTTGCCGTCATCCCCTCCAGAGCATCCCCTGCCCTCGCAGATACAGTGAGGGGCACAGGTGCCCCTGTATGCATCTATCCTGCCCTACATTATGATGACCTTTTGTGACTTTTCCCCCATTTTACTTTAAGAGTCTCAAGAAAATGGACTATGTTTTAATCATCTTTGCATTTTTAGCACCTAGCACAATTCTTGCCCTGTGAGAAGTGAATTTTATCATTTTAAAAATAATAAAAAGAACAAAAATCACTAAGGAGCAAGGTGACTCAAGACAAACTGAAGGTGACACACCTTCCTTTGACTCACACACGCTGAATTTCCTAAGCAAACACTCACATCTACAAGTCTTCCTATGAAGTGTCTCTGCAGGTAACCCACTTCATCAGCTCTAAATACTTCCAACAAAGGACTCAACTACCACTCTCCAGTTACTGGACTAGTAATAATCTTTCCAAAGTATTTTCACATATATCACTCTCTGACAGTTTCTGGGATGTTTCTAACTCACCACACACACACACACACACACACATACACACACAAGATTTTTATTTTGCTATTTTAACAGAGCCTTTATTTTGAAAAATGATAAAAATCTTCATGTTATAAAATGAGCACAGGAGAAGTTCTTACTAAACTGGAGTTTATAACTGCTGCAAATCTGAAGAACATTGAGAGAATCCAATGGTGGATTAAGAGAAGCATTTGGTGGGTTTGATTCACAGGAAGCAGTGTGACATAACATGTTCCCACATCTGACTCATGGTGGGCCCATATAATGTGTCCTAGAGGTGTCTTTCTCCAAGAGTCACAATGAACCCTAAGCAGAAAACAGAGTTTTCAACTATTAGTCATGGTGATGAGAATAATAGTAAAAGCTGCCATCTTTTGAGCTTTTTACTATACACTGCTCTTTTGGAGCAAGTGATAAAGCATTTGTATTTGGAATAGTCCTAAAGAAAGACAGCATTCTGGTTGCTCAAACTGTGCAACATAGAGAGAGAGAGACATCAATTAGAAGCCAGACAGCTTGTTCCCAAATTGGCCATGCTATCTCTCAATTTGTGTCTTTGTGAATGATTCCCTCTGCCTGGAATTGCTGTACCCCCATCCTGACCCTCCAATTTCCCTCCCTTGCTTCTTTTAGCAAACCACTCCTCATTTCCTCTGGGAAATCTTTCAGCACCTCCTATCTGGAATAAAGTACTCTTTCCCCTATGATTTATAATAAATCAAAAATTGCCTTGGGTTATAGCCATTGTTCTCTGTGTTAGAATCTCCCTTTGGACTGGGGGCTTTCTGAGGGTAGGAAATTCATCTTTTTTCATCTTTTTATTCCCAGTATCTACTATGGAATTTTATACCTATTACTTCTAGCACAGAGTATGTATAAAATAAATGTTAAGTGAATAAATGAGTGGAATAAACAAAGAGTTCCCTTAACATAAGTAGGACAAATTAGCAAATAAATAATAAAATGGAGGAATTGGTAAACAGGACAAGGAAGGTGACATTTTTCTATTTCTGTAAAATATTCCAAGATCTCAAAAAAAAAAAAAAAGAGCTTGAGAAGTATGTGTAACTTTTATTATTTGCTTGGTATGGACATTAAAAAGTAGATAAATGTTTACCTTTTTAATGGGCCAGCTAGGGACCACGTAATCTCCCTGAGTTCTTTCCCTAAAATGAAATTTCCTTAAGTAGGTCATGACAGGGAGATTTATCTCAGTGGTCAAGTCCTCTTGCAGTAGAAGCAACTATAAAAATGTCCTTTTCTGGATGCGGTAAGCCAAGGTGGCTTGGGATGGTCTGGGAAAACACCATCGACACACCAACTCACTAAAATCTTAAACATGACCAGACTTGCATATGGTTTATTAGTGTCCTCCATGGATCTCAAAATAATTTAAAATGGGATTTAATATCACACTTACCCTGGAAGACAAAAGCAAAATCGCTCTCTCAAGGCAGCTTCATTCATACACAATGAGAAATATGACAGGTATACTCCAATATCTGAACATCTATTTAAAAATCAATTATAAACCAAGAGAGTGCTACAGAAAGATATAAGCAGAAGTCTTTTAAATATTGAACTCCCATCATACATTTTAAATAAAATTGAATTTTCAAATCTTTGGTTTATGCCAAGCCCTTCAGGGACATAGTGACTATAAAGGCAGATATCTATGAGCAAACAGCAATCTGAGGCACCCTCGGGAACACGCTAGGGCACTCAAGGCCAGGTCTACATGTGCTTTGTTCTTTTTTTGTTTGTTTGTTTGTTTTTGGACTTTCCTGCACTGGGCCTCCTGGAAAGCAGACAGGCAATACAATCAACCGGATCAGTATTCAAATTCCAGCTTACTCACTTCCTAGATACCTAACTTGGGAATTCATTGAATCTCTCTTAGCATCCATTTCTCATCAGTAAAATGGAGTTAATAATGCCTTGGAGGTAGCCAGCCTCCAAGATGGCCCCAATGATTCCCATCTCATGATTTTCATACCCTTGTATAGTCCCCTCCCACCTTTTACCATTTTACTAGAGTCTCTGATCTATGTCATACAACAGAAGTGATCACTTCTGAAAGAGGTTATAAAAGACTGGGACTTCCATCCTGGGTGTTTTCTCTCATTGCTCACACTGGGGGAAGCCATGTTGTGAGCCACCATATGCAGATGCCCATGTGTTATTGCGTGAACCTGGAAGCAGAACTGCCAGGCCAGTCAAGCCTTCAGGGGCTGCAGACTCAGCCAACAGCTTGATGGTGATCTCATGAACCACTAAGCTAAACCGCTCACAGATTCCCGATCCTCAGAATCTGCGTGAGATAATAAAATTCTATTGCTTCAACTGCTAAATTTTGGGGTTATTTGTTATGCAACACTAGATAACTAATACAATGCCTGTTGGGAAGAGTTACACTGAGGATCAGCAATAATATGTCAGATGCTGAGTACATGTTTGGCACATATTAGGCACTCAAATGGAGCTATGAAAATTAAAACTATATTATTAATAATTACATTATTGACCAATTATTGTTTTATTATTAACAATGCTGTATGATAAAATAACAAGTATAATTTTATGAGAGATTCATCATGATGCTTTTCCATGGAAAAGAAACTAGCAGAAGGGTCATCAATCCTAATGACAATTTTTTTTTTATATTTCCTATTGTTAGCTCAAGGCTTAATCTTTGCACTGACAGTTCTAATTTGCAGATACACATTGGTGTCAAGCATTCTGAGGAGCTGTAGAACATTTAAAAGGTAATAGGGGAAAAAAAGGAAGATTATATTCTCTGAACAACAGATACTACCTTTAAAATAATAATGCCCTCTGTTTGGCTCTTACATCAGTTAATGAGAGTCCTTCATGCATAAATCCACTCTGGGTTTAAAGCCCTGGACAGAAGCTCCTGACTTTGAATCATGACTGACCGCTCTATCGCCTTAAGCAAATTACTTCACCTCTTCGAGCTTCAGTTTTGCCATGTGTAAAATAGGAAAAAACAGTACTTCTCTTGTTGTTTTGAGGATTAAAGAAATAATGAAGTACAGTTAGAAGAGTAATTGGCACATAGTGAGTGGTCAGTAATTGTGTGCTATTTTTCTTTCCATTTTCTGCTATGTGGCAGGAATCATTAACATTATACTCATCAAGGCCCAGTATGTCAAAGGATTTGCTCAAGGTAAGGAGAAAAGAACTCTAGCCTTCTGTTTTTTGAAGGTATAGTCTTGAATAAAATGTAGCCTTTCTTGGATTTACAGAGATTTCAGGGAATATATATTTTTAAAAATGGTGCTGTTTATAGTCTATGGTGATAGACATCAGAAAGTAATTTCCTGGGTTGGGTGGAGGGAGTGAGGATGGGAGGTAGGGTTGGCTGGGAAAAGGGGCACAAGGGAACTTTCTGGAATGATGAAAACATTCTGTAACTAGCTTTAGGTAGTGGTTTCACAAGTGGTCACAATTGTTAAAACAGATGGAACTGAACACTTAAAACCTGTCTACATTAATTATACCTCAATAAAAATGATGAAAAATAAAGACAAAAACAAAAAAAATAATATATTACCTTATATATTCAAAGCTTTGGTCCCCTGTCATGACCTCAAGCCCACTCTCTTCTTCTTCCTTCCATATATTCTTCATGAAAGTAAAGATAGCAACTCAGAGTGGACAGGCATAGCATGCCACCCTCAACTCCCCCAAAATCGCTAAATCAAACAGGAAACAATGGGGCGAAGGAAAGTGAGCTCCTCAATGGGCCCTCAGACAACCTCCCCTCTCTCCCTCAGAGGTGGTCTTGTGCCCACTCTCTAGGGACATGCTCTGAACCACCCAGCTGGGCCATTGCCCGACCTGCTCAGGTAGAGACAGAGGCCTCAGTCTCCTGGACTGCCAATCTAGCCTTTCAAACAAACAGGAAATTCATTTGGGAGGAGGAGGGAGTGTGGAAGGGTCATGATCCTTCCATCCTTCTTTAAACAGAGTAGAAAAACATCATATACCCAGGTAACTGTAATAATTCAAAGTTGCTCAAACTTCAACTCCGGCTCCCATCCCACCTGCTTGGTGGTAATGCAGCAGGGCTTAGGGGTAGCTCAGAATTCCACATTTCAGCTGGCTCTGTGCTAGTGTGGAGGTGAGTGGTTGAGTTCGGTGGGCAGGGGGTGGAGGGGGTGGGTAGTCCTTCTACTTTTTAAAATTAAAAAAAAAATCTTTTGGGAGAAGTCCTTTGGAGAACTCTAGAAGGAAAACCTTTCCCTTCCCTAAATCTAAGAGAAAATGGTACAGCAGCTGGCCATGAACAATATGCAGGAGAAGACTCAGAGACCTCTGTACCCTCTGGGTTCTAGTGTGCCATGTGTGGATGTTCAGTTTAGTCACCAGCTACATGACTCATTCTTGTCAAATGCTTGCCTCAGCAGAATTACAAATTACCATGTGTCTTAGACCTTCCCAGATTCTTACCAACAGGTGAAAACAATGTGTGTAAAATCCATAATGCCATGTCCCAAGAACTAGAATGTTGGAGCTAGCAGGAACTTCAGAAACCATTCACCTCAACCAACTCATTTTCCAAAAGAAAGTGTATCTATCCCATAAAGAGATATGCTTTCTAACCCACAGGAGGGTTCACACCCAGAGGGATCAAGTCTGCTCTTGCATTGACTCCATATCCATGGGCATCTCTGTGCATCTGTTCCTGGGAGGGAAATGCTTTCAAGTAGCAAACAAACAGGCTGGAGGTGCTAAAGAAAGAGACAAGGAGAGGGAACTGGGACCTCCCTTAGATGATATCCCTCTGTTAGATGATGCACCCTAAAATGCTGCTTTCCTTCCTCTTTCCCCCACTGCTATGGGGAGCACCTCTCCAGGGCACCACTGCCCACAGGGCAGCACCTGTGGGCACATTTGTCTTCGCCTCTGGAAAGAAGCTCTTTCAAAGCAAGAGTCATGTCCAGAACCATTACTGGTCCCTCAAAGCCCCAGACACTGTTGTTTATCAACTGAATGATGCTCACCTCCCCGCCTCGTGGCCCAATTTAGACAAAGCCATGAAAGGAAAAATCCGAGTCTTCAGAATTTCTTCTCCTCCAAATATCTTCTTATCTGCTGCCACCACATGGTATCTGACACTTCCAACCCATGTGCCTGCTTCCCCTCTAAGGAGCCCCAACAAGAAACAATGTCTCCCATTGGCAACTATGCTACCATTTCTGTACCTTTGGTCATCACTAAAACAAGGGGTCTGTCCCACTCCTCAGCACACTAATTAAATACAGCTTTTTGCCATTCATCATCTTTATCACCACCACCATCATCATACAGATTTAACCCTACTCTAAGACACTGTTTAAATACTTTATAAATATTAGCTCATTAAACTCTTGCAATAACCCTAGGAGTTAAGTATTAATAATTTTCCCACTTTCCAGAGTGGAAAACTGAGGCACAAAGAGATTAAGCAACTTGCCCAAGGTTACTCAGTAGGTAAGTGGTAGAGCTTGGTTTCTAGCGCAAATAGTCTGGCTTAAGAGCCCACCTCATGGTCACTATTATGCTATATTATCTCTCCAGATTACCTTCATGCCTTTTCCTTCCCTCCCTCCAAAAATCAGTCAGGCACTTCCCCCTGTATGTTCCCATATTTGTCAACACTTTCCACACTGAGTATAAACCATCTTTGTAAATGCCTGTCTTCTCTCCTGGACTACAAATTGCTTGTGGAAACAGACTTTATTCATCTCTGTCACAGTTCAATAAATATTTGCTGAATCTGAATAAATAAATAAATGAATGACTATGTCCATTTCAAAGGGGGCAATGCTTTAACATCAGAGAGAATAAAGATCCCTGGATTAGAAATAAACCCAAGCATATACAGTCAACCAATATTTGACAAGAGAGCCAAGAATACTCAATGGAGAAAAAACAGTTTCTTCAATAAAGAATGCTGGGAAATTCAGATATTCACATGTAGAAGAATAAAATTAGAACCCTATCTGATGTCACTCACAAAAAGTAACTCAAAATGGGTTAAAGACTTAAATGTAAGCCCTAAAATCATGAAACTCCTAAAAGAAAATGCAAGAATAAAGCTCTTTGACATCACTCTTGGCAATGATTTCTTGGATAGGACACCTAAAGTACAAGCAACAATATAAAAAATTAAAAAGTGGGAATACCTCAAACTAAAGAGATTCTGCTCAGCAAAAGAAACTATCAACAAAGTGAAAAGACAACCTACCGAGTGGGAAAAAAATATTTGCAAACCATATATCTGATAAATGGTTAATATCCAAAATACATAAAGCACTCCTACAATTCAATAGCAAAAAAAAAAAAAAAAGAAAAAGAAAAAGAAAAAACAAACCCACCAAATAATCCAATTTTAAAAATGGGCAAAAGACCTGAATAGACATTTTTTAAAAAAAGATAAGTGAATAGCCAATAGGTACATGAAGAGATGCACAACATCACTAGTCATTGGGGGAATGCAAATCAAAACCACAATGAAATATCACCTCACACCTGTTAAAATGGCCATCATCAAAAACACAAGAGATAATAAATACATGCAAGGATATGGAGAAAAGGGAATCCTTGTGCACTAATTGGTAGGAGTGTAAACTGGTACAGCCACTGTGAATAACAGTATGAAGATTCCTCAAAAAAATTAAAAGTAGAACTTCCATATGATCCACTTTCAGGAATATATCCAAAGGAAATGAAAACACTAATTCGAAGAGAGATCTGCAGCATTATTCATAATAGCCAAGACATGGAAAAAACTTAAGTGTCCAATGATGAATGAATTAATAAAGAAAATGTGTGTGGTATGGATGGATGGATGGATATGTGTGTGTAAATTATTGGAATATTATTTATTTAATTAAGGGAATATTATTTGGCCATAAAAAAGAGAAGGAATTCTTGCCATTTGTGACAATATGAGTTGAGGGCATTATGCTGAGCAAAATAAGACAGAACAAGACAAATACTGTAGGATTTCATTTATAGGTAGAATCTTAAAAAAAAAATTCATAGGAAAAGAGTTGAGATTTGTGGTTACCAGAGGCAGAAGGTAAGGGGAGGAGAAAGTGGAGAAAGGTGGTCAGAAGGTACAAATTTCCAGTTATAAAATAAATAGCACTAGGGATGTAGTGTGCAACGTGATGACTATAGCTGTACAATATATACGAAAGTTGTTAAGAGAGTAAATCCTAAAAGTTCTCATCACAAGGAGCAAAAATTTTTTCCTCCTTTTTGCTTTTTTTTTATGAGCTAAGATATGTTGACTAACTTCTTGTGGTAATCATTTCACAATATATATAAATTATACCTTAAGCTTATGCAGTGATGTATGTCAATTATAACTCAATAAAACCGGGAAAAATATGTAAATAATTGAAATGGTAAAAAAAAAAATAAATAAATAATGTTAAAAAAAGAAAAGATCCCTGCACTGTGAGTCAAGAGGCCATGGTCTCAGATCCCATCATCAACTAGCTGTGTGACCTTGAGCAACTTCCTTCACCTCTCTGATCCTCAGTTTCCTCATAGCTAGAGTGACAGGACTAGGCTTAAAGACCTCTGAGTTCCCTTTCAGTTATGGCATCCCAGGATTGTGGCATCAGGGCAGGTCAACAAGCCCATCTTTGTCAGTCCCTCATCTCACTTCCAGAGGTGCAACTCCACCACTCTGACTTTACAAGTAGTTACCAGGAACAGCAGGCAAGAACGCTAACTGGGAAAGGGTGAGGCGGAAGACTGCACCAAGACTGATGGCACCAAGTTCCATGTGGGAACCACCAGAGAGGGGACAGCCAAGCAGTACAGAGTCAGCTGCCTTCTGGGGGCCGCTGGCCATTGGTGTGAAAAGAATGAGACCAGCCGCTCTGTCTGCACCAAAGCCGCTGAAACGCCTGCAACTCAGGAAGGGATTACTCCACTTGAGCAAAACCTGTGATGTTCTTTTCACTGCTTTTCCCCCTGCTATCATTACCCAGTCAAGCATTCTTGGCAACGTAAACAGATGATTAACAGGCAGGTTTGGGAAGAAACCAGGAGCAGGAGCTGGATCCCAGGAGCTGGTACACAAGCGTGTGCATTTTCTGCTTCCTCCCCCGACCCCTGGTCTGAGAACTGTAGCGGGGATAGCACAGCCACACTACCATCTCACCCATGATGGATTGTGAGTAAATCCCATGATGGCTGCCCATCTCATTGGATGAAGATTTCTCCTGGCGGAGGGGGAAGGAGTATCGTGACGGTGGGAACCTCGTTTATTCAGCAACAGCAAGATGAACCTGGCATGAGAAATCAGACTCAGAACCGAAGCTGGCAGAACATCTGACGGGGTGCTGGCGGCCAGAGACAACACGGGTTACGTAGAGTTGCAAATGGCACAGAACGCCCATCAGCAAAAGGACTTCCTCGTGTTGTCTGGCCTTTTCTCTGAGGCCAGCTCATTTCACCCAGTCATAACACAGGTTTTAACAAAAGCTCAGAGCTGGGAAGTACGGCTTTTTGTGTCTTGTTGTCCCGGTTGTAGGAATTTTTATAGAAAGGTGCCTTCTTTTCAGGGCAGTTTATATGAGATGTCTTTGATGTGAGTAGCCCAAAAGCAAGGGAAGGGGAGTTTTCTTACAAACAAAAAACAAACAAAATGCTAGGATAAGGATTCTAAGAATAGAATAGGGAAGGGACAGATGAGGGGACAAAAGCCTTGCTGTCATCACAGCAGATCAAGAAAACTTCCCCAACAAGAAGTCAATTACTCCAAGAGATTCAACTTAAAGGTTGGGCTCTAAGTTATAGATGTTTATTTCTTGGCTTCAGCAAAGACAGGACGGTGTTGGGATATTCTATTTTTTCCAGAATAAAAGTCTCAGAGTTGGAAGGACCTATGGGCCCAAACCCCCATCTAATATACAATTCCCTTCTACAATCTCCAGCAGGTGCCAACCCACTCTCTGCCTTATCATCTCTGGCAGAGGGAACTTACTATTTGCCCTTTCTACTTAGGAGATCATATCATTGGAGGTTTTATCCAGAAACTGGGCTAAAATTTGCTTTCCAGAAATGTCCCTGCATTTTTTCATCATTCCATATAACATAAACCTAATTCCTATGTGACGAAGAATCTTCAAAGGTTTTGAGGACAGTTCCTGTGTTTTTTCTTTTTGGGTTTAGCAATCTCAAGATCATCAACCAAAATACCTTCCCATCCTGGTTATTTTCCTCCGGACACATGCCAGCTGATTTTTATATTTAAATTCTTTACCAAAATCAACATTCCTTCTGTGGTCTGAACATGATAGACAAGCATAGGATTATTATGCCTCTTTGCAAATACTCTATGCCCACCATTACTATTTTCTCAGTGTGGCCATATCATACTGTGTGGACTAGAGAAGTCTGCAATGCAGATCTGACCCTTTTCACATATATTATTGCTAAGCCAACCATTCTTCCATCCTGCTCTTCTACAATTGGTTGTTTGAACCAAAGTACAGAATTTTACATTTTTCCCTATTAAATATCCTCTGGTTGGAGTCACTCAAGCTGTTTGAGACATCTGGCTTCAGATTAAGTCATCCACAGATTCACAAAATCTCCAAACATTGTGTCTTTTACTAATGTGATCAACATGTATGTCATCTTTGTCTAATCAAGTCATTGATATAAAAGTTGAACAGAACAGGCTAGAAGCCAAGGTTCTAAAAGGATGCGAGAGCCTTCTTTCCAGATTAATATTTATGAGGCAAACAGTATTCTATGGTGCTGTCTCCTTGTCCTCCTGGGCTTTAACATCCAAACCACTCATTGTGATCTGGCCTTTGCAAAGCTGCTCACTCTCCCTGTTACACAGCAAAATTTGCCTTTCACCAAATACATCCTATTGTCCCTTGCCTCCATGTTTTCACTTTACCTCCTTTGCCTAGAGTGATCTTTCCATGCTTTCACCTGCTAAACTTCTATTAATTTTCCAAGTCTCAGCTCCAACTTCTTGTGTAGCCATTCTCTGCTCCATAGGCAGAAGTTGGTGTTCCCAGAGCATCCTCTACAATCCTCTGCTACCGTGGCCAACATACTGAGCTGCAACTGCCTATCTCTCTCCCAGAAGACAAGAGTCAGCCAATGGGTGTACACCTGCCATGATCCCCTCTGTACCCTCATGAAATTGTACTAATCAATCACTAAGTCCTGATGAAGCCTCAGAATTCTTCCCAACACAACCCACCAGGCAGCCACTGCAATTAATTGATTGGATCTGACACAAATTGAAACCCTATACTATTTTTTAATTTCCTTAAGGGCAGAGACCATACCTCATTCACCTTTGTATTGCTAGGCCCAGCAAAATATCTGGCATAAAATTAACTCAACAATTGTCTGTTGAATAGAATGCCTTTGTTTAGCTGAAATCTAGCATTTAGAAAATGAATTTCCCCATGTACATATAAGATCCCCATGAACAAAATAATTCTGGTAGTAGCAAGAGCTGGCCATTTGCACTGACTGCGATTAGCAATAGAGAATAATAATTGACCAGTGCTTAAAAACATTCTCCACCAGATTCTGAGAAGGCTGGCCTGGTTGGTCTCAGAATCCATAGCCCTCACTTGATACACATACATGGAGGCCTGCAACCAATTTGACTGCCTTTCCAGCTTTATGTATCCTAAATATCCATTAGCTGATAGTAATTTTAGGAGGTCTGAATGCCAGGGTTGAAAATGGGTCTGCCAAAGTTTTATCTACAAGAAATCTGTATTATGAAGATTGCTTCCCCATGGAATTCTTCGGAACCAGCCATTTGAACCAAAAAAGAAAAATTCCTAAAGAGACTCATTTATTATCACATGTCAGTGTTCTTAAAGATAGCCCCTGGGATGAGTCTAGGGGCAGCTGTATTTATGTGAAGGTCAAATTAGGGCCATCATCACACTGGGCCAACATCACTACTATGTATTATTTAGTAATCAGCCCTTCTTAGTGTATCTCTAACTATGGAATGGATATTCCATCCAAGTACTAACCAGGCCAACCCTGGTTAGCTTCTGAGATCAGACGAGATCAGGCACGTTCAGGGTGGTATGGCCATAGTGGAATGGATTTTCCAGATCTTAATCTAATCTCCAATATTACTCTGGCAGAGTCACAATGTGCACAGAATTTGTAAATGAGGAGGGTAAGAAAGTTAAGATAGAGCAAAGTTCCCTTGCTTTTCATAAATAACTTTCAGAGGCCTCCTTAGAATTCCTAGTACTGCATTCAAACCACATCTGGGACTTGGTTAATTAGAAGTGGTTAACAGCACTTGGCTAGAGCTAGATGGTCAAAAACAGTTTATTGGATGGATGCATGCATGCATGCATGGAAGGAAGGAAGGAAGGAAGGAAGGAAGGAAGGAAGGAAGGAAAGAAGGAAGGAAGGAAGGAAGGAAAAATAGGTGGTATGCAACTCTGTCAATAGAGAAACTACAAAACCAGACTCCTATGTCTTGAGTCAACTTCCTAGAAACCAAAAAGACCCTTGCATAATTAACAAGAGAGCCAACACCTCAAACAAAGCTCAAACTAAGTCATAAGTAAACTTATTAGGCTTGAATTCCTTCACAGGGAAAGTATCATTTAAAGAAACAATTTAAAAGATTACCAAGGAACACTTAGATTCAGCCACCAGAGCTAATTATGATTAACAATTTGGACATACACGCATATGGCGTGACTTCCACAGCAGTACTATAGGCCCACACAGTGTGGTCCTCTCTGCTTATCGTGGAGCCTAGGGTTTGTCCAGCTGGGAAACTATTACCCCTGCTTCTAAAAATATTATCACTTGCCTCAAGCTAGAAAAGACCCCGTGAGAAGAATAACTTGGCTATTGGAAGTTTCTACATATTCTGAGTAAAGGACTCCAATCTTTTTGTGCTAATTAATTCCTTGGCATAATTTAATCAGCAATATTAATAATAGTTGGCCAATAAGCTCTTACTTTCAACCAGGTACCACTCTCAGTATTACACAAGCGTCATCACATTTAACTTTTAACGAAGCTTATATTCATTACTATTATTACCCACATTTCACAGACTAAGTTAGGTAATCTCCTGTGTCACCTAGCTGAGACATGGTAGACCCTGAATTCACACCAGCAAACCTGTCTTCCTCAGGACGAGATCCCTCGATGAAATGAGTATGATCCATACCATCTTCATCAAGGGAAGATCTTTGATGGTTATTTTTTTTGAAAGAGAGAAAGAAAGAGAGAGAGCGCACACATGTGAACGAGTGGGGAAAGGGCAAGGGAAGAGGGAGAGAGAATTTCAGGTAGGCTTCCTGCCCAGCGTGGAGCCCAACGTGGAGCCCTATCTCCCAACTTGAGATCATGACTTGAACTGAAATCAAGAGTCAGACACTTAACTGACTGAGCTACCCAGCACCCCTCTTTGATCATTTTTAAAATCAATTTTTGAAAGACTTTGCAAGGTCTATATTTATGTGTGTGCACTATATACTTTCAACACAAGGCCAGGATATCATAAGTAGAGTTCTATAAATGCCTCTGACTAGAGAACCCTTATTCCCCACAGAATACCTTGAGGTGCCACAGAATACACACAAGAAACTATGCCCCACAGGGAGGTGGTGCCCATGTCCCTTGAGGCCTTGGCTCTCATCTCAGGCTACAGATAGTCTCCCCAGTTGTCTGCAGGTCTCCCTAAATTATACACAGGCTTAACTTTCCATCTCATCTGGCCTTTCCTCCTCTCACAAACACTGGCCCTTTGGCAAAACTACAACATAAGACATCATCCATCATGGGGGAAAGAGTTGGGATTCTTTCTTTTTCTTTTGTTTTCTTTATGGATTCATTTTCTAATTTTCAAGGCACATCTGCTGCCAGGAAATAGTTATCACTTCAGAAGAGCTTCCTTTCACCAGACGGTGAGAACTCAGTAGTCTGTTTGGGTTTCCTTCCCTACTACCACAAGGAAATTAAATAAACAAATATTATGTGATAAATAAATAAATAACGCAAGCAAGCATGCGTTGCTCAAAGATTATATTCTTGCTCAGCCTCAAGACTCATTCCAAATTCCTGTGACTTCTATGTCTCCCGCTGATGATTTATTGCCTTTTAAGTAAAATTGTCCATTCACTCTAAGTTTTAATATTTTAGGTTATCAATCCCTTTAAAGAAGGAATGAACGAATTAATGAATGAAGTTATTCAACAAATGCACGTTGAGGACATGAGATGTGCCAGGTGGTGATGAAACAGGCTATGGTCTCTAACCACAAGGAGTTTACAGTCTTATGGGAGATACTGACAAATAGGAGACTATGCAAGAGTAACCAATGCTACTAGTAACTCTTAGAGAGAGAAAGGGGTGACTGAGAATACTCACGGTGGGGTGGAGGGGTGGAGGAACCCCCACCTGAAGATGAGATGTTCTGGCAAGGAGAAGGGTGAAACAGGCTACTTCTGACAGCAAAGCAGGCAGAAGCCACATCCATGGTGTCCAGCAAGCCAAGTTTCAGTATGGGTTTCAGTCCTTAGCTTATGAGCAAGTGGCAGCCCTTAAAGAGTTCTAAACAAGAAGGCTCATGATCAGATTTCTGTTTTTGAGAAAAGTCATTCCAACAACAGTGTGGCAGACAGATTAGAAAGGAGCAGAGAAAATGTACAGAGACTGTCATGAGGCTGCTACAAGCTTCATGGCTCAAAACTGTTAGGTAAATAACAACTAGGTTCATTTCCAACCAGTTCCTCCTTGCCAAGGAATGCTAATCATGTTTTCAAAGCCAAAGGGAAATGCAAGAACATAAGAAGCTTGAGAATGCTAAGGTATGTATGGAAGTCAAGCATTCCTAAGTATGCCACAGGAATCCTATAAAGATAAAATCCTGTAAAGATCCATTCCTCTCCCTGGTTCCCCACAGGTGAACCCTGTTACATTTTCCAAGTTGGCAGAGAAGGGCAGTGAAGGTGTTCTGGAGTCCCCAAGCCATACCACTGGTCCACCCTCTTCCTGGATGTGTTCCAAATTGGGGTCAGGGTGCAGATGTAAAGGAGAAAAGGATGGCATGAAACCTAACAAGATGCCAGAGAGATCCTTGGAGGCAAGGGCTCAGGAAGCACTCTGCAATCTCAGGAGGAAAGTTTCTGTGATGAGAACCGAGGTTCAAGGGTAAGAAAGGCTTTACACTCACCCAAAAGCACCAGAAAAGACACACCTGCATACGGCCATGCAGTGTCTCAACAAGAAAAGTCTTTGTCATGGGTGCCAGGCTCATACTAAAGTCATCAGATAGTTTACAAACTGTGACAGCACATATCAAAGTGTCCCAGTCTCATCATTTAATGTTTCCTGGCCCCATGAAAGGTCTAATAAATGGTTTCTGCTGGATATAGCAGCTCATAAACTTTCCTCGTTACATTGGAAGTCTAAATCTTCCCTAAAAATCAATACCCCATGAATTTTCTTTAGAAGTAGTAAAGAAAAATACAGACATCTCCTCTGGCCCGCAGTAAGAAGTGCTATTGCTCCGTCCCTAGCCATGCTATACCAGGAAGCTCTGTCTTCTGCACACTCCCATCCCACCTTTCCACAAACTGCTCCTCACCCTACTCCCACCAAGACCAGTCCTGTTGGTGTAACTTTACAAATGAAGGAAGAATAAAAATCTTAAGTTACCAACTCTTTCCACATGCCAGGTTCTACACCCCTGCCTTAAACTATCCCTAAATCATGACAGGGGCGCCTGGGTGGCTCAGTTGGGTAAATGTCTGACTTCAGCTCAGGCCATGATCTTGCAGTTCATGGGTTCAAGCCCTACGTTGGGCTCTGTGCTGACAGCTCAGACCCTGGAGCCTACTTTGGATTCTGAGTCCCCCTCTCTCTCTGCCCCTCCCTGCTATGCTCTCGCTCTCTCTCTCTCTCTCTCAAAAATAAATAAACATTAAAAGTTTTTAAAAAATCATGACAGTGTATCAGGCAGTGTGCCTGATTATTATCCCCATCCTACAGGTGAAAAAACTGAGTTTCAGATTAAGCAATTTGCCCTACTCACACACTGAGTGGCAGAGCCAGATTTGAATCCATGTTAGATCTGGTTCCAGAAGCCAAGTTTTTAACCACTATGGCCTTCCACCCAGAGGAATTTAACTCTCCTCCCAGAGGAACTTTTCTTTCAACTTCGAGCAAACCTACTAACTCTTTGGGTTGGGTGGCTGAATAAGAACAGCACTAGAGGCTGCTGCTCTTTCCACTACATCAAGCACCCAAAGGAGATTGAAAGATGGACATCTAAACTAGAGAAGTCAGCACTAATCCCCGCACGCTCTCATTCTGTAAGAAAATTTTTTTCAGAAGGAAAAAAAATGCTATTTCCATTGCAGATAAGTCATTGCTTTCGTAGCCAAAGCTAGCTATTTACTTTTTTCTGGCAAGCTCATTGACAGGAGTGCAATACATGAGATTCTCACTGGATGAGCTGTGCAGCCTTCCATATAGCATATTTTGGTTTAGAGGGTGAGGCTATGCAGCACAACCTCATTTCTGCATAGCAAACCTAAAATATAGCCTTGAGAGTGCAAAAAGGAGGAGGAGGAGAGAAGGAGAGATGGCATAAACACATGTTCTCTCACTTGCTTGCTCGCTCTCTCTCTCCCTCTCTCCCTCTCATGAAAACAGTTTCCAATTCATTTCATAATTGCATTGAGTCATCTGGGCTAATACTCAGACCACTTCTCAAATTCACCATGCCCCTTACATGCAGGAAAATATGGCATTTAAGTAAATTTCCCTCCTTCCCACATAGTCTCTTTCTCTTTGGTTAGTTGGATGGAGGTGGCCAGAGAGAGGAGGGAGCAGAAATTTTGGAAATCATAGCTGATGAATTGCAAACGTGTGTAAGTGATGCACAGGGTGGGAGGGAGTAAAAAATGAAATTCCTCTGTGAAAATAACGCACATGTCCCAGGGAAATGAGCCACACATTTTTTATGAATCAAGAGACCAGTGCTTTCTTTATATGTGTGCCAAACAGCATTCCTGGGTAACAGTTCCATATCTCATGAGGTGTAAGCCACTTCACTCCATCTTATTAGAAACATTCAAAACAAGGCAAGTATTTTGAAACCCATAAAATTTATGGAATTCTAGGCACACCAAAGACAGAATGGACGAGGGACTCCTCTGTTTAACTGGTTTTAATTTATATTCACTTTAGTAGTTTAACCCACCTTTAAAATCCAACCAAGATTTGAAAACATTAATAACTATAAACCATTTTTTAATGGTTCCCCACTTTCTCAACAACCTTAAAACTCACTTGCCTAAGGCTTCAAGGACATAAGAAAAATGAATCCCAGAGTCCCTAGAAAATTGGCTATAACCTTTGTCACTCACCGGATTACTTACCCACCTCACAAGCCATTTGAAAGGCGAGAGAGGCCTCCAGCTGGTGACCAGTGCAGCTACCCAGCCTAAATATTCCCTAAAAATTCTAGACAGCAAATAATGAGGAGAGAAGTGATCAAGCAAGTCTATTTATCCTGAAGCCCAAGTAAATTAACCAGTGCATGGTTGCAAACAGAATATGTTCTTCAAAACAATCAGGCCAAATTGCACCATAAACTTGTGAGCATACAGTTTTAAGTAGCTTAGGATAGTTTCATTTTTCCAACTCCCCAAGGTAAGACCCAAAGGGAAAACTCAACTTAAATATTTACTCTTAATTTAGCAGCCCTTATACACATGGTATACCAGGTAGAGTTATAAAAAAAAAAAAAAAAAAAAAAAGCAAATAAGTAAACCGCGGTCATGGCCATCAAGGATCTTAATTAGAGCCCAAAAGTTCAAATGATAATATTAGCAAGACTTTCTAGGCCACTTCACAAATGCCAACCACCATGCATATTATCTCATTTAATTTTCCCAACTGTCCTATAGGGAAGATGCTATTTTTGTTCTTTTATGCCCTGTTTGCCAATGAGAAAACATAAGCTTGGAAAGGTGAAGTAACTTGCCCCAAAACACACAGAGAGTGGCAGCGTAGGATTTGAGCACAGCCTAATTCTAAAGCCTCCTGAGATAATAAGACATGGAGGCTTTCTACCCTGAGTTCAAAAAAAGCCAACACAGAGAGCATAGTTTGTTCTGGACACTGTTGTGAGCACTGGGCATAAATTGACTCATTTGTTCTTTATAATAGACTTATAAAGTAAGTACTACGATTATTCCCAACTTTATAGATGAGGCAACTGAGGCAAAGAGAGGTTAAGCAACTTGCCCAGGGTAACAGATTTCACAACTGATGGAGTCTGGATTCAAACCCAGGCATCTGGGCTGTTCTCTATGCCACTCCACTATCCATCTGTCTAAGCATGGCAGCCCCAAGGGGGATGATACATTCTGGTTCCATTAAAAGAATAACAGAATCCAGAACCATAAGAGAAATGTTTCACTATACTTTGTGCTCATCTGATTATATTTGGGGGCATTTCATTCAGGTATCTTTACAACATTTTAACAAAAACATTAACAAATTGGAACTTGTCCAGCAGAGAGCAAGAAGGGGAGAAAATAAGGAAACAATATCCTAAGAATATAGAGTAATTGCGACAGTTTGGCCTGGAAAGGAAATTTCGAGAGCACATATACACCATCTGACTAAAATGCCAAGAGGGCTCAAACCACCATAAGAAGACCCCTTGGACCTGACTGGTTTGTCATCCACTTGCTCATCAATTTTTACTGAGTAGCCAATAAGTGTCACATGGATGAAAAGTTCTTTAGCTTAAGAACTCCCGCATTTTAAAAGCGGAAGCTCTGCTCACTCATCAGTGAGATCCACCAGAGGCGGGAAGAACAGGTAGCAGGGATGGTTCCTGCACTGAGTGGAACACTGGACATGTGACCTCTGAGACTCTGCTATGATCCATTTAGCCTGCCCTGCACTACCACTATCAAAAATGCCATAAAAGTCCTCACAAAATACAACCTTTAATCATCCATAAGAGGTCAAAAGTAGCAGCAGCCCCCAAAGGAAGAAAAACATCTTCCATGGGCTTTTACGTTGGGAATTTGACAAGTTTGAACAGGGGTAAGACATACCACACTTTGAAAATAAGCCAAGGGACTACTTGTGTTCTAAAACAAGAGTATAATTAGGAAGGAAAAATGCGATTTCTCTCCTCCACTTCCTTCTCCTCAAATATTAACAATCATCTTGTTCCTAGGTGTGTCTTGTCTGTTTTTTTTAAGTTTTTACACTGAGCAAAAAACTGTGGCATCAGCATCCTGGGTCTCCCTGGACCACAGAACCAGCTCCTAACACGTCAACGCTGGGCCCAGTTTGCAGCAGGGGAAGGCACTCGCTGTTGGCCCCTCTAGCAAAATGTTTTCCAATTTCTGAGTCAGGGGAAGCATCTGAGGTCAAGATCTATAAACACATTCCAGAATATGAGCACTTCCAAGAGAAAAAAAACAATCAAAACCACTGCAATGGTTTTAAATTTAAGTCAGACAATACTTCCCATGAACTATTGCATTCTTTGTTAAAATGAAGATGTGTACGTACTTTCAGTGTTACTATTAGTGTGATTTCTTAAACTTTTTCTAATTTCCTTTTCTTTTTTAAACCATGTATTACTTGGTAAAAAAAAAAACAAAATGCTATAAATCTTATGCTATCTCAAGGCATTCTTCTAGATAGGATAATGAATTTTCCATAGGTAAAGAATATCTTTCCTGAACCAATTCTGATCATTTTTAGGGATACTTTTTTTTTTAATCTACATTAATGAGACAGAGATTTGCACAAATCAGTCTAAAACAACAGAAATTAGCCAATCAAAAGGATGGTCATGGTATTCTACTGTAGTATCAGGAAAAGGCTTTGACCTAGCCTGCTCACTTCCGGATGTTTTCTCAGTGCAAGTTTTTGTTTGCTTTGTTTTGCTTTTTAAAGAATGGTTTGGAAGAGTGAGCATGGGGGATGGACTAGGAAGAGAAACAAGATCTCTCAACCAAAAATGTCTTACTCTTTGGTTTACAATACTATTGAAACAGAAACGTCATTCAGCAGTAGCTGGAATCACTCAAACAGAGGCATGTATCCAAACCCACCCCTGAATATAGGAGCACACATATCAGTGGAGGGCAAAAGTCTCCACATAGTACTGATGACCTGAGAACTAAGTGCAAACAGAAATCATCGCACGATTTGTTGAAAGCAGTTCAGAGTGTGCCTCTCTCATCGCTTGCCATACCTCCTATCCCCACTGAGAGAGAATACTTCTCTGTAGAAATCTTCATAAAGATTAAAATCATCAATAAACCCTGATCATCTTGTTTATAAACGACCTCTCAGATCATCTTCTCCTACTCTCTCCCCAGCTTTCTTTGGGTTTTGGAAGTCGAAAGAGAATATTAAAACACAACACGGGGCACCTGGGTGGCTCAGTCGGTTAAGCATCTGACTCAATTTCTGCTCAGGTCATGATATCACAGTTTAGGAGTTCCAGCCTTGCATCGGGCTTTCTGCTGTCAGCACCAAGCCCACTTTTGATCCTCTGTCCCCCTCTCTCTGCCCCTCCCTGCTCTCTCTCTCACAAAAATAAATAAACATTAAAAACATATTTAAAAAAAACACAACATATTTTTACTATTGTGGGATTTGAGGAGACCAAGAGATTAAGACTGACAAAGAAGGTAATTATGTCTCCATTAGCACCACTAATGAAGGGAAGAAGTGAAAGATAAATAATGGACAATCCAAAAACCATTTGTATCTGATCCTGCAACAAAACGGATAGGTTCTCTTGCAGTAGGCCTGCCTTCCTAATTATTTTCCTCCCTCTGAACCAATGATAAAATTGGACTGCCTTCAAGAACACACATTAACTGATAATGGGAGAGAAGGCCAAGAAAGGCTGGGTGGCCTTGGACAAACTGGAATTCAATTGAATGATATGCGGACCTTTAAATGGACCTTTAAGCAAGCACCAACTACATGTGAGGTGCTACATTATCTACTTGTCTTATGTCTACTAAACCTTTCAACAGCATTGCCCCCATAAATATCACCATCCCCATGCTGCAGATGAGAAAAATTGAGGCAAAAGGAAGTTAAGGAATTTACCTAAACAAGCAAATGGGAAAGAAGGAATCTGGGACACAGGCCTAGATGTGTGTGGCTCCAACATTTATATTCTTTCTACTGCACCTTGCTTCTTCTCATTTTTAAGAGACAATTCTCATAGTGGATAATCCACAGACAAGATCATCAAAAGCGGGTATGTACATCATTTCACACAAGACACAGGAGTACGCAAATTTACCAGGGAAGAGTAGTATTTAGCTGTTTACTGATAGGACCTACTATAGACCACCCTGGTATAATATAAGACATATTCACCATGAATTTCTTCCCAGATATGATGTTGACAGTTTCTGTTGAAACCAGGCAGTTTTTTTGTTTCTATTTCTCCAACAAGTTTAATACAGAGGATTTTGCAAAGCCACATCTCAGGTTAGATCTCACACTTTGGCAAACACAGTATAAGATAGGTGTTTAATCTTGACAGCGTCTCATTAGTGTAAATTAGTGACTCAATATTAAAACTAGAAAACAAGTGGTTAAGAGACCCCAGCTAAGACAAGTTTCATTAAAACAATAATGACTTAATACACGCTGTGCCCAGTTTCAGAAAGTTTCAAGCTCCCTAATCATTTTCTGGATGGTTTCCATTCCAACCAGTTTCCATGTTGGTATAAATCCATCAATCCCCAGTGAGGATGTGCATGGGAAAATGAACATAATGTTAAGTCTACAGAGACCCTGTTGCAATGTCAAAATCAAGTGATGTCAGTTTAAATTACAGCTAAAAAAAAAAAGGCACTATAAAGACAAATGTCTCCTGGAGCCTGTCTGGTTGCCTAGAGCAAATGCTCTACCAAGTTGGGTAGAGAAACCGGTTTCCATTTGCCTAGTAATTTTCCCACTGCTTCCAGTTTCCAAAGAGGCAGTTGGCAGTGAAAGCTTGCTCAACAAGCCAGTTAACAGGACTGAGCACTGGGGATTCCACAGTGTATCAACGGCTTGTGTTCTGAAGAGAAGGATCACTTGTACCAATCAATCAAGCCATTTGCACATATCATCCTCTATTTACTCCCATTACTACTAGAAACCCACAAGCTTTCACTAAAGAACTTGCTAATTTCCTGAGATGGAAGACCCAACTCTTTCAGCAACAAGGACCCCTTCTGTTATTCTTCCTCCAAGGGCACCATGTTTCTAACACTCTACCATGTGGTTATTACAATGACCAAACCTGCCTATTTCTCTTAGACTTTGCAATAATACCAAACATCGTTTACAGATCCCATGACTACCTCAGTCCAGGGATACCTGTTTGGTAAGCAGTAAACAGGAAATAACAAAAATAGTAATAACACTTCACGTTTATTGAATGCTTACTATTTATGCCAGGCATCGTGCTAAGTGCATTATTTACACTATCCAATTTCATCTCACCACAACCCTGTGAGGTAGCACTATAATTACCTTCCTCATGGAAATATTCAGAAATGTTAAGTAACTTGCCCAAGGCCACCAAACTAGAACCAGAGCAAAAATTTGAACCATGCTGTCTGACTTCAAAGCCACTGCTCTTCTCCACTCCACTGGTTGCCTTGCCTCTCACTCCTAGATGCAATCCTAGGTCATTCTCACCCCCTTTGGAAAACATCATAAGCATTATGCGCACACTGGGAACTTTTGAAAAGATTCAAATTATGATCTTATTCTCTGATACCACATCCTCAGTCTATGGAGGTTTGCATTTTTACAGATAAGGGACAGAGGGAGGGAGGGAAGGAGGAAGGGAGAGAGAGAGAGAAAGAAAGAAAGAGAGAGAGGTTGAGAGAGAGAATGCCTAGAGCATCAGAAGTATTCAAACCCAGGTGCTGGCTCTTTCAGTCACCATTTCCCTGCACCTAACTTCCTCCATCCACAGTAATAATGTAGGGATCTATCTCCAGGATGTCCCCAAACATCCTCAAATATTTCTTTCTAAATACTCTCAAATATTCCTTCTGAATTCTCTCCTTTGAAAGTGAAAAGCAAAGACGTTTCACTCTGACAGCCAGTTTCTCTAGGTTTCTGATGAAAGCACCAAGGACAGCCTTGGACAATGAACTCTGGGCAGTTCCATCCTGCCACCATCCTGAATCCCCCCTCCCGCAGCGAAGAGAAAGGAAATCATTGGGATGGGGTGGGCTGGGAGTTTCCTCTAGATGTTCAAAGTTTAAAACACAGGTTCTATTAAAATAGCTAAAGGTCTACATGCAGATATAATTAGTTTTGAAAGCGTATGGGAACACCATACGATGCATGTGGAGGGGGTAGCTGGAAAGAGCAGAAAACTAAATGATACCTACAGCACGGTGTCAACTGTACTGTCATGGACATGTGGACAGGGACCATTAATAAACCTGAAAACACAAAAAAGGTTTGATTTGTACAAATGGTAAGCCCACACACATTTTTCCTTGTGTTTTGAGTTCAGTTTCTGTTATAATATTTGTGCAATAAATAATAATTTCAAAAGGATATTATATACAGAGTGTATAATTACATGACACAAGTATAAACAAATTAGCTTTATAACATGTCAGCCAAGCATTAACCATTTAGAAAATTCCAAGTTAGGATGCCTATCTGGGGTTACTCACTTACCTCTCTCTCTCTCAAAAGGAACTAGGTCCAGTTGTAAGATTCCTTTGATCATATGTGCTAAGTGTCCATCCAGGTCCAAAACTTATGGACAGCACACTACCTGTTCCTGGAGCTTAACAAATATTCTAGAATGACAGAATGAGGTCTTCCTCAAGTGTCACTTTCCTAGTCAGAGAAAGACCAACAAAATTACGACTACGGTGAATGCAGGTTGTGTTCCTAACAACCCAACACCACAAAGCTAAGTTCTGTTCTGGGGGGGGATAAAGTGAGGAAAAGCAAGATTCAGCTCAGAAAGTGCAAAGAGGAGAGCACACCATGAGTCTGATTTACACTGAGGACATCCTATTTATGCTTGTCCAGCAGCACAAAGCCCCTTCTTAGGAGGGCTGGCAAGAGATGTAAGATGCACCTCATCTCAAGTACTTGGCAGACTGGTACAGAGGTCAGGCATGCACACATGCGTGCACACACACACACACACACACACACACACACACGCTGGGCGCAAGCGCCTAAGTTACCTCAGGCCAAATGAGCTGCCAGCCAACACAGAACACCAGCATTTTCAGACTCACCAAGGAGTGAGGGCACTTTGAGAAATTAAAATTCTAAGTTGTTAGAAGTTCCAAATAATCAATAATAATCACAACTATCATTAGCATAGTTGAGGGCTTGCCATGTATGGGCCACAGGCCAGGATCTTGCTCTCATGCCTCCAGGCTCTCACTATTCTAAGAAGCAACCAGAACTTAGGATCTGGGCACCTTTTAGAAAACACCTCTGATCACAGTGGATTCTGAGGGACATCCCCACTAAATGCAGAAATTTCAACACAGTCAGGTCATGAGCCTCTGCATTCATTCAGTATGTGCTGTCTATAAAGGGTTGTGAGGCAACAAAGGGAAACAGATGAAATACACAACTCTTGGCATTGGTATTCATGCTAAAGTTTAAGTAACATGACGATTTGATTCACATACTGCAAATAAAAATGATGCAAAATTGGTGTCTGTTTGCTAAAAACAAACAAAAAAGGTATAAAATTATATAATACATCTTGAATAAACTTTCTTCTCTATTGCCCTCAGCACATTCCCAAATCCTACTCACCTTCCCAAGTTCAGCTCAGATACATGTCCAATCATCAAACTCGTGGTCCCTTCACTGATACTGTTCCTTCACTGCCCTCAAGCTCACACAGGAGTTTATCTGAACCCAGCCAGTTGTAATAATAAGAGCTGCCATTTATCAATTGCCTACTCTATGCCAGGCCTTTTTCTCAGCTTTTCAAATACTAAAAGCAAATCTTCCAGGAATGAAATACATTTTTCACAGTTTCAAGATTTAGAAACCAACTTTGAACAAGATTGGATAACCTGACAGGAGCCAAAGGAGGTAATAAGCAGTAGACCCTGAATTTGAACCCAAGTCTATCAGATCCCAAGCCCTTTTGCTCTGCATCCTGCCATGTCCCATGGACCAGCCACTCTCTGCCTCATATTCATCTTTCTCTTACCAGGTGACAAGATCCTTGAGGGCCAGACCCACGTCTGAGTCATCACACATTCATTTATGAGCTGTCTTAAATAAACCCTGAAGTATATGGTGAACAGAACACAGAGTAGGTATTTAATAAACACTTGTTGGATGCATAATAAAATGACAGAAAACCCACGGGAACAGGTAGAAAGGACAATTGTCATAATGTTGGCAACAAAAGAGAGCTCTAATATTTCTCTGGGCTTTTAATTACAGAATGTCCTCCTTTTCACTCGGTCCCAGTTGATTCACCCTGACGTGCCACAGCTACTTTTTTATTAGCAGCCTCACCTGAGACCCACCGGGGGCCTCCTGTATGGTGCCAAAGCATGAGGCTCTCTAGGCAACGAGAGTGATAGCTTGTATTTCTAAAGAGAACTAACTACATTACCATTCTCTGCAGGAACCTTCACTCCACCGGCTCTAATATCCCCCAAACAGCCCAAAGAGAGAAAAAGATGGGCAGACCAAGGATGGGGGAATATTTGGCCCCTGCCCACCATTTACATGGTCCAATAGTAACCTATGAGTCTTAATCCAGATTTATTTTTTCTTTTAAAGCATAAAGGACAAGTGGTCAGGAGCAGGCCCATAAATTTGCCTCGGCTTTTATTAGATGGGGAATATTTTCGCCTGAGAGGTCAGCATAACTTGGAGGAAAAAACAAAAAGTTCTCTGAACGTGAACCACCACGTTACCGCTGATATAACGCAGGACTGCTGTCTACTGACAAGTAAGCTGCTTGTGATCACGTGCAGTTAGAACTCCTTCAAAGTCATCAGAATAGGTTAATTTTTCCCATGCTGTGTTACCGGTTACATATTTCACATCTCATACAGATTCTACGGAGAAAGGAACATGATTGGGACTATTAAGTAACGCAACTGAATTCCTAATGATGAAAGAACACCAGACCCCCTATATAAACCATCCCGCAGAAAGATCAAAGCATGGACAGGAGCTCAAGAAGAGGCTAAACACGTAAGAAGAAGTCCAGGAAACCAACGCTAATGTTTTGTTTTGTGAAACCACCTGATCTCACGTTCAGGTTTGATAAAAATGTCTTATCCATTTCTTCATTTTTAAAAAGCATTAATTGTGTGCCTAATGTGGTGCTGTGAACTAGGAATATTGTGATGAATAAGGCTTTGTCTCTGTTCTCCATAAGTTCACCGTCTAGCAGGAGTGAGGCAGTCTCGAAGTTCCCACATGGTGTAAGGGCAGTAGCAGAACAGCATGCCAGCTGTATCGCACCAGTCAACTGCATAACTGGCTGTACAACCTGGTGCAACTAGCATTAATTAAAATAATGGTTTTCACTATGCATACCCAATGACCTCACCTATGTTATCTGATTTCTTCATCCTCAATTACCCCATCACAAGAAAATATTCTTCTTGGTAAAAAAAAAACCTGAATGAGCAAATCCATTCCTTTCAAGTCTTATAATAAAAGAACACCTGGAATTTCACAGAAAATAAATTTCGGTACAGAAAGGAAACAGTTTATGACAAACTCAGATATTTCGTGAGATACACCATAGCTTCTCCACAAAGGATTCTTAATAAAATAGCTTCCAGCCATTGGACAGGCCTAGCCTCAAAGAGTGGACTCCACAACCCTAGCTAATGAAAAGATACTTTCTGATTTGAGAAAACTCAAAAGAAAATGATTGGAAAACAAAAAATAAGAACAAAAATGGAGGCCTCTGGAACTTCCCTGTCCTAACTTTAACTGACGGGAGGAAATCCAAGCAGTTCTCATCCACACTTGATGCAGGAAAAGTAGAGCTCTTATTTTCAAAAGAAACCACTTACTCAAGATGATCAAGTGGAAGTAACATTCTAAGTCATTTGGGGAGATGTCGTAGACACCTTGGTGGGTTCTGCATTGAACAGCCACATTCTCCTTGCCCATATTTCTTCGTGTTTGATACTTGGATTACCCCAGCAGGAAACGAGCAGTCTTTGAATGGAGGGTTTTGTTCAGAATTCTAATAGCTTCCAGCATTTGCCCCAGACCACAAGAAGTACACCAAATTTACTTAGACATTCAGGCCAGACGTGAAGAATTTCTCTGTCAGATCTAGTAAGCTCCACCAATTTAACATTTTGGCTTCTCATGGGCAAAGAGAAGACAGCCAAACAGCGCCAGTGCCGGGGGGCAATCTGGTGACATGTGGCAGTTCTTGGAAGAAAATTAATGAACGCGACCAGTAACCTTTCTGCCCCTCTCTCCTCTCCTCTCCTCTCCTCATTCAAGGGAGAGAGGCAAAATTTCAGCAATCAGTGTGACTAGGCAACCGCTGCTCCTTAAAACAGCTTCAAGGTTGTTCATTTTTTGTTTTTTTTTTTTCCCACCAGACTTGCCACATTTCATTGTTTGCTTTCAAGATCACCTCGCTAGGAAGTTTGTTGACTTGGAGGTAGAGCCATCATTTGTTCCATTCAGCAATTTCATCCTTGTTAATCTAATAAATAAAAAGTTACCACTAGTCTGAATCAGTCACAAAAGCTAACTATGCACAGTCAAATCCAATAAAATATTTGTTTGGTGCCTATGCATGTCCCAGGCACTGTACTAGGCATATTACACATATTAACTTAATGGTGCTGATGATAATATTATATTATATATATATTATAATATGTTATTATACTGACAACAATAGCAATAAAAACAATCAATCAACAACAATCATTTAGCAAGTGCTTACTGTGAGAGAAGCCTATGGTAAATTTATTAACACGCCTGATATCACTCCTCACAACCCTTTGGGCAACATGTAATTATTATTTTCCCCTTTTATAGATGAGGAAAAGAGGATTCCAAGAGATTAAGTAAACTTGCCCAAAGTCACACAGCTTGTAAACAACAGAGCTTGGGATCAGAACCCAAGCCTGTCTGCAGAGGCAATGCCTTCACATCCTTAAAGGAGATCACACTAAAATAACATTAAAAGTTTGCTGTAGTGAATAAAGATAAAATAGATGGTAAAGTTTTCCAGGTTACAGTGAAACAGAACAGTTATATTACTCATCTGAACCAGAAGCAAAACAAATCTACTTTGTAGTAGAATTTTGTCACCTCTCTACTATCTGGACCTGCATCATATCTGTTATCCATTTTCACCGCCCCCCAAAAAAGGTCTAGAATAATCAACTATAAACAGAGACTAGGAAAGAATAGGTAATATAAGATAACACAGCTATCAAAATCATAACATCCCTGAAAGTTTTTCCCTAGCAGATACACTCAATTTCTGTGAACAGAAGCTAAATTGTCTATCAGTGTGTGTGTGGGGGGGGGGGGGGGGGTGTATTTCCTGTTGGATTTTCTAGTTGTACCATTTCATTCTTATGTTAGTATGCAGTAAAACATTCTTACATGGTTTTGAAAGGACTTACCAGCTACAACAACAACAACAAAAATCATAAAAGTTAAATGGGAAAGTGAACTCATGGGCTGGCTAAGAAATAAAAAGCTTATGAACATCTGATTTCTGAACAAACCTATAAAGAAGAGGTAAAACAAAACAAAAAACCCTCAAACCCTTGGGGTTCCAAATTTTTGAGGGGAAAAAAATGAAAATGCTGGAAGGCTTTAAGGAGAGAAAAAGGCATTGTCCTACTGTACCAAAGTGACAAAGCTCTGAGCAGAAGAGGACGTGTGGAAAGTCTGGTTCTTCTAGGTTTCCACAGCCACTCCATTGTTCAAGGGGTGGTTATGCCCACACTTCCAGCCCAGAATACTAACACAGATTTAGGGCTGATGAGGACCTGCACAGCTAGAATTACACCAGTGGCAGAAGAGAGGGCCCGCTCTGATAACAGGCACAAAACCATCAAGCAGCCTACCCCCACGCACACCAACACACGTGGACACATAAATGCAATTTGCACATGATTTCCAAGGGCTCATGAGTCACCTGAGACATGAAATCCAGACTGAGAACACTTGCACATAGTAAGAACCCTCACGCTTGAGGATCGGGCCAAGTTTAGAGCTGCAAGTAAGATGATTCAGCTGCTTTCTTATTTTGTGGCCTCATAACAAGCGAGTCTATCCAGTTTCTCAGACATGAGCTGAGAGAGAGCAGCTTTCATTAGGTGTTAGTCCAGCCATGAGAAATGCAGCTGCAGAGGCTTCCAATCCTGCCTCTGTCTCTTAACAGCTGTGTAATCTTCAACAAGGTTTACTTACTGCTCTGTACCTCCGTTTCCTTACCCCAGGACAGAGGCAGGGGTACTTCAAAATGTTGTAAAACTTAAATGAGTCTTTATATGGAAAACACTTAGAACAATACCTTCCTACCACATAAGCAAACACTAAATAAATGTTAGCTATTATTATTCTATGGCCTCTTTTAAAGAAAATGGCCTGATATTACAAAGGTTCATATCAAGGGTGCCTGGGTGGCTCAGTCGGTTAAGCATCTGACACTTGGTTTCAGCTAAGGTCATCATCTCATGACTCATATGAGTTCAAGCCCTGCATCAGGCTCTGTGTTGATAGTGTGGAACCTGCTTGGGATTCTCTCTCTCTCTGCTGCTCCCACGTGCGTTCTTCTCTCTCTCTCTTTCTCACGCTCTCTCTCAAAATAAACAAATAAAAATTTTTAAAAAAGAGAAAGGTTCATATCAGAAAAGCACTATAGAACTACAGAACTGCCGAGACTAGTAGTTAATGCTGGCATTGATTTTTATGCCCCCTATTAAATCATCATCAGATGCCCATTTTTGCTATCATTGCAAAGTTGACTGGTTAATGAAAAAGCATCACCAGCTATGTTTCAATACAATGGTAGTGTTTCATGTTAGAGAATGTAGTTAGCCTGTGAAATTTATCACAAGTAATGATTAAGAAAAACATGCCATTAGTTTGTGAAGGCCTGGCCAGCACACTGCTTTGGAGTCTCATAGACCCACAGATTGTGACAGATCAGAAGAAACCTCAGTGATGGTGACCATCCTGCACATCTAGCCCAGTGGCCTCAGTGGGCAGTTGGGAAACCTAAGCCCAGAGATGTGCGTGACTTACCCAGATAGACCCTGTGAGTAAGCAGCAGAGACAAGAACTCAGATTCTTAGATGTCTGTCTGCTCGTCTGCCTCCTTCCACTAGACTGGAAAAACCTAGTCATCTACGTCTTCCTACCTTCGTACCAGCCCAGCACATGGACACACAGATGGCAACAATAAATGAGGGTTAAAATGAACTACAGTGATGCAGTGTTCTTTGCTTCTCCGAGGTATTATTTTAACCTCCAAAAGGAGATTGTTATATCTCACTCACTGAAAACATGAAGCAAATGATAAACTAAAGCAGACAGCAAGCCTGAGCATTCTGCTGGTCTGTGAGTCAGGAGACCTGAGCTCCTGACCTACTTCTACCTGAACTTGCTCTGTGACATTGAACAACATTTAACTTTTCCAAAAGAAAATGATGAGACAAAATGCTACCCTCAACAGAGCTAAAAGGAGTAAAACTTTATAAGGTCACAATAGCGACCTTATAGTTAATTATCTGTTGCTTTACGTTTATATCACACTTGATAATTCTTAAAAGGCTTCTTTGTACATCATCACTTAATCCTCATGTTAACCTTGAAGTAGGTCAGGAAATATAGCCCCATTTTATAGATGATGACACAGAAGCAAAGAGGGGCCACATGTTTATGTCAGTGTTAAATGACACGTGTCACCTACACCAAAGGGCAGAATTCACACTAAGAAAGAAAAAGAGATGTCCATGGCAGGTGAAGGGCCCAAGAAGAAGCAGTACTCAGCTTCAAACTGAAATAAATAAGACACTGTGGAGCCTGGCCATCACTCCCTAACCGCCAGCTTTCTTTATTCAAAATTCTGCTTTCAAAGATATGCCTCTTCCATGGCCACAGGAAGATCAGATAGCTTATGGAAGACAGAAAGTCAAGACGTTTGGCAGATGGATCAGATACAGAGGGGGAAGAAAGCCTCTTGAAATGTATCCTGCCTATAATAAAGTAAAATGTATTTCTCAGCATTTCATTGAAACTTCACAGGAAGAAAGATCCTGAAATGCAAAAAGTGATTAAGTGGAAACTATGTGATACTGTTATGTATTGCTTCAGCTGAATTAAAATATCAATAATATTCACTTTCGTTATAGAATATGCCATTTTAATTTTTTAATGTTTATTTACTTATTTTGAGACAGAGAGAGAGAGAGAGAGAGAAGGGGAGGAGCAGAGAGAGAGGGAAAGAGAAAATCCCAAGCAGTTTCCATGCTCAGCGTGGAGTCCTGGGGCGGGGGGGGGGGGGGGGGGGGGGGGTTGATCTCACAACTGTGAGATCACGACCTGAACTGAAATCAAAAGTCAGACACTCAACTGACTGAGTCACGTAGGTACCCCTAGAATACACCATTTAAAATTTTTATTTTAGTAAACTTCAGCAAATACATAAAATCAACCCTAGACTTGTCAGGAAGTCTCCACCCCCAAAGCCCTATATTGTTGCAGAAAATCCAACACCAACCTCCTGGCTAATTGGAGGAGACATTTGTCTTTCCAGATTTCCCAGAAACCTTCTGAACATCTTCTCAACATCCTGGTAGTTTCCCACTTTATCGATAAGGGCCATCATCTCAAAGTAGAATCCAAAAACACTACATTTCCCAGGTTTCCTATAGCAAGGCAATCATAAGCCCCTCTGCAAAACACGTGGGTTTAAAAAGGGGTCAAATGAAGCAGAAACTACTCTCTGGAACACAATCTTCCAGCAAGCTTAATGGTGAAGGGGACTGTAGGGAGTTTCTGATATCTTCCTCTTGAGCAGTCAGTTCAATGTGCTGGACACAGTGACAATAGTAATTTCTCTAGAACTGTCTCACAGTGTAACTGGGCACTGCTACAGAATGTCCTTGGCTATATAGCATCCAAAACTGGTTTTCTGGCCCTCCTGAAGATTCAAAACTCACATAGGCTGAGACAGAACAATAGCCGAAGGTGAGAGAAAGATACAAAATGCAAAAGAAGACCATTTGACTATTAGTAAAATGAAAACTGTTACCCTCCATTTGCATATGCAGCATTTAATTGTTTCTCCCACAAACTCAAGAGAACCATAAAGAGAAAAGTTCTGACAGCCACTTCTCAAGTGTGCAGCTTTGTTTCATTCAAGCTTTAATAACGTCCTTGTTCTGCTGGTGAAACACTGGGGGTCATGGGGGAAAGATGGAAGCTCCTGGTCTCAGCAGTCCCAGATTCCCCCTGGGAAAGCTGTCCTCTTCCCCAGAGTCAAGTTCCTTTCCGAAGAGAGAAGAGCTTTTATTTTCTGGTATAGCCATTTTCAAGACAACCTAACCTAATTCACTCAAAACTTCATCAGGCAAAACAGAATCCTTTGGCGGTGACCAACTTTGTGTCAGGTAAGGGAACAGCTGGCAGAAGGACAAATTATTTTTTTAAACTTTAAAGATTGCACACCTTCCTATCTGTTTGTCATTATTATAAGGGATGGCCACATCACTGAGTAATTCATCATCTCTATTGCTTTTGCTCAAGAATACTATCTGCTGGCCAGAATATTTTCAAGTATTGTCAACTGCCACACTGTTTTTGCAATTCTTTTTAATTTCCTTCCAACTTTCCCATACAGAATCTCATTAACTGGTTTGCTTCTGTGGCTGCTTTTTTATATTGTTGTTACTTCCCCCATTTTAAGATATTATTTTATTAAGCATTTCCCTTTAGAGACGCAGAGTTACCTACCTTCCCACACACAAAATCCAGAACCAATTAAACCCAATAAAGTTTTATTGAAGAGCTACAATGTATATTAGTCCGTGCTAGGCAGTATGGTGAAGAAAGGTATAAATCTTAGAATAATAATAGTAATAGTAATAGTAATTAATAATAGCTGTTTACTCTGACCTCGTGTGCCAGGGATCTTAACATATTTAGACACATGACATAGCATGATACTACCTGATGAGGAGGAATGTGGCTTCTGCTCTCTGACAGGCCTGGGTTCAGCTTAAAGCTCTACCATTTAGGCCATTTTTTCACCCTTCTGTGCCCCAGGTTCCTCATCTGTAAAATAAAGATATTAACAGGATGCACCTTACAGGGCTATTTTGAGGAGTCCACAAAATCACAAGTATACAGCACCCAGCCCAGGACCTAGTTCATAATGACATGTGGCAACTACTCTATTATCCCCATTTTAAGAGGTGGGGACTGAAGGTCAGAGCTAGCATATGAAGCAGCTGGGATTCAAATCCACATCCACCCAATGGGAAGCCTTTTCTCTTTCCACTGTCTTATACTGACCAGGACATTGAAGGAGGGCACATTAGAAGCCTAGAGTGTAGCAACTGGGAGAGCCTTGAATAGACTATGCCACCTCCTCCACCGCATCTCTGTCCAGTGAACTGGCAGGTGATTACCCCTGCTGTTTGTACACAAGTTCTAAGTTCTATGTGTTTCTGAATCCCCAGACCTGGAGCAGCACCTGCAGAGGGGACATTTGCTCGGTGAATGAATGAATGACTGAAGTGATTTAAATAAAGGAATAATAATAACTAAGTACTCTAAGGACTAAGCAAGAAATATGTGCTAGGCACCATTCTAAGAAATCAACATGTGCTAACATTTGATTATATATTTAAATTTTAACTTAAAAAATTCAATAGGCTTTGTAGAATAATTCAAGGGGTCGGGGTGGGGGGTGGAGTAGCATTAGTTCATTAAAGAGTAGCTACTTTAAAGTGGGCTTTATTTTTTTAATGTTTATTTATTTTTGAGAGAGACAGAGAGTACAAGCAGGGTGGGGGGCAGAGAGAGAGGGGGATAGAGGATCCAAGCAGGCTCTGTGGCTGACAGCAGAGAGCCCAATAGGGGGCTTGAACTCATGATGAACCGTGAGAGCACGACCTGAGCTGAAGTTGGATGCTCAACCGAGCCACCCAGGTGTCCCTAAAGTGGGCTTTAAAGAACTGAAGGGATTCTACACAATTTGTAGAGGTAGTGGAGAGCATCCAGACACAGAGAGCCATATGGGTAACAGCCAAAAGGTATGGGTAATGAGCCCACTGTCATCAATGGCCTGAGGAGAAGAGCAAGACCAGGTCAGGGGGCATCTGTGGAGGAATGAAAGAAATGTGATTAGATATCTAGAGCAAGGGCCACTATGAGTAGGACCTCAAACACCGAGATGGGTGACTCGCCTTGACTCCATGGAAATGGGAGAAGCTCATAAAGCTGCAAGCAGCAGCAAGGCATACAGCATTCTTTCCAGTCTTCAACAGACAAATATCACAGAGAAGAATGAATTTGAAATTGGGGAGGCAGACAGAAGTTCTCAACGATAGACTGGAAGGATCCTCATCCTCATTGGGCCTACTCTTCAAGGAAACATCGACTAGGATAAGGACAACTGCTCTCCTTGAGACCATGTGACACCAAAACCCATAGCCAGTCAGAAAACAAAGGTCAGAGGATCCTTGTACATCCTTGCTGGTAGTGCCCTGCAGAAGGGCACCGAACCCTGAGAGCAAGTGAGGACAAAATTCCATCTAGAAGGGCACCTGGCTGACTCAGTCTGTCAAGGATCCGACTCTTGATTTCAGCTCAGGTCATGATCTTATGGTTCATGAGATGGAGCCCCACATTGGGCTCTGCAATGATAGTGTGGAGTATGCTTGGGATTCCCTCTCTCTCTCTCTCTCTCTCTCTCTCTGACCTTCCTCCACTCACGCATGATCTCTTCATCTCTCTCTCTCAAAATAAATAAATAAACATTTAAAAAAGGGGGCACCCTTTCTAATTTGTATAAAGTCACTAAAAGGCTTTATACCATTTATGGCCATTCTAAAAAAGTTTAATTTCTTATTCAGTTATCCCATCCCAAATCCCAAGACTACATACATTTAGACCAGTAACCTAGAGACTTTTAAAGTAGTAACTATGTAAATATAGTTGACTCATTCACTTACAACACTCACACATTCATAATTTCTTTATATAGACAGCGCTGTGCTGATTATAGTGAGCGATAACAGAGCTTACCATCTAATAGACATAATGACAAGTATCATAAACAGTAGGGCAAAAGGGAATAAATATCTTAATGAGCATTCTTGACAACATCAAGAAACTTGCTGCCTAGGTCACAGTCAGGGCAGCTGTACCACACCAGCAAAGAAAAAGGTTCAATACCTTCATCTAAACAAGACAAAAGGAAAAACAACACTATCATCAGATTTAAATACAAAGTACACTTGAAAGTTAAACTCAACTAGTAGTTTTGGAGGCAACACGGTTTACTCTTTAAAGCAAAAGTTCAGATTTTTAGAACTTGCAAGGTCTAATCTTGGTTTAGCCACAGAATCACTGGGCCATTCTAGGAAAATATGCAAAATACACCCAGTCTTCATTTGTGCGTCAGGGAGAGGGTTTAATCAATAAGTAAGAGGTAGAATGAGAAATCTACACTAGCTAATGCAGAGTGTTTCTGTAAATTAAAGCCACCCCCTGCCTTGGCCGTGGATTAGAAGGAGGAAGGACCAAGGTAGCTTTAAACGTGATCACCAAGCAAAGCAGTAAAACAAAGAAAAGCAGAAGACTGTACTTTAAAAACAAAGAAAAGCAGAAGAAAACACCATTTCAGGAAAAGAAACACGTGGCCTAAAAGTAAAGGGACCTCACATAAAACCTTCAAGGAAAAGCTGATAAGAGATACAGATAGAATGACTCTATGTGTCTATATATTGGTAGCCAGTCAATACAGTTCAATGTTAGAGGCAGAGAACTACCTTTTAGATTGGGGGGGTGGGGTTGGGGAAGGGAAGGAGGGCCTATGTCCCTGGAACTATGAGAGGCAACTTACATTTATTATTTCATTTAATCCTCACAGCAAACTGCCAAGTTAAATCTCACTATCCCTACTGGACAGAAAACTGTTCTAGAACACAGCCTCAATCTACTTCCATCAAGCCAACTGGGCAATGGGGATGGCAATGAGGGAGGACTCCAGAGGCACCTCCTGTAACCAAGAGCTGCTGAGGAAACAGAACAAGATAGTTTTAAGATGCTTACCAAATATGGTTCATTCTACCAACTCTAAAAGACCCAAATATAGTATGGACTTGCACTTGACCATAGCCCTGGTGGCACATATCCACTGCCAATTGTCTCCAGTTGATAAGAATGCATAGACTCATAGCTATTTGCAGACCAGCTGAAGTTTACTCAGATAACAAACATCCAAGTACATCCAACATGGAAAAGCCACTTGAGATAAGAATACCACCTCAACAAATTTCAGACTTGGGATAGACCACACTTGAGAATCGACCAGAATGGGGGTTACCTAAAAGTGAGTCTTCATTTAGCTTGTCTATAATATGGTTATTCTATTCTTAGGTTCTTTACTTTCCCATTTTATTTAAGAATTAATTGGGTGTTTTTTATTAACACCTTCTAATAAGAGGCTACAAAAAAACAAACAAACAGATAAAAACCAGGTCTAAGCCATCAAAAGCAACTGATTATCCAAAAAGTTAAGAGACTTAAACTGTACATATAAAACTACAGTCTATTATCCGTTAAGAAAAAAAGCTCATGAAAGTTGTTCATTAACTGATACTTTGAAAATTGGATTCCATTTGTTCATTCATTCCACAAATGTTTATTGAGCAATTGTTAAATGCCTAGAACTACTACTTTAGGTGTGGGAAACCAGAGATAAAAGACATTTCCTTTCCTCAAGGAAATAACATCTAATGGAGAAAGAATAAACAACCATAATAACAATGCAAGGAGGTGAGCACACGTGTGATGGAGACATAGAGAAAGGGCTCCTCACCCAGTCTCATGGAGTCAGGGATGGTGAGGTTTGGAAATTGTGAATAGAGGATAAGTCCAGGTAGAAAGAACAAAATGGATCATTTCCACTTCTGGGCACAGTGGAATAACAGGGAAAGTTGTCAAGACCTCAACAACAGGCAGCAAAGGGCAGGGACCTCTCAGAGAAAAGGAACAAACAAAGTGACTCCTACAAGCCCCCACTTACTACCTGAGAGGGTCTCCAGTGGGGGAGGCGTGTGGGGCCAGGGAGAAGGCAAGTGGACATCCTGACTTGAGTAAACGGAGCTAACAGTCACGGGAGACCAAGACAACTAGAATCTGTCCCATGGACAGAGCCAAATATTCTAAGAGATTATGTAGATTTAAGAGACCTGGATTTTTATATCTTCTCAATAAATAAAAGTATTAACTGGTAAAAAGAAAAGAGAAGAGAACCAGAGAAGGAAGACCTGCACAGAGACCCAAAGGAAGTTCTCCTCAATCTTCAGTGGAATACTGCTCAGGGCATGCATGTAAAGCCACTACCCAAGGCTGGGTGAAAAAACAGCCAAAAGGATGGTTCCAACTGGAAAATTCTATCATTCCCCAAACATTGGGTAGAGTACATAGAAGGGTTTTGTCTCTGTCATGAGGAATGATTAGTCCTCTGCTGAATATTGTGCCAGTCTTGTCTCACAAATCTTAAAAGACCCAAAAGAATCGGATTGCTTCTAAGCAGCTTCAATACATCCCAGAACAAATAAAATTTACAGAAATACAAAAATATCTAGCATCCAACAAGGTAAAATTCGTATCTTATATCCAATCAACAATTACTGGGCAGGCAAAAAGCAAGAACACAAGACTCCTGAGGAGAGGAAAATAAATCAATCAAAAGGTACAGAACTGACAACAGATGTGAGAATCAGCAGACAAGGACATTAAAACAGTTTTCGTAACCACATCCCACATGTTCAAAAATAAGTAGAGACACTGAAGATATAAAAAAGACCCAAATTAAATTCCCAGGTGAAATCTACAATGTGTAAAATGAAAAATATTCTGGATTAGATTAACATCAGATTAAGTGTTGCAGAAAGTAAAGATTCGTGAACTTGAAAACACAAAAATCGAAACTATCCAAAATGAAACACAGAAAATACAATTTAAAATATAAACAGAAAAATTGTAATATTTAATTATTATTAATAATAAACATCAATATCAATAAATTTTAATATTTAATAAAATGTAATATTTATCTGTCATCTATTTATAGCCTTTATGTGGAAACAAATTACAATAAAAAATAAAGTCATAAAATAATTGAAAACCAGAAAATATAAAACAGAAAAAAAATGTCATGAGGCACTACATAATTAATTGCCAAATAGCACACATAACTGTTTAGAGGAGAGGAAAAGATAATTTCAGTCAGGGAGATCAGGTTAAGAATGGTCAAAGGGAAACATCTGAATTGTCTGTTTCATAAGTGAGTATTTTCATATAATTTAAAGCATTGTCATTAGTATACATATAGAAATGCAACTTTTTTCCTTTCTTATTCATTCATTCACCATTAAGCAGCATCCACATGCCAGATACTAGCTAAACCCAGGCATGTTCTGTCAGTACCCTGATGAGTTTATAATCCAGAGAAGTGAAAGAAAAATGGTTACTAACTAGCCTTCAAGATAAACTCCTAATGGATGTGTGTTCAAGTGCTGTGAAAAGGGGGCACTTCACTCTTTGAGAGAAAGGAAGCAAAGAGAGAAGAAATTCACAAGACAGACAGTTATCACCCATTTCTAAAATCTCCATCCTGTCCTGCATCCAGATTTGGCTGCCAGAAAGTGCTGCTGGAAAGTAAGTGAAAAGTCCACCAAGTAAAGAAGGAAGAAGCCAAGCACTTTTTCAGTGGATTGCAATTCACTAATCAATGTGAGGAGGAAGTCAGGAACCTCCTCCTTCTAGGCAATCAGCCACACCTAAATGGTGCTAAGATTTAGAGAAGCCCTGACAGGTTTGTTAGAGAAGTGACTTAAAAGAGATGGGCAGCAGACAGTAATATGTCCTATATTCTTAGCTTCTGTGAATAAAAAATTTAAAGCAGAAGATTGTCATGAGATTGGGTATCTGTTATTTTCATTAAAAAACAAAGACACTGGGGGTCCATCAGCAGCTCAGTTGGTTGAGCATCAGACTTTTGATTTGGGCTCAGGTCATGATCCCAGGGTAGTGGGATGGAGCCCTATGTCAGGCTCCGAGCTCAGTGTGAAGACTGCTTAAGATTCTCTCCCTCTCCATGCCCCCTTTCTCCCTGTCTGCTCCTCTCTCCTGCTTGCACACTCTCTCTAAAATTAAAAAGAAGAAGAAGAAGAAGAAGAAGAAGAAGAAGAAGAAGAAGAAGAAGAAAAACAAAGACACTTGGTTTCCTGAAGCTAGCAATCATTAAACACTATGCATTATGAAAATCTAGAAGGAAGTTTCATGATCCGAATCCAACACCCACATTTTACAGATGGGAACACTGAGACCCAGATCGCATTAGAGGCAAGACCAAAACCACACAGAAGGTTAGGGACAACACTCGCTAAAATTCATGTCATCCTACTTCTGAGAAGCTGGCAATCTTTATACTAAATCATGTTGCTTTTATCTCTTAGGGTGAACCAATTCATGCTGGGATTTTAATAGAGAATTATACTAATATAAGAAAAGGTATATTTGGATGTGGAAACAGATGCTTTATAATAAGCTTTAGGTTAATAGTTTTCTAAGAATGAGTGTCTCACTAAGAAAATCTCATACTGGGAAAATTTTCATTTAAGTTCCATTTACAGTGAAAGGCTCCTTAATGTGTCCCCGGTGCACTGTTTAATGTTCAATTTATAGCCTATTTTGCCAAGAAAGAAACAAGGTATAGGAGCAAAGTGTGAACAAAGATTCTTGCTCTGCTACACACAAAATCCATGACTTTGGGCAGGATAATTAACCTCTCGTTTTTCTCATCTGTAAAATGAGGCTAATAATAGTACCTACTTTCTGAATTTTGAGAGTTTGCTGAAATAACGTGATGCAAAGCACATTGCCAGCCACATCAGAGGCGTTTGAGAAACATCAGAAACAGTTGTTGCTTAAGTTGATGATTGTGACGGTGGGGGTAGAGGGGTCATGGTATTATTATATTGAGGTTCTTGCACACTGGATAGCTTTTTTCATTCTGGATCTCAAAGAAAACTCAGATGCCTATATGCCAGGCACTGACAATTAAGTTACATTTATCCTTAGAATTCCTCACCCTAAAAGTTTGTGTTTTTCCATAAATTTAACCTTACTCAACATTTGTCACAATTATTTAGCTTATAATAATAATAATACTTTTCTAAGTCTGGGAGGCACAAATTTCGTTGCCACTTATGCTGTAAACACTGGGTCGCCGAGCTTGGTAATAAAACATAAGAGTATCACGCTTTTTCCATCTCTGCAATGTTCTCACATAAAAGCTGGGCTCTATTACAAGTGTCAGCCTGAGTTTCCCATGGTGAAACTATGTGGTAATGCTGAACTGTCATGCTACAGATTTGTCCTAAAAGTAGGATGTGAATTCTACCCTCTCCTAGTGAAAATGATCTGGTTCATTTTTGAATTTTTTCCCTTCCATCAATACCCAAAGGAACTGGTTTGCATTAGTGAGTAAGTGCCTACAAAGGTTTCTTCCTCTTCTAGACAATTAATTTATATCATGGAAGACAAATATTGGCACATCTGGACAAACTCAGCATGAGTCTAAAAACCATGAAATTTCCCAAGGCATCTGTGAATAAAAACACCTCTCCACGTTTTGCAGAAATGACAGACTGAGGCAGGGGGTGGGAGGAGGGGGTGGTTGGAAAATGGGCACGAGAACCCTCTTCAGTGATGTGAAGGGCTGTCATGTGAAAGAGGGCGCAGGCTTCTGATGCTGAGTGCTCAGGAGGGCAGAATGAGAATAAATAAACGTGTGGAAAAGGTGCAGAGGGACCGCTTTCCGCTCTATATAGGAGAGCTTCCCAGGGCAAGGGTGCGCACATGCCTGTCCCAGCACAGTGCAACAGACTGGGGCAAATGCAGGCAGCACCACTGACTGGCCCCTCAGGTGGGGCAAGTTTTTTAACCTATCTGAACCCTCCACTATCAATCACAGCAGTTATTTCTACCTTCCATCGTTGCCCCCACATTGAAAGAAAATGAAGATATTTGATACCCAGTGTAATAAACATTACGATTATTCCCAGCCTTATTGTTGCCTCTGACAAATAGTATGGGTTTGTCAGATGCCTTTGGAATAGGATAATCTGCATGACCTAATGGTTAAAATCTTCCCAGTTGTGCTTTCCACCTCTTTCTTGGTCTTAAAACCTAGAGACGGTAGGTTGAATTGCTCTATACTCAGCTTTGCCACTGCTTCTATGTAAGATGCTGGTCTAGTTGTTTTCCATCTTTCCTGGATATTTCTAATGGCAGTACATAAAGAAAGATACTTATCATCCACCAACTTTAACCCAGGAAAGGATTATAGGAATTATCTAAGAAATTATTACAAATCATTTTTCATATACAGGTGTTCCCCCTTTGCCCAACACATGTTTTGTGTAAATCAGATTCTTTTTTCCAACAAATGAGCTTATAATTGTTTGCATATGTTTATTATTTTATTCCAAGAATATTACTATATGACCATAAAAGAAAATTCATAAAACAGAAAAATCAAGCAGTGAGAGCAATTTATATATTGCTGTTCTGTCTCCCAAGTTGTCTTAATGTAAGTGACAATGATCTTTCTCTACATAATTTTAATTTTGATTGCAATTTTAAAGGTGACTTCTTAGCATTTTTATCTGCTCTTCACTTAGTCATGGCTCCTGCATAAGTTCCTCTGTTCTCAAGACAAACTGAGTACCAGTGACTCAAAAACCATTTTAAAGACCAAGGGGCATCAGTATTTAGAAACATGGAATTTTGAGACCAAAAAAAAAAAAAATTAGCATTTGAAGAAAGAATGAGTAATGCCACCTCTCATTTTATGGATGAGAACACGAAAGCCCGAAGACAAGCTGACAGCAGTCTCTGCTAGAGCAGAGACCCAGGTCAGTCTCTTACAAGGAATCCACTGTAGGTCAGGCCATAGTGACCATCACTACCCACCTCCAAACATGGATTCTATGAGTTTGATTTTGCACTTTTATTTTCCTTTGGAAGGTCCATAAGAACGTGTTCTATGCATGCATTGCAAGCTAATTAAGGCCAAAGTAGCCTTTGAGGACGATGACCCTACCCAACCAGAAACTCAAACCTGCCTTACAATAGAGCTAGAACAGGAGGAAAAGAAGAAAAATCCCCAGCCTTTTCTCAACATCTTTACTCAACTTTTGGCATATCTTTGTGCATCCCAATTATCATAGTGTATACCCATCGAATAAGCAAAAACTAAAAGTACTTCTAATACAAAGAGTTGGAATAGCTGAGGAGCATAAGGAAATGCTACAGTAGACAGGAGTTCTCATTGGCATAGGGCATTTGGAACACAATTCAGTGATATTGAGGAAGGACAGAAACACTCATACTCCACTGTACTCCTAGGTATATGGCCTGGAGAAATGTTTCCACAGGTTCACAAAAGGTCAAAATGTTTCACAGCAGCATTGTTTATAATACAAAAAAAAAAAAAAAAAAAACCACCCAGGAGAATGAATATGTTAATTGTTAAATGGTCATATAATAGAACAGTTACTGTATGTCAGTTAAAATAACTTTCTAAATTAACATGAAGTTCCTAAATTAACAAGGTTAAATATCAAATGCTTAAAGCTGAACAACAAGAGGAAGCTGTGAAAGATCAGGTACAGTAAGTTACCATGAATATAAAGTTTAAAAATCAGTAGGACAATGCCATGTATCATTTGTGGATTTATACATACTTAGCACCAAAGTATAGAAGCACGCATGGAAATGAAAAGACACTAAATTTAGCTGAGAGATGACCTCTAGAGAAGAAAATAAACAGAATTTAAGAGAGCTTCCATTGTATCTATAAAATTTTCTTTCTTAAAAAATATCTAAGGGGCGCCTGGGTGGTTCAGTTGGTTAGGCGACTGACTTCGGCTTGGGTCATGATCTCACGGTCTTTGAGTTCGAGCCCAGCGTCGGTCTCTGTGCTGACAGCTCAGAGCCTGGAGCCTACTTTAGATTCTATGTCTTCCCCTCTCTCTACCCCTCCCCTGCTCACACTTTGTGTCTCTCTGTCTCTCAATAATAAATAAACGCTAAAAAATTTTTAAAAAAATATCTGAGGCAAATCAGGCAGAGTGTTTGTATCTGAAAAGGAATTTGTCTGGGTTTTTTTTGGTTTTGCTTTTCTTTTTTTTAATGTTTATTTATTTATTGGGGCGGGGGGGGGCGGGGAAGAACAGAGGGAGAGAGGGAGAGGGAGAATCCCAAGCAGACTCCATGCTGTCAGTACAGAGCCCAACATGGGGTTCAATCTCACAAACTGTAAGATCATGACCTGAGCCCAAAATCAGGAATCAGACACTAAGCCAACTGAGCCGCCCAGGCACCCTGGTTTTGTTTTTCTGTATGCCTACAATATTTCAAAAATTTTAAAAAGAAAACAAAGCATCATGGCTTAGCCATGGATTGGTCTAGATATCCAGAAGTCTGAGAAGGTATGAATAACAATCATCCACCCACTATTTCTGGCATAGTAATAAGTCTGATGGCCATCACTACCTTTGATTCCCTATGCCCCAGCACAATGCCTAGTCAAAAGCAATACACACTAAATGTTGAATGAACAAATAACCAAATGAACTCAATGGGTTGTTATATATGTCTTTGATTAATAAAAATGGGGGAAAAACAAATCATTATTGTTAATAATTTGAAATTCAAACTATTTCTAAATACGGGTTATGGAGAGCTCTTCTAAAAGGCATCATTAGTAGAAAAAATATTGAAAACAAGTAGACAAAGTAATCTTTGAAGATCTTTGTACCCCTAAAATTCAGCACTCTTTCCTTATTTCAGAGGCAGGCATAGCACACTCACCACATTCTACTCAACTAAAGGATCAGGAGTTCATTGCCATAACAGACCCCAGGATACGGCAAATAGCCTGAAATACAAATAAGTCGTAGGGTAAGTCAGTCAATTAAAGTGCTCTTCTGAGCCTTATGTGATGAATTCCCAGAATTTCTGTGCCTTGTTTACCAGGTGCGTTAGGATTCTAAATCATTCCGTCTTCATGAATATAAGTTGTTCCCAAACTTTCCTAAAAATGCTAGAATGTAACAAAAAATTGCCTGTGTGATCATCATGATTTCAAATGCCCCCTCATTATAGGGGAGTATACAGACTCAGTGAAATCAAGCAGAAATCTGCTACCATGCATTTTTGCCATTGTTTTTTTACAAAAATCCAAGTGAATTTAAAAAGAACCAAAATAAGATACGTGATACACTCACCCAAGCCTAGTAATTAAATTCAAAAACCAGTTTAAAATAGTGTAAGCAAACAGAATAATTTTAGAAAGTACCACAGACCTCTACTATCTGAAATGAGGTGGATGTTTTCTACTGTTTTCTTTATGTTATTAAAATATTAATTTACTTTTAAATATAATCCAGGAGCTTCCTTCAAAATATCTTCCCCATGAAGGGGGGAGCATATAGTTATAGTGTCCCTTTAAAGTTTAACAAAAGAAGGATTCAAATGGAGTTACCTTCACTCTCAAAAGTTTTTTTTCAAATGTGTAACAGGATCTTACTGCAGTCACTGGGTCTGCTCTCCACACAAAGAAAGGCTGGAAAACATTTGTGTTATGCTTCTGGAGTTAAAAATGAAGAAGCCTTTTCCTTTCCATCAGTTCTTTGTTATTAATAAGGTGGCCACACTAAGCCAGAAATTATAACCATCTGCTTTGGCCATTAAATGCAGATTCAAAGGCTTAATGATAAAGTGACCTCTTTATTAATAACAGAAAGCGACAAGTGGCCGTTTTCTCAGAGCATGCAAGGAAATAAATCAATCCATAAGTTCAGGTTGATGGTCTACCTCAGCAAAGTTTTCTTTTCTATTTGGCCTTCATGTTTTTAATCACTAGGTAAACAAAATGGGAGCTCTCGAAAGCTTTTCCAGGAGTTCTATTTACCTCTACTATTGATGAGATGCCACTCACCACCTCACATAATTAGAAGACACCACCTTTTATTTCCCCATCACAAAAGATCATTGGATGCATCATCCAACCAATGAGTAGACACATGGGACTTATTTCCTATAAAGATTATGTCTGAATCAAGGCCTAAAACAAAGGAGGTGTGTGGGAAAGCCACAGATCTGTAGGAGGAAACAATAGTAGAGTCACGACAGCTGTACTTTAATATTTCAGTAACACAGCGCCATGTTTTCTTTAATTCATAAATTAGAATTTTAATTATCAGCTTGCTACATTATAGTGGCTTTCAGCTGAAGTGGGTCTTACCAACCCAGCCAGCCTTGTAGGACAGACAGAAGTTCTTTGTTGCACTGCCAGACGCACAGAGACGCTGGCGTGGCAGCTTTCACGTCCTCTGCCTCAGATCCTTCTGGCAGGAAGCCTCCACCACCACCTAGAGCACAGGAATCTCTGGGAGATGAATCTCCCTGGCACTTGTCCAAGGGGCTTTAGTACTGGAAGGACCAGAAAGCCCTCTTTACAAACCTCATCTTTCCCCTAATCCAATCCATAGGCTATAACCCCTCAAAACAGCAAAAGAGTGAACCGGTCTATCTGAGCTAGGTCACGAAGGATAAGTAGGAGTTCTCCGGTGAAACACTTTGTAAAAGATGTGGAAAACACTCCTTTCCTCCTTTCCTACCACAGAGGGGATTCTTCAAATCCTGTCTTCACTGCAAAGTTGAAATCCTCTAAAAACCCACATCCCAAAGCAAGCCATCAGCACCTCTCACCTGCCAGCACTTCTTGCCTCACTCCGTTGCTTCCTCTCTCCCGGGTTCCCCTCACTGGTTCCCTCACTCCTGCCACACTAGAGAAGGCAGTCCTATCTACCAGGGAAGAAGATGACCTCTGTAGGACTGAGAGGGCAGAAGAAAGAACACCAGACTGAGAATTCAAACAGAGACCCTTGGGAATCAAACTGAAGGGTCATCAGGGAACTCAGTCTGTCTATACCCTCATCAAAAGAAAGAAACTTCCTGGGGTGCCTGGGTGGCTTAGTCAGTTGAGCATCCAACTCTTGATTTTGGTTCAGGTCATGATCCCAGGGTGGTGAGATCGAGCCCCACATTGGGCTCTTGCTTAAGATTCTCTCTCTCTCTCTCTCTCTCTCTCTCTCTCTCGCTTTCTCTCTCTCTCTCTCTGCCCCTTCCCCACTTGGGTGTGCTCACTCTCTGAAAGAAAGAAAGAAAGAAAGAAAGAAAGAAAGAAAGAAAGAAAGAAAGAAAGAAAGGAAAGAAAGAGAAACTTCCTTCTCCCCAGCCAGAACTAAACATGACCGAAAGAAAGAAAGAAAAAGAAACTTCCTTCTCCCCAGCCAGAACTAAACACGACCCACAACACAAGGAGTGGGAGAAAGGATGCTTGCCTACCAGCCAAATCCAACAAATCCACCCTGGAGACTGATAGGTCACCCCTCCTAGGCATGAGGTCAGGAATCCAGTGGAGTCCTTGCTCTGCAGTAACAAGCCATGTGACATTAAGTCTCATTATCCTTCCCCATAAAATAAGAGAGCAGGGCGGGGCACTTGGGTGGCTCAGTTGGTTAAGCATCCAACTTTGGCTCAAGTCATGATCTCATGGTTCATGCTCTGATGCTTTGATGTTCCTGCATCAGGCTCCACAGTGGCAGTGTGGAGCCTGCTTAGGATTCTCTCTTTCTCTCTCTCTCTCTCTCTCTCTCTGACCCTTCCCTGGGTGCACTCTCTCTCCCTCTCTCCCTCTCAAAAATAAAGTTGCAAAAGCTTTAAATAAACTTCAAAAAAAAAGTTTAAAAAATAACAGAGTTGGGGCACCTGGGTGGCTCAGTCATTTGAGCGTCCGACTTCGGCTCAGGTCATGATCTCGCAGTCCATGAGTTCGAGCCCCGCGTCGGGCTCTGTGCTGTCAGCTTGGAGCCTGGAGCCTGCTTCGGATTCTGTGTCTCCCTCTCTCTCTGCCCCTCCCCCACTCATGCTCTGTCTCTCTCTCTCTCTCTCTTTCTCTGTGTGTGTCAAAAATAAATAAACATTAAAAAATTAAAAAAAAAAATAACAGAGTTGGGTGAGGTCACGCCAAAAGTTCCTCGCAGCCTTGGTGTTCTATAATTTTCAGTCCTTTACCTGGTACCTCAGTTTCCTCAAGTATAAAATCATGCAGTTGGAGTAGATGGTTTTAAGGTCCTTTCCAACACTGAGGCTCTATGATTCAGCTGACGAATCTGGATCACATACAAGGATTATTATATTAATCTCACTGGCCCATTCTTTGCCAAATAATGATAGGAATGTGCTTCAGCTGAATGCCCCCATCCCAGCTACCAGTACATCTGGTTGGGAAACATACAGCTACTTCTATCTGCCCGCTTGCCAACACGGAAATCTTCAAACACAGGCGGGATGATTAATAGCATCTTTAATAGGGCTCCCACCTTGACATTAAATCTTGGGCTGAGGTTATCAAAAACAGCAAACACACAAAGAAGTTACTCACAGCCTTGAGAGCAAGCCAGAGAGAGAGGCAGAGACTGTGCAGGTGGCTAGAAGGAAAATTGACATGAATTACAAAGAAAAGGTGCATTGAGTTAATAGGATATAACTCTGGTATAGGGGTTGGGGGTTGAAAACAGATGTGAGGGGCAGTCCACCACAAGGAACAAAAGCAAGGGCCACAACTTTTCTCAAACATACACACACACACACACACACACACACACACACAAAGCATAAGAAATTTACTATGTTGACCAAAGAGTGTAGCTTGTGATGCCACTGGAGGGATATAACAGAGCCAAAAGCTGATTAGACACAGCCCCTAAAAAACCAATATTCCAGAAAAAGTTTGAAGCTAAGTAGTGTGAAGACAGGGTGGCAATTTCACATACCAGAGAGAGTGTTGGGCATAAAGACTATAAGATCCACTTCTACCTTCATGACCTTTTACAGTTATTAAACCCCTTGACCAAATGGGGGGGGGGGGTCTATAAAATGAATATTAACAAATATTCAGTCTATCAGAAAACAGATTTTTAAGGTGTTTAAAATACATACAAGTATTTGGGACACAGAGGATACTCTAAAAAATTGGAGCTTATTATCAAGATATATGCAGATATCAAAGATCAGAACACAGTGATGAGTCAATCCAGAGAGACTAACAGAAATCAAGAAAGAACAGGTAGTGACAAGCAGGCAAAATGGTGGGTCAAGGGCTGAAACAGCAGGCTACAAGAAATTCTTCAGCACCACCACTTTTAATAAATATCTACTTAGGGGCGCCTGGGTGGCTTGGTCGATTAAGCATCCGACTTCGGCTCAGGTCATGATCTCACGGTCCGTGAGTTCGAGCCCCGCGTTGGGCTCTGTGCTGACAGCTCAGAGCCTGGAGCCTGTTTCAGATTCTGTGTCTCCCTCTCTCTCTGCCCCTCCCCTGTTCATGCTCTGTCTCTCTCTGTCTCAAAAATAAATAAACGTTAAAAAAAATTTTTTTTAAATAATAAATAAATATCTACTGATGTTAAGGGGGGGAAAGCAGATTGCCAGATGAGTGGTAAAGTATGACCACACTTATGTTAAGAGAGAGAAACAGAGAAGTAATAACATAAAGCAAAGGAAGAGAGACTAGAGACATAGTATAAATACCAAAAGTATTTATCACTAGGTTTGGATATCAGGTTATTTTAGGGGCTTTTATTTATCAATATTTTCCAAATACACACACACACACACACACACACACACACACACACACACGCTTCAGCTTTTATTTCAAAAAAAAATTGAAAGTTGCAGATTAGACATTTACTACCATGCATTGAGAAGCTACTATTACAGGGAACATGAAGTCCTAGAGATCACTGGCATTCTGAGACTAGGGCTGTGTTCTAATTATTCAAAAGTTGTTATCGCATATCTAGAGTATCCCAGTCAGTCAATAAATATATATGCACTGACTTCGTAATTCAAAAGCAGAATGTTACATATTTCAGGAAACAAATATAAATTCCCAGAGTCTTGATCTCACTAGGGAACTAGATATGTTCACATAAAATTATAACTAACAATTCAGGGTGCACCAGGGGGATAGTAAATTCAAGGAAGGTGATTTGAGCCAAGTCTTGGAGACCTGGGGAACTTCAGAAAGAGAGATAAAGTCACTTTCTGTTGCAGAGACAATTTAATTAAAAAGAAGTTCCATTCTACCCATTCCACCAGGTAACAGAGAATTCATTGTCTTCTGAGGAATTAAAAATCTTACAAGAAGGCAGATTGCATGACCTCCCACTTGCAATAGCTTCTTTTAGGAAAGGGAATAATTAGAATCACACAGAAGGGACTGCTTTCTCTCATTCAATAGATAACTTTAAACAGGCTTCCTAACCATATGAACTTACTCAACGAGCAAACTCCCTGCACTAGACTCCTGTAGGACCTAATTTTCACCTCAACCCAACACTTACTCAGATTCCCTTCACTGTTATTAAGCTACTTAACTGCCTTCCATCCCTCATCCCCAGCCTCCAAACACCTCAGTAGACTGTGAACTCCTTTTATTCTTTCATTTACTCATTCAACATTTTTTCAACATGTGCTATGGCCGGCTACACAAAGACACATAAGACAGCCCATCCTCACAAAGCTCATAGTCTAGAGGCAATAACTGACTCGTTAACAGATACCTCCAGCTCAATAGCTGAGACATACATAGCAAATTCAAGAGCTAGGAGGGAGGATGTGTCTAACCAGCCTGAACCCAGGCAATAGGGATTGGGAGACAGCAGGGGCAAAAGCACTACCTGTGGTGAAAAGCAGCACTGAGTGAACAGAAAACCATGTGGCCAGATCTTAACGAGTGAGAAAGAGTATAAAGATACAACCATAACAGGCAACATTTACTGAGGACTTACTATGTGTGAGGCTGACTCAAGCCTCATGATAACCCGGGAGGAAAGTTCACCATCCTAATGTTACAGATGGGGAAACTGAGGCCACATAGGTAAGTAACGGGCAGTAATGGAGGGAACCACTGTGATATGGAGCCTTTCCCTGAGACTAGAAGAGTCTGCTCTGAGAACCCCATTCGTGTCATGGTAAGGAGCTTGGGCTTTTCCCACAGACAATGAGGAGGACGTAAATGGTTTAAAGCAGGAAAGTGGCACAATCAAATTTGTCTCAGGAGGATATCCCAGCATGGTGTGGGGGACTGATGTGAAGACCTAGGGAGACCAGTTAAGAAGTTTTTGCAATACTCCTGGGAGAATTGGTTGGCCTGATCTGATGGTACAAGGAAGGTACAGAGGAAACAGATACAAGACAATTCTCCACGGGTCTCTTGAGTTTCTGTACATACTGTAATCAATGCACTGGTTGCCCTTGGTTCCAGATTATCTTTTCAAAGATGTTTACATGGAAAACAGCTTTGGAAGATCTGGTCCTCCTCTGGAGCAGAGGGAAAGCGTGCTTATTGTCCAACATAAAAGGTTTGGGTTCCCTAAGCTCAGGTTCCTCTCCTGTAACACAACGCACTGCATGTGTAGGTGTCATCTGGCCCTCTTCATGATACTGTATGGGAACTGGTGCAAGAGAATGCTAACACTCCGGCTACTGCTATCACTAATAAATTCCTTTGTCTCTAGCCCAGGAATCTCATGTCTTCTGCCAGCATCCATGAAACTGTGGCAGGCTAACTAATTTATTTGCAAGTGGGATAAAATCTCAAATCCTTCATGGTTCTTAGGATTTATTTTAGCTGGGAAAACCAGCAGGATTGATGACTGGCTAACTTAGTAAGGGAGGAAAAAAACCCCAAAGATTACGTCTGGTGTTTTAGTTTGGATGAAGGAGAGGACAGTCATGCCACCAACTGAGATAAAATATATAACAGATACAAAGTTGGGGCACAGGAGGTGCTGGGAATTAGTTGACAAATTAAGTTTGGAGGTGTCTGAAACATCCATGTGGACATATCCAGCAAAGAGCTGAGTAACTGAGCTAAAAGGGAAGGGGTTGTGTTAAAGATATAGTGGTCATTAGCATGAGAGGGTAGCTGAAACCAGGAAAATGCATAAAATCCTCTCTCCAACAAATAAAAAGATTACTGGACCTCAGAGAGCCAAAGGCAGAGCATTCAAAGGAACCATCATACTCATCCTTAAGCCTTTAGTGCCCAGCAGAAGACTTGACACAATGCATATGCTAAATACATGTCTATTAAACAGATGGCCAAAACCAGACCTACAATTAGTTATAGCCTTTGTTTAAATTGAAGTTGCTTCAACAATTACCTATATAATGCTCATCTAGATTTTCTCAAATGAGGATCTCAAACACCAAGTCCCTAAAATTGGTTTCATATGAAATAGTTTCATATGCAAAAAATTAAAAATCTATCATTTTATCATGTGCAATATTCTGTCCAGAAGCAGAACACAATTCTAAGACTCATAATTTCATGGTCATTAAAAAACAGTACTTCTGGTTTTCTGTTGGAGAAAAGTTCCAAGTTCTCTTATCCACAAGATCACTTCTTCATTCATTCATTTTTAAAAAACAAAGAACAGGGGTGCCTGGCTGGCTCAGTCAGAGGAGCATGAGACTTTTGATCTCGGGAACACGAGTTTCAGCCCCACGTGGGGTGGGGCTCAATTTATTTTTAAAAACTTAAAAGAATAAAAAACCAACAAAACCATTTGCTAAAGCCTTCCATTGTTCAGGCAACTGCACTAAAATTCTGTAAGAAATCTAAAAGTATAAAAGGCTCCTCCTTAAAAGAATTAAAAAAAGCAGAACAGTGGCAAATAAGCCAGACAAGAATTTAGTTCCTAGATCCATATTTAGCAATTTTATGACCCTGAGCATGTTACCGAATCTTTATTGGCTTTAGTTTCTTCACCTGTGAAAAGTGGATAATAAAAAATATATACTTCTTAAATGGTGATGTGAATTATATTTCATAATACATGGAAAGCACCTGGCATAAAGAACTCCCTCAAAAAGTGGTAGCCAGTTATCAAAAAGTGGTACCATTATCATAAGTCAGTTGGGGAAGGAGTGCTCAGAGAAAAGCCACTCACTGAGGAATGTTAGGAATGCCACTAAAGTTGGTCTAAAGCCCTCAAAATGCAGAGCTCCAGGAGCCTGGTCAAAAAAATAATACTGTAATAAGCACTATTGATTTCCTCCTGGTTGTAACTTATGTAAACCATCCCAACAAACCTATGAATGAGTAGTTTTATCCCCATTTTCCAGATGAGAAAATTGACACCCAGTCGAATCCAATAGCTTGCCCAAGGTCACCCTGCGGTAAGTGGTGGAAAAGGAGGTCAGCCCCAGCTGTCTTATCCAGACTCAGGACTTATCCAGAGTCCAATGCCAAGTTGCTTCCTCAGGGAGAAGAGGAATGCATTTTTTATTACCTAAATTTTTAAAGGAAAAAACAAGGAGCATTGGAAGAATTTACCTTCAATCTACAACTATAAATACTTTTCTACTCCGTACTGAAAGATTATTCATAAATATCTAAACAGGCAAGCAGACTTTTCTAGATTGACTGGGGTCCTATTTCACAGATTTTGCAAATTGAGTAAGGAAGACTTACTGTCTCAATCTGAACACTCTGTAAGGCAAAATCACAGTGTATCATGGACTAACCCATGAAATCAAAACTGACTCAAAATTGAGGGATCTGGGGCTTAAATCTCTGAGGTTCCCTCATAAAACAAAATGACTCCATTTACCAGCCCTCATTTCTAACTGATCTGTCGGCTGTTCATAAACACTTCCTTAATTAGAGTTTAATATGGACTCATAGACGCAGAGGGGTTTTGTCCTCACATTTCCATATGAAAAATGTAATAGACTATTAAAATATATAGCCATTTTTCTGGTCCATCCTGGACTTCAACCAAGTTTTTTTGCTGTTGCTTTGTTGTTGTTTCATTTTCAAAAATAGTGCAGGTGAAATACCCTACGTAATCCAACCATAGAGAGACAGCTAACTAAACAATTTGGGTTGTGCCCACTCAGTGTGATATCACAGAGATATAAAAGACAATATTTATAAAGACTTGGAAAAAATAATATTTTCATGTTAAGTGAAAAAAGCTTGACACAAAATAATATACAAGATGATCACACTGATGGAATTTTTTTAAAAGTATGCATAGGGCAAGAGAGGCTGGAAGGAAATATACCAAAATGCTAAAAGTGATTATTTGTGTTTGTTATACAAGCTTAAGGGAGACTGGATAGTTTCTCACTTTCCCAATGTTTCTCTATTTTATTTAATAGATGTACATTATTTGTACGTCTTTAATTAGAGTAAACTTATTTAAAAACTATTTAAGAAGACACGGTGCCTGGGTGGCTCAGTCTGCTAAGCATCCAACTTCGGCCCAGGTCATGACCTCAGTTTATGGGTTCAAGCCCTGTGTCAGGCTCTGTGCTGACAGCTTGGAGCCTGGAGCCTGCTTTGAATTCTGTATCTCCCTCTCTCTCTGTCCCTCTCCTGCTCGCCTTCTGTCCTTCTCTGTCTCTCAAAAATAAATAAACATTTAAAAAAACAGTTTAAGAAGAGGGGGTGATGGTCAGAACAGATGAACACAAGGGAAGGGAAACAAAAATAATATAAAAACAGGGAGAGGGACAAAACAGAAGAGACTCTTAAATATGGAGAACAAACAGAGGGTTCCTGGAGGGGTTGTGGGAGGGGGGATGGGCTAAATGGGTAAGGGGCACTAAGGAATCTACCCCTGAAATCATTGTTGCACTATATGCTAACTAACTTGGATGTAAATTAAAAATAATAATAATAAAAAGAAGAAGATGGGGTGATGGAGAGATGGAAAAGATCAAAAGAATACTCATCAACACCACTTAATAATCTGTCTCCACTTGATGCTTTCAGAGATTTCTGTTGGAAGTAGTAATCTCTGTCAAGATCTATACTCCTCATGTGTCTTCAGTGTTTGGAATATTTGTTTTACAGATAGATTAATGGATAAATGGATAGAGATCAATAGATCAATCGGTAGATACAAAGATGGATAAATAGATGATACAGAGAAGATATTCTTTCACCAAAAACATTCTAGAATAGCTCCTCTTAGAAATATACTCATGATATGGCTTCCCTATCTACCTCACCTGCCTCTCTCTTCCCTAAATGAATCAACTGTTTTCTTAAAATAAGGGAAACTTATTCACAAGCACCCTAGACATATAGATTTGACGTGTGAAACTGTGAATGGATGGTATGGGTAGCCCATTAATGTATGAACTAGTCACCATACAAACACAACAGGAAGAGTAACTTAGCACACACACATTTAGATACATGCTTTATTCTCGCAGTCACAAGCAAGTAATGATCAATATAAATATCAGCATGACAAAATGAATGCTGCTTGTCAGAAAAGTTTATCCAAACTTAACTTAGTTGAAGGAAGAAAACATACTCTGTTGGCTGTAAAGGACTGAGTAGAGTCTGGTAAAATGAGTAAAATAGCTATACAAACTATATAATGAACATCAGCGGCTGTTTACATCTGGAAATGTACATCACGTACACATCATCCCATATGCAACCAGTAATCCTCCAACCACTTTCAAAACACCAGTCATAACGCAACTCAAAAAAGAATAATAGTATGCACATTTAAAAAAAAAAGAATACAATTACTGGAAGAGCTTTGGGAAATTAATGCAGCCCTACTGTGGAGGTCAAATTCATATGTAGTTTAAAAGGAAAACAAATCTGACATACTGAACATTTGTCATATGGCTCTCCCTGCCAGAGCAAGCAAAATTTCAAAGCAGAATGGAAATTGGAGTTCAGTTGGAAGTACAGACACATGACTACCTTTCTTTGAGGGGAGCAGAAACGTTCTATTAGTTGCCTGCTGCTTTGGCCAAGTGAAGTCTAGTCTCCCCTGCCACTCACCCAGGAGAGAGCCACAGTGTCTTAAATGCTAGTTAAGAGAAAATTCAAACACACTCACACATTTCATCAGTCTAAGAGGTACCTTCTATGTGATTGTCAGCCTTCAACATTACCAACTTACCAGACCCATATGGTTTTTTTTTCTTATAAAATAAGTACAAATCGGGGCGCCTAGGGGGCTCAGTTGGTTAAGCATCCAACTCTTGGTGTCAGCTCAGATAATAATCTCATGGTTCGTGAGTTTGAGCCCCACGTTGGGCTTTGGGCTCTGCCCTGGCAGCACGGAGCCTGCTTGGGACTCTCTCTCTCTCTCTCTCTCTCTCTCTCTCTCTTTCTCTCTCTGCCCCCCTCTCACATGCTCACTCTCTCTCTTTCTCAAAAATAAACAAACAAACAAACCTGAATTAACTAGGAGACCAGGAGGAGGAAAAGGAGGAGGGCCATCTTAAAAGATGGAAAGACAATTGCATTAGCAGTCACAAAGGAACCAGAGGGTGCTTTTGTTTAACTGTGGAGCAACCACCTTCAGCGTTTTAAGCTCCTCAGTTAAGGTATCAGTGATTTTTAAGAAATTGGCTTCAGGCTTGATCTGTGCCAAGGGCAGAAATTCTGCTATACGACATCATGGAGCAGAGGAAAATCTACAGTGCCTGTTCCTCTTTGTTTCCATGATCTCTGGACATAAGTACCATCTCTTGGACTATCTGCAGAGGCCTTTTTAGACTCATTTGCTCAAAATTACCCCTCCAATCTTAAGAAACTGGGTTTACAGAATTTTTTTATCCTAACTTTTTTTCCTATTTATATCCTGACTCACTTGGCATCCAATACCTATAGACTCTATTCATTGTTCAAAAATTTAGCTTTCCCACTGGTTCAGATAAGCAGGTCCTAAAAACAATCTGTGACATGTGTCTTTTCAACAAACTGTCTCAAAAGCTTGCAAACACCTTTAGACACTACAGTGAGGATAAATCATGAACAGGGTATGGTACAGAGGCTGAGGGCTTGGCGTCAGGAATCAGACAGACCTGACTACAGATCCTGACTTTGTATGTCAAGCTGTGTGACCATGAGCAAGTTCCTTAAACCCATAGCGGTCCAAGAATGCTGTTGGGGGGATGGAATGTGACACTTCATGGAAAGAGAGTAGCAGGTCTGATGACAACAGGATGGAGAAGAAAGAGAGGGAGTTTTCAACATTAGTCACAATATAGGTGAAGGTGTTGCAGTGGGGCTGGTCTCAGCTTTACTTGTACCTATAATGTGGGATGTATTAACTGCTCCTGGGCTCTGTTTCCTCAGCTGTAAAATGAGAGCCCTACCTCAGTGAAGCTCTAAGTTTCAACATTTGCATATTTGGAAAAATGCAACCTACATTGCTATATTCAGTCTATGTTACTCAACAAATAAGTGTCTTTTAACAACCAGAATATACTATCTTTCCATCTGCTTTCCCCCACCCTTAGTGTATTTTACTGCACTGTGACCTTCCTAAAGGGAAGAGTGACCTTGCATTCTTTTTCTATCCATAGTGCTCACAAAAATATCTGGCACACAACAGATGACCTATAAATGTGGAATGAATTAGTGGCTGAATCATCGTAGTGTCCTCCCCAAGGGCACAGGGTTTTTGCACACAGTAGGTATCAAAGTATGTTTGTTGAATGAACAGATCTGAGTAAAACTGGGAGTGCCTTCATAGGCACAGTCTTCTTCTTACTCATCTCTGAAGTCTCTGGGCCCAGGACAGAGCCTGGCACAAAGAAGAAAGCAGAATCAACTCATCTTCCTGCTCTGGAGATACGTCAACTGGGATTGAAGCAACTGGCTTACTGAAGACAAAAAAGTAATTGGTAAAAGTTGGTGTGGATTCCAGTTCCAGAAGCCCTCTGTGGGCCTGGCACTCTAGTAGACACTTTTTCTCAACAGCCCTGGTAGTGAGAGATGAATGACATCACTTTTTAAATGAGCAAGCAAAGGCTCAGGGAGATTAAGTCAAGTGCCCACAATCACAAAGCCAAAAAATAACAGAGCTGGGATTAAACCCAAGCTTCTAGAACTCACGCTCTTTCCATTATGCAAGGTTAAGGGAGAGGGGAAAGCACCAAAATATATGGGCAACCTTATTTATTTGAAGTCACATGTCTTTGGGGGAGGATGGGGGTGGGAACAACTTGGTCGATCAGGCCTAAGAAGAGAGGCTGACTTGGGGGCCACTTGCCCCAACCAATGATTGACTCATGTGCTTGCCTCTGCAACCACATCCAGCTGGGCTGGAAATGTTGGTTAAAGTCATTTGCCAACCAGGTTTGTCCATCCAGGCTCGTGGCTGGGGAAAATGGCAATGCCAGCCTGATTCCTTCTGGGCATCATCTGTGAATCCAGGCCAGCCAATCAGAATGCCTCAGACTCAGACATCAGAGGTTTCCCACATGTTCTTATTGTCAATACACCTAGCTCAAGAACTCCCACATGGAAAAACCATCCAAGTATTCCAAAGAGCTTGAAAGGGAGGAGAACAGATCCCAAAGGAAGAAATTTATTAGTTTTGGAAAAATCGAGTTAAGAGCAAGCCTAAATCCTATGTGCTCTTCACAGAAACAAAGAAGATAACATTCATTTTTAAAGCACGAGAACAACATAGTTTCCATTAAAAATATACCATTTTAGGGGCACCTGGGGGGCTCAGTCGGTTAAGAGTCTGACTTAGGCTCAAGTCATGATCTCACGGTTCATGAGTTCGAGCCCCATGTTGGGCTCTGTGCTGACAGTTCAGAGCCTGGAGCCTGCTTTGGATTCTGTGTCTCCCTCTCTCTCTGCCCCTCCCCCACTCACACCCAGTCTCTCCCTCTCTCTCTCAAAACTAAACAAACATAAAAAATTTATTTTAAAAAATATACCATTTTACATTTTTAATAGTTTTGGTAACATTTAGCATGTGAACAGTATTGCCCCATCTATGATTAAAAAGAAAACTCTGAATGAAAGCAAATATGTTGGAAACGTCTTCTATTCTTAATAGCAAGATCAGATAGAAACCTAGAATCTTCTACGTCAGTATATAGACAGACTATCCAGCATAATTAATGTTTATTCATTCAGGGGCCTAAAAGTAATTCTTCTAGAGATACTGCACCAAGCCCTATAGTCAGCAGGCTCAGAGTATCCCACTGCAAATACCTGAGGCAGACTCTGCTAACCCTCAACTAAAATTCCCCATGCATCCTGATGCTTCTCTCCATCTTAGCTTCACTGAGAGGGTCCAAGATTAGGTGACATCTTCCTATTACAAGAGCTTAACAGCCTGGCCCAATTAGAGAGGACAAAAGCTATACAGGATATTAGAGAGAAATTAAAGCCAGATCAGCAACTAGTTGAGCGTTCTCCCTGAGTTGGGGAAAAGAAGGAGAAGGAGGGGGAGGGGAAGGGGAGGGGGAGGAGGAGGGGAAAGGAAAAAAGAACTCTGGATGGAAAGCAGTGATGTGATTATGTGATTTCACTAAGCATGCCCCAAGCCATAAATATTTGTCAAGCAGTCTTTAGATTTCCAGTGTTCAAGGGCATAACTAAAGAAAAATCAGTATGTAAATATGTACACATGTGAACTATTCTTTTAGACCATTAAAAAAAGGAAGCAAAAGCCCAAGTATTGCTGGAAAACTTTAGGTTGTTTCTGTGTCAAATTTACTCTGGTAAACCTGCAGTTATGTGTCTTTGTACTTTATCCTTTTTTGTTTTTAAAAAAGGAACTTTAAAGGTAAAACCTCCAAACCCAAGTCTGACGTCTCTCTGTCCTCGCCCACCCTACAGCAGCCCCAGCAGCCCCAGCAGCCCTGTACCAAGCAGACCCCTCGGCCCTGAAAGCTTCTGCTTTGTGTGAAACCCCCAAAAACAGAGCAATCCTTCTTCCCCAAGGCATGGGGGAATATGTTTAAAGACCTTTCTTATACCTTCTCTCTTCCTGGATTGCTCTTCTCTAGACACATCTGGTTTGTCACCAATAACACCCGAAAAGTAGTATGGCCAGCACACACTCGGAAAAGATAAGCACCCAAGACCCTTCCACTCAGGTGTTCTATTTCCCTTATGTTCACAATCAGAGTAATTAGATGTTAGTTATACCTGCCCCAATCCAACATCATATTTTAATAGATTAATAATATAGGCGCCTGGGTGGCTCAGTCGGTTAAGCATCCAACTTCGGCTTGGGTCATAATCTCACAGTTTGTGGGTTCGAGCCCTGTGTCGGGCTCTGTGCTGACAGCTCGGAGCCTGGAGCCTGCTTTGGACTCTGTGTCTCCCTCTCTCTTTGCTCCTCCCTCATTCATGCTCTGTCTCTCAAAAATAAATAAAAGTTTTAAAAAAACGTTAATGGATTAATAATAAAACAGCTACGTTTTAGTAAGTGTCACTTGTCTGTCAAGAGCTATGTTTGGTTTTTTAAACACAGTCAGCTTGGGGCACCTGAGTGGCTCAGTGGGTTAAGCATCAGACTTCCACTCAGGTCATGATCTCACAGTTCATGAGTCCGAGCCCCACGTTGGCCTCAGATTCTGTGCCTCTCTCTCTGCCCCTCCCCTACTTGTGTTCTCTCTCTCTCTCTCAAAAAATGAATAAACATGTTTAAAAATTTAAATACAGTCAGTTTTTCTATACCAGAAAATGCAAGTTCCAAAATATCAGTATGGTATGCAAAATCATGTAATAAAAACTACAGAGCTTAGGGGAAAATGGGATAGTGGCACACCACTCAAAAATTTCACTAGTGACACAAAATAAAAGGTAGGAATCTAATAAAAATGGTAGCACAGTTTTATATAAGCTTGTTGGTTAAGACATACATAAGTAATAAATGCGGCACTCCACCCTGAAAAAGACTTATGTTTGCTTGTAGAAGTGGGTGTCGGAAGGGTCACAACTCAAGAGTTATTGAGAAGTGGTGGAAGGAGCGTTATCGGAAAGGAGACTGAAAATTCTAACACTAGATGTGGATGGGTGGGGCTTGTAACACATATAGTGAACTCTGGTAGCAGGTAGATGTTTAAGATGTGTGTTCTGCATATTCCTACAAAGCTCCCTTCAGCTGGGTGCACTTTTCTGAGCTCACCTAGCTTTTCTTATAGATAACATTGATCATATTTTTGTTATCTCCAAATTGTTCCCCAATATATCTCCCAGGATGGAACAAATTCATGTTTTTAAAACAAGTGCGGTAGCAGAACAAACTATACTTTCTCTTACTGAATCCTAACAACCCCAAAAGATAGGTAGTTTCCATTTTCCAGAAAAGGAAACTGAGGATCAGAGAGGTTAAGTAGTTGCCCAAACCACGTCATCCGTAATAAGTAAGCTGCAGAGCAAGGATAGGACCAAGGTCTGCTGGGGGTCTCCTCTACCACCTAACACCCCATCATGGCCACTTTTTTTCCCCCTTGGCAACTAGAGCTGGGTGGGAGATGCTGTTACTCCTTATGGGTCTAAAAACAGATTCGAACTCTCCTGGTTTCTTCCATCCCTGCTGTATTTGTCTGCCCCAAAGCGTTATTGAGTTTGGTGGGAATATCTATGTCTGTAGCAACACCATGTCCCTAAATGCAAGCTATGAACTATACACCCAAAAATAATGAAGTTTCTTAAGCATTTGGGGGGGTGGAAGTGAACTCTAAATTTATTGCTGTGAAACTCACCAGTCAGATTCAACAATATTGTAGCAGACTTTATGGAGCCTAAAGATTCACTTTCTGGAAGCCCCTTTAACTGTTTTCACAATCTCCCTTCTGGGGAGCTTGTGTTCAAGTTCCTCATCACAGGAGAAAAAACTGTCTTACTGAATAAAATAACTGTTGTAAAGGAAAGTCTGACCAAGTCACTCCTGTCCCTGGAATTCTTCCATGGCTCCACACTGCCCTTAGCATCAAATCCAAGCTCCCTGGCATGGCCTGGTAGGCTCTCTTTTTCAGTTCTTCCATATTCCATGGTTACTCACTTCCAGACTCTGTATACATTATTCTTTCCTGGAACCCTCTTCACACCCCCTATCACATCACCCCGACTCCACCCGTCCCCAGTGCCTGTTCTCCAGATCTCAGCTGTGAGGCCCCTTCCTCCTGGAAGCCTTCTACATTCCTGTCTCCACATATGGATCAGGAGTCCATCACGGGTGTCCCGATAACTCATTGCACCTTCCCTATTATTGTTGCTAGCCCACTTTACCAGAATTACTCATATATTTGTCCAATTCCTGCCCACTCCTCCAAGATTAAACTCTGTGAAGGCAGGAACAGTGTCTGGCTTGTTAAATGAAAACATGAATGAATGCATTTGCAGAACATAGCAGGAAAGAACTATGTGCAATGTATAACACCTCATGGGACCCACACAAGCCACTTCATGAAACAAATGGGGAATCAAGCAAAGGATCCAAGAGAGCAAACATACTAGCCATTGCCACATAACTGGTAAATGGTAGAATCTGTATTCATTCACTCATTCATTCATTCAACCAAGTTGTAGCAGTGATTATGTTGTAGGCAGTAGGTACGCAGCAATGACCAAATCAGACAGAAATCCTTGCCCTTGTGGAGCTCATATTCTGGTGGTAGAACAAATGATAAACCAAATCAATAAATAGGATATGCAGCACATCAGTATATCAGTTCATCCGGTGGTGATGATACTACAAAAAAGCAAAGCAAGGAAAGGAGATAGGTAGTACCTCACTGAGATGGTATCTTTGAACAAAGACCTAGAAGAGGTGAGGGGGTGGTCCAGGCTGGTATCTGGCCTCCAGGAAGAGGCAATAAAAAAATGTCAAAGAACAGAAGCAGGAGTAGGCCTGGTGAATTCAAGGAGAAGCACAGAGGATGGTACAGCTGGGAGGAGTAAATTGCATCTCACCATTGGAGGGTGAGAATTCTAATAGCTAATAGCTAATAGTTTCTCCTCCGAACAAGAAAGATATACCCCCTGTCCTTACAGACTTCACAGTCTGGTCACGTAGGTTTAAATACACTAGAATCAAATCACATCCTCTGAACTATAACAATATTAATATACAGATCAATTCATTCCTCAGCCTATAGCCAAAGGATGTCAATCGCTTGGAAACTGCTGTGTCAGACCTTGTACTGAATGAAGAAACAGGTGGTAAGAGTTGCCCCCATCAGTAATTTTAGTGTTGGCTTCCTAGAGATGAACAAGAAGTCTTCTGTATGTAAACAATGCCAGCAGCCACATCACAGGGGTTTGAAAACTCTGGCTTTCTGATCAAACATATGAAATTAACACAGAAATGTTTTAAAACGCATTACTGCTAGGGAAATTACATAATAAAGACAAAAGCTTCCCTATTACTTAAGGTAATGAAAACAAAAATAAGGTTTTATAAGCTTCCCAGCTCTGACCTAAATTTGCTGTGCATTATTTTCCTACATCTCTTTCTACTTTGGAAAAACCACTACTAATTGCATTCACATTACACAGTATCAACCAAACCTGGATTTGGGTTTCTTCCAAGACCACCAACAGGCTCAAGTTACAGCGAGTTTATTAAATGGTTTTTTTTTTCTTTTAAGCAAAAACTTAGAATGCCGTTACCTTTTGGAGGGACTAAACAGATAAAGGTTTGATAAGTAACATTTTAAGAAAATCCCAAGCATATGAATAAGGGTAAAAAGCACTTTTTTTTTAAGCTCTCAAAATAATAAAGGATTTTTAAAAGCATACAGTTTATTGGTGGCTGGGAGCCTGGAGCTAATGAAAAAAACATTTACAAGTTAAGTTTCCACAGCTTTTCTTTTGTGTTTTCTGGGTACAGATGCTGCTGGCTGTACTCTAGGAAAACCTGGAACTCGGCTGGAAACCGAGAACACAAGGATTCGGAGACCAGTTCAGTCTCACTCAGTTTAAACTCTCCTGGGAAGGCAAACATGATGACCTATTATTTTCATGGCAACATTTCTAAACTCTTGACTCTAAAAGTATTTCCAACCTCAGTCTTCCTATAATGAGCTCTACATTCTTACTTGGGAGCACAAAACCTAGATAGCTTCCTGGTGATTAAATCACCCAAATGGCGCTCGTCCCCACAGCAAGGGCCAAAGCAGAAGGGTTCCAGTTTACCAAGCAGATCCCACCCAACTTCTTGTCACCATTTCATCATTGCAGTCTCTCCTGAGTCTCCTTCAACTTCTGATCTTCTCCTTAGTAACAATCACACTGCACACGGTTCCTACTGACTTCCTGCCATACAGGAGAGCAGGAGAGGGCTGGGCAGATATGGACAAGATGGTGGGGTAAGTAATCAGTCACTGGCCTCATAATTCTGGGGAAGTCAGTCTTTTAATTACCACCATTACCAAGTTTTCTCTTCTGATCCTCTCTTCCCTGGGCTCCAGTATTTCTTTGTGTCCACTTCTTTTCTAGATTTTACAGATGAAGAAACTGAGGTCCACCCAGCTGAAGCCACACAAGTTTCCTTGCCCACTGGATTAGGATTCATTCCACTAAATCATTTTTGTTTAAGTCCAATGGCTCTAATGTCACCTACTGAATATAGACGTTGGCTAAAAAGGGAATAAACACTGGATATTTCTCCCAAGTCTCACAGCATAAAGAAATGAAACATTCAGACAATGGAATATGATACTATTAAAAATTCAGTTTTCAATGAATATTTTTAACAATTTCATCGAGGTATAATTTACAGACCATGAAATTCACCCACTGTAAGTGTACAGTCCAATAGTTAGTAAACGTGTCCCATTGTGCACTCATCACCATAGTCCACTTTCAGAGCATTTCCATCGCCCCCAAAAGGGTCTGTTGTTCCCGCTCCTACCCCAGCCCCAGACAAACTCTAACCTGCTTTCTGTCTTGTTTTTTTGCCGTTTCTAGAAATGCCGTATAACTATAATCATATAGTATACGTTCTTTTGTGTCTGGCTTCTTACACCGAGCATAATGTTTTTGAGGCTTATCCATGCTGTAACTCGTATCAGTATTTTGCTCCCTTTTATTGTGGAATAGTATTCTATTATATAAATACACCGTATTTTGTTCATGCATTCACCAGTTGACAAACATTTGAGTTGTTTCCACTTTGGGGCTATTATAAATAATACTGCTTTGAACATCTACACACATATCTTTGTGTAGATGCATGTTTTCATTTCTCTTGGATAAGTTAGTTTGGGTTTGTTTGTTTGTTTGTTTAATTATAGACATTCTGTGTATAGTGGTATCTTATTGTGGTTTTATTTATATTAAAGTATTTAAAGCATCGAAAAATATTACCATAGAGTATCCAGAGAAGCAAAGCAGGATTCAAAATTGTTTATATAGAATGACCTCCCACATGTGAGCGCTACAAATGTGTGAAGACTGAAAAGAAATACATCAAAAAGATGTCTCCTATCCTTGCCAAAGGATATGAGGGCACTTTTTTCTTTACACTTAACTATGAAATTTTTTATGAGTAGTTATATAATAAAATACGTTTCAGCAATTAAAAATATTGCTAAAACACTAAGAACTATGTGTGGCAAGTCATTAAGAGTCAGGGTATATCCAAGCCTCAGCTAAACTCAAATCTATCATCCCTTTGTGAATTATCTATTCTGGGGTTGTTTATATCAAATTTGCAAACTAGTTGGCTTCTCTGTGCCTTAAAGCATGCTTCTGAGATTCTACCCCAGAGGTCGGCCAACTACAAACCCCAGGCCCAAATCTCGCTCACTGGCTGTTTCTGTACAACCTACAAGCTAAGAAAGGTTTTTACACTTGTAAATGATTGAAAAAAGATGCAAAAGAAAAATAGTATTTTGTGACATGTGAAAGTTATACAAAATGTAAATTTCAACGTCTACAAATAAACATTTATTGAAACATAGCCAGTCTCATCTGTCTATGGTTGCATTGCACCAACAATGGCCTGCAAAGCCTTAAATATTTACTATCTGGCCCTTTACAGAAAAGTTTGTTGACCTCTGCAGGGTACTCAGAAAAGATAGACTTAGTTTTATCGTCCTAAAGAAAATTCATTAAGGAAAAAACTTTTGGATTAGCCACTCTTCGTATTAAATCATATTAATATGTCTTTTCTAAAAATGTAAGATTTATAGCTAATAACAGCAATATTGAAATTTTTCAAAGTGCTATTTGAGATTACACGCCTGTATTTCTCTGTCTGTCACCTAGTAGGTCCTCAATACCTGTTGAGCAAATCAACAAATGGTAGGTGGACAGATGGGTAAATGAAAGGAATCAGCAGTTAGTGAGGGCTAACTGTGGGTGAAGCCATAGCAAGTCCCGTTGTAGATTGGAAGGGACCAAGAAAAGATTTGTCCTTTGTGAATCTCTGAGTAAGACAACAGATAGGAAGTAGCAAAAGAAGAAATACAAACGACCAAAAACATATGAAACGATATTTAGCATCACCAACAAATCAAAAGTATGTAAACAATAATAATATTCACTTTTTCAACCCAGAAGATAGTCAATATTTTAAAAATGATAATACACATTGTCAGTACAGATAAAGGAAAAAGCCACTCTCTGTCAGTAGAATACACAAAGGGGTATGCATTTTCCCAGTCTTCAGTGCAGGCAGTGTGATTATATGTATCAAAAGCCTTTGACCTTTGACCTGTAATTCCACTTCTAAGAATTATTGCCAAGAAAATAATCATGGATATGTGGGAAAGTTTACAAACAATCACAGCTTTGTTTATACTAAAGAGAGAAGGCGGGGAAGGGAGGGAGGGAGAAAGACAGAAGGGAAAAAACCTAGTGTCCAACAATAAGGATTAAGAAAATTATGATATAATCACAGATAATACCAAATTGTGCAATATTTGAAAAATTATTATTTGAGAATTATGTATTTCAATATAAGAAGTTATTCACAGGGTGTCTAGGTAGCTCAGTTGGTTAAGTGCCCCACTCGACTTCGGATCAGGTCATGATCTCAAGGGCTGTGGGTTCGAGCCTTGTGTTGGGCTCTGTGCTGACAGCGCAGAGCCTGCTTGGGGTTTTCTCTCTCCCCCTATCTCTCTGCCCCTCCCCCACTCATGCACACACACACACACACACACACACACACACACACACACACTCTCTCTCTCTCTCTCTCTCTCTCTCTCTCTCTCAAAATAAATAAACTTAAAAAAAAAGAGGTTATTCACAATAACACTGATAAAGTGGAGGGAAAAAGCAAGTCATAAAATCAACTTTGCCTGAAGATGAGCCTATTTTTTTTAAAAAAATGTGTATTTGCTATTTACATAGAAAAAGTTTTGAAAGATATAAGCTTAAATGAAAATAATTACCTTTTAACTATTTTTTTCTTACTTATCTGCTTTTTTCTCATGTTTTAAACAAACACATTACCAGTTTAATTTTTAAGTAAAATTAAGATAAAATAAGGAATTAAAGAACTCATAAAACTGAGGACTCCAGGACACTCACAAAAGTAGAATAAAGGAATAAAATCACTAATTAGTTAACATTAATTAATCAAATGCAAACAAACTAGATTATGAGCTCAAATTAATAATTAATTAATTCTAATGCAAACAAACTGGATTGCAATCTCTTAAAGGCAGGGACACATGCTCACTCATTCAACAAATATCTATCTAGCATCCACTCTGTGTCAGACACTGTTCCAAATACTACAGTGTGTTAATAAACAAAACAGACAAATCCCTGCTCTCAAAGAGCTTCCACTCTGGTGTTCCTCCTACTTCTGCCTCTATCACATCAGCAAGCCCAGTGCTGAACACATGTGAATGTCCTCATTTAGAAATCAGTGTTGGTTAATTTCTGAACAAAAGAATTCATTGGAGCAACCTTCCCAGCAATTTATTGAATGCCTTTATATTCACACGCACAAAAAAATGTTTGATCTAAATACAGCCTTTCACAAAACTGTCTAGTGTGCAAAGTGGGGTAAATCTATAATGCCAAAATGAGAACACAGGTTCCTGGAGCAGCTCTGACTCAGTCCCCAGCCACTCGGGGAGGGGGAAGCTGTCAGATAATATTTCATGAGTAGTGAGGCTTAAGTTACTTGAACCAGCTGGGGCTTTTCTTAAGCTACATTTTCCTTTGGCCAGAATATCCCCGTGGCTGAAGCTGCCTGTTCAGTATCATTCCACAGAGAAATGGGTCTTTCTGTTTTCCTCATAATGCACATGCTGCTCCTTTTCCAGGCTAGGGAACCCCACGGACCTGGTATTCAGCTTATGTAGTGACTGCCTCCCTGCTGGGGTGAGCCGCTAAGAGACCCTCACTCCATTTCAGAAGACAGATATTTCTCCTTTTGGGCCAGACTCGTTCGTAACGTATTGACTCAAAATAAGTACACACGGGTGCTTTTAGCTTCCCAGAAGTCCTGAATCACTGACACGGCAACTCATTATTATCTTTTTCCAAATGCAGCAGTGAAAAGTTTTGGCAGTTTCCAATGGATACCAAATATATCAACTATGAAACAATTTAAACGGCCTTTGAAATTGAAGCCACGAACATCGTCATAGGATTGTCAGGTAGAGGGCATCAGAAATCGAACAGGCAAGATGGTGTACTCAACACCTGCATTCAAATCTTAACAACCGCAATTCTCCCCGGGTGAACTTGGGGACAAGGTACTTGCTTTTTTGAAGTTCATCCATAATGATATCCTGGTTCAATGTGAGCATTATGCAACACACTGTATTCTGATCAAGGCACGATACAAGGACTTAGTACATGGTAGCTCCAGTGCTTCTCTCCTGGCCACAATCTTGAGCATGAAAAGGCCTGTCTGGATGAAAGGTGAACACAAAGAAGTCCTCTTTCCCCCTTCCTCTGCTACCAGGGCCTCCTTCTAGTGCACCAGAAAACCCAGTTTGCTCTAGGAGAGACACCTGTAATGGAGAGAGCATATTTCACTGCAATTCAGAGCAAGGGCTTGGTGTCACAGACACTGGGTTCCAGTTCCAGCTACTTTCCTAGCTAGCTGCATCACCTCACAGGTATTGAACTCTCCCTCTCATTCCCTCTCTGTGTCCCCAACCGTACGATAGCAATAAAAGCAATGCCTACTGAGATATAAGTGATGACATAATATACACTGAAAAAAATCTATCTTATAACAAAGGGTTGTTATAAAGATTATATGAGAAAACGTATAGAAAGTCCTAACCCTATCACTACAGAACCATTCCAAGCAGGTAATACATCCAGAACCTCATCTGACCTTTACATTTTACTGTCAAGCCTTGGTGTGTTTTAAGTTTACCCACACACTCCTCAAGGCCATAAAAGAACTAATTCCAGCTAAACCAAAAATTCACATCAAACCTTAATCTGCACACCAGCAAAAAAAACAAAAACAAAAACAAAAAAACAAAAAATGACTGCAAAGGAGGAGAGAATGAAGAAAAGGCAAGAATCTCTCTCCCAAGGTGTTAGACTAGGATTTCAGTTTTTCTGGGGACAATTTTCCTCCCCCAACCTCCCCACTAAAAACTACAAACAAAAACCAAAAACAAAAGACAAAACAAAAAAAATCTTCAACAGTGCCATGATAGCCTCAATTTCCCAGTCCATCTTACTGAACACTGGTTCTTTGTGCCTGGACAGCACAAGGGGATAGATTTCATTAAATTACCAAACAGGTGTGTAGAAAATACAGCAGTCTGGGGGCACCTGGGTGGCTCAGTCGGTTGAGTGTCCAACTTCCGCTCAGGTCATGACCTCACGGTTGATGAGTTCGAGCCCCGCATCAGGCTCACTGCTGTCAGCTCAGAGCCCACTTTGGATCCTCTGTCCCCCTCTCTCTCTGCCCCTACCCTGCTCGCTCTCTCATGCTCTCTCTCAAAAATAAGCAAAACAGGGGCGCCTGGGTGGCTCAGTCCGTTAAGCGTCCGACTTCAGCTCAGGTCACGATCTCGCGATCCGTGAGTTCGAGCCCCGCGTCGGGCTCTGGGCTGATGGCTCAGAGCCTGGAGCCTGCTTCCGATTCTGTGTCTCCCTCTCTCTCTGCCCCTCCCCCGTTCATGCTCTGTCTCTCTCTGTCCCAAAAATAAATAAACATTAAAAAAAAAATAAGCAAAACATTTTTTAAAAAAGAAAGAAAGAAAATAAGCAGTTTGCAGGGGCTGCAGAGGGCAGGGAGAACCATCGACCCCATAAGGTGCCTTGTAGTGATCACTAAAATGTTAAAATAGCATCAAATGTGCCACCCAGATGAGCAATGCCACCTCACCCACTTGAGTCTCAACCAAAATGACACCAGACATTTTCACATCTCACCAGTGACTTTTTATCAAACAAACTGGAACTTTTGGCTTAATAAAAAAATAAAAATAAAAATAAAACACCTTTGCCTTATTAAGAGCAAGAAGAGCTTGGGGTTGCAACCACGCTTCTTGATGCCTATATAATATTCCATGGTGATATTTGTAAGATACTTTGAGAAGTGAGTCATTTCACATTTCCAAATCCTACTCAGATTTCAAGACTTCCGTCAGCTTCCCCCTTTCCCACTCACGGGGCTATCTCTTACTGTCAACCACTATAAACTACTATGTCAGGAGCTTCATGTATGTTATGTGAGCTTAATCCTCACAATGGTACAATGATGCAGTGTTACTGACCCCAATTTATGATGAAAACCCGAGGACCAAAGAGTCCAAATTATGCAGTTCTTGAGTGCCAACACTGGAATTTGCACCGAAATGTAAGCCCAGGTGCTTTTTATTCCTCCCTTCCACTATTCCAACTGACAGTTTTTTCTTCTCATTGCTGCCTCTATGACAATTCCTACCTGTGCCACATCCCCAGTCTTCAGCAGCCTCTTCTTCATGGGTATATGCCTTGGATCCTTATGAAGATTAAATTTTCTGATGGAAGGAGCTCTATCTGTATCTTTTCTCTACCCCCCTGACAATAATTACTGTTGCAGGGAGACCTAGAGCTTAAGAAAAACCTATGTGCCTTGTTCAAGGTTATATCCAATCAGCAACAAAGCAGGTCCAGGCATAAATATGCTAAAATGCACCAATTATTTTTTAAGCATGGTCCCTTACAAAAGTCATGTGCATAACCTATACTGCTCCTATATGAGTCAGTGCCAACAAATGCCATCTTCTTCCCCAGGAAGGAAAGATGTCCTGTGGGTCTGAGGAGGTCACAGATGATCCCATCACTAAAAATTAACACCTTGCTCAAAGGCAAGGGTTTGGTTTTTTTGTTTTGTTTAGTTTGTTTTTTTAGTGTGTGAAAGAAAGATATAAGTCAGTCATAAGAAATTCCAAAGGCGGCACCTGGGTGGCTCAGTTGGTTGAGTGTCCGACTTCAGCTCAGGTCATGATCTCACATCTTGTGGGTTCAAGCCCCTCGTCGGGCTTTGTGCTGACAGCTCAGAGCCTGGGGCCTGCTTCTGATTCTGTGTCTTCTTCTCTCTCTGTCCCTCTCCTACACACATTCTGTCTCTTTCTTTCTCAAAAATAAATAAACATTAAAAAACTAAAGAAAAAAAATTCCAAAGCCTACAAAAACTTTCTGTGACACTCTGGAGAGAGAATTCCTGCCCTGTCCCTGACAAAAGTCTGACAAGGATACTCAGGAGAAGTAGGTCTTGTCCCAGAGAATCTTTGGAAATGACTAAGAGCCTTCAATTTCTGGGGCCTTGAGAATTGTGCTTCATGAGTAACCTTCTAGGACCTCCCATCTGGAACTTGATTTTCTAAATAATATGACATTGAGGAAGAACAGAAATACAGGGAAGAATAATTTGAAATGCAGAGGAATCACACTCCAGTCTCCATGCACCAGTTTCAAATCCACAATACAACTTGCTGTCTAGAGAAGTTCAGTTAGTTGGAGCTCTGTCAGGCTGTTTGCTCATCTGTAAATTGAGAATGTTGAAAGGGTAAATGAGATCAAGTTAATAAAGCAGTTAGCAGTGTGCCTGGCACCTGGAAGAGAATAACAATTGGTTAGAACTTACATATTCACTATCATCCACTTGTTAATATGTTTGACATTTTTCACGATACAATGTTTAGAAGGAAAAAATACATCTCTGTGCTCATTCTATCAAGAAGCCAGCATTGAAGGATCCTTCCTAATGAAAGACAAGGCTAACATGGTAAGATGTATCTAGAAATAATCCTCCAAGCTTCATTTTAGGCAAATTTTCAAACTTCTCACCATTCCTTTCAAAAACCCCTTTTCTCCCCAGAACCCTACTAGGGTATGGACACAGCATATGGAAAGAGCAAGAACTTTTCAAAGAGACAGAACTGGCTTCCAACCCCAGTTCAGACACTCATTGGCTGCAGATAACTAAATCTCTGTGTCCCTTGATAATCTCATCCTCAATATGGGAATAATAATTCATTCCTCACAAGGGTATTATGAAGACAGGAAGGAGCATATGTAAGTGCCTCACCCATACCACAGTAAATGCCCATTCTGTCACATTTCCATTATTATAGTGGGATGCCTGGAGACACTCTGTTTCTCTTACTGACCCTCTGGAGGCAGGTGACTCCCGGGAGCAGCACTGCCAAGGGAGAGAGGGAGTCAGGAAGATGCAGAAGACCTCAACGAGGACATTCCACAACCCAGGCCAGCCTCAGCCTCCAGACTCTCCCAGAGTCTAGAGAGAAATAACCCAAACAAATGAAATCGAGACAAGAAAACAGAAAACAGAGTCCTGCCCTCCTTCTAACCCTTCTCTTGAGTGAATCCCTGTTACTGTACTTTGGTTTTGATTAGAAAGCTCGATTGTGCTTCCCCGTACCCTTGCAGCCCCCCAAGCCTCCTCCTAAACAGAGATGGCCTCTTACTAAAGACAATCGTGCTTTAATCTCTATACCAGAGCTTGCTAATGATACTGTACTGGGTTTTGGTCATTTGCCAGAGAGCAAACAGTGCCAACATTTGTAGACTTCCAACAGGAAATTAAATAACTGGCCTGCTGGAAATACGAACCAATTCACGGTGGTCAAACCTGAATCTTCCAAAACATTGGCATGGTTTCTGTGCATTAAGCATGAGGGACGTTTGAAGAAGACGATGGGGAGAAATTCAAGTAAAACTTAACAAAGTCTTCAGGAGAGACTTTGAAAATGGTCCTTTTTCCCCTCTGTCCCGGACATACCCAGAATTCTGGTATATACAGACCACGGGGCGTTTACATCACGCAGCCCTGGGAAACATTAACTGCTGAAACCTCAGGCAGGGCAGCGTTACAGCCACAAATTCAAAAGCACAAGCAAGTCAGGAAATGCAAAACTCCAGTTTCCTCCCAGAAGACACGTTCCACACTCTACCCACTACATTATGAAATACACATTTAGAAGCCATCCTATTACATGAAAGCTTTCCCCTTACACACAGAGAAGAGTAATGCTTTGAAAATGTTCCCTTTAGGGCTTTCTCCTTGTTAAGCTCCACGAGGTCAGGAACTGTGTCCATCTTGTCCTCCCCACTGTATCTCCAGTGCCCAACACGGTGCCTGGCACTCAATACAAAGGAGCTCCTCCTACTGTCATTATAACCCTCGTTTGCTCCACAACCAGCAGGAGTACATGGCATCGGGCAGCCCCTTCCAGGACGCCAGCTGTATGAAACACATACCTGCCATCCACAAAGACCCATAATACAAAGCAGCAAGGAAGATACCTGCTATGGATTGAGCATCTGCGATGTAGCGAACAGAATGCAGTGTGTTTTTCTTGCTGTGCCACATGCAATCCTCACAAGCCTGTAAGGTAGGTAGTTTTATCCTCATCTTGCAAATGAAGACATGGATACTCAGGGAGGCTGACAGGTTGAATGGAACAGAGGCAGCACCCCAGTCCTGTAAGGCTTGTATCACTAGCCCCATACCACAGACCAAGAAACTGAGGTGAAAGAAATCCATGTAAAAACCCACTAAATCATTCTTCTCAGATCACATCGCCTAAATCCAACTGAAGGCTCATTTTCTTTCAAGGGGCTGGCAACACATTTCTCTGATGATGGAACTGATCTAAATGATTTCATGAGACAATGTGTGTAAGTGCCCCACAGGGAGGGACAGTCACTGCGCGCAAATGCAAATGTTCAGTTGTTAAAATAGTTAATAAATCTCTCCTTGTGGCCAACTTGCAAGAGTGAATGCTACTGGGGGCTCTACGCAACCTCAGATCAGTAATCACTCTGCTTGGGTCCCAGTCACAGAGGGTATGGCATCCCAGCCAAGCCAGATAACCACAACCCCTGGAGGGGTCCCGTACAGGGAGTGGACTTACGCGATGGCTTAGTCAGTAGGATACAACAGAATCGCCCAGGAAGCTTCTTCCAAATGGGCACGTTCCCCCTCCCTCTCGACCATCTGTGTCTGTAGGTCAACAACAGGATCCGAGCGTGTGTAAGTCACATAGGCTTTCCAGGGGATTCTGGAAATCACCCCTGGTTAAGATCCCCTGGGATGGAGTCTCTCAAACTCACCTGCACAGGCAGACAAGCTCCCACAGATCTCGCATCACTGCAGGGGAAAGTAACTGAAATCACCTTTCTGGCTGATAAAATAAGTTCATAAAAGGAAATATGCTTTGAAAGTTAAAAGCTTTTCACCACTGAACAAGGTATTATTATTATTAGTTTTATCTTCATACACAAAGTAGTATATTATTAGACCCACACATCCTCCTGGTTTCCTTTCATGAACACTCAAGAAAACAACAACAAAAAGCCAGCCTTATTTCCACAGCACATCAACAGAGAAGGATTAGGTATTTTTTTCTTCATACAAAATTACAGGCCACCACCCAAGAAACAAAAAGACAACCAAACTTCAAAAACGACAGAATTGCTTACCCAAAAATGTATAATATTTGAAGATTTAATGCTCTCAGATTAGTGTAATTACTGGTATTCCCCTGGCTCTGCTCTTCTCCATTTCTAAAAAGTCCTCACTGCTGGAAGACTCTCAACCAGTGTCAATGATGGAAATGGGTAAAGCTGTTATTCTCCGGGAGGCTGATCTGGAGGGACCAGGGCTGCTGAGGGTCAGGTGGTCTCAGGCTGGCCAAAAGACCAACCATGAATTATAGTGCAATTGCAAAAATCAACAAACAGAGCCCAGTAATAATATCCCAGTGCACAGGTACCTTTTCCAAATATATCAAAGCCATGGGTGGAAACGAATTAAGTGAGAAGAAGCTGGGGGAGAGGGGAATTAGGCAGAGTAGATGCAAACCCCTAGCTGAGGGGAATAGAGACCCTCCAATAAAATATACAAATATTAAGAGGCCAAGAAAAGGCCACAGCCACTGCCCTGACCCTGTAAGTGGCCTGAATAGCTGTATTAGTGTTCTAAAGGAGTTGCCTGGGGGTGCCTCGATGTCTCAGTCAGTTGAGCATCCGACTTCTGTTCAGGTCATGATCTCATGGTTCATAGGTTCAAGCCTGGCTTCAGGCTCTGCGCTGACCACTTAGAGCCTGGAACCTACTTCGGGTTCTGTGTCTCCCTCTCTCTCTGCCCCTCCCCCACTCATGTTTGGTCTCTCAAAAATTTTTTAAAAAATAAAAAATAAATAAAGGAGTTACCCAAAATTATATACAAATGCAAAAAAAAAAAAATCAAGAAAAAGAGTATGTGAAAAAGCTGGGAAACCAGTTTGTAAGGGATCAGTCACCCCAGGCTGAGATTTTGGTCAGTGACTTCGCTTGCTCATCCTGTTTGCCAAAGGACATGGAACGTACCTGTGTCTGCCCACAGCTCCTGGCCAACTTCTTCCATGGACACAAAAGCAGGTGAGCATTTCTGGCCCTGGTCCTACTCAAACTGCCCCTTAGCAGCTGCCTGACCCCCAAAAGCTAAAATGTTCACAGGAACTATTCAGGTGTTCCTACTTCAGCAATCCAAAACAGCATGCAAATCAATAGGTTATATGCAAAGCACAAAAGAGATAAACAACTAACTGGCAACAGAAAAGGCTGATGAGGGAAAACTCCTAAATCAGGGCCACATCCACTATGAATGTTTCACTTAAAAAGTTAAGTATAGGCATCAAACAAAGCCACAAACTGGCAACTTAGTAGGGGAAAGGAAAAAGCAAGCTCAATGATCTTTCGTGAATGTATCTTCCAGAATAAAAGAAACAAATATTCTTTCTATCTAAAGCAATAAATATATTTTTTGCTTTCAATGGATTTTCGCCATCAATATAACAGTGGGTTTAAATCATTCCCCTGGGGGCACCTGGATGGCTCAGTTGGTTCAGCATATGACTCTTGATTTTCGCTCAGGTTATCATCTCATGGTTCATGGGTTCGAGCCCCACATCAGGCTCCATGCACAAATCCCACTTAGGATCCTCTCTCTCCCTCTCTCTCTGCCCCTCCCCTGCTTGTGCTCACCCAACCGCTCTCTCTCTCTCTCTCTCTCTCAAAATAGATAAACTTCATAAAATAAAAAAATTAAACATTCCCCTGTTACAGAAAGAAATCCATCTGATCTTCATACTAGTTTCAAACATTTCATTCACTCAGTCCACAAAAGCTTTGAGGGCCACAGACCATCCTTCACTTTAATGCCACAAAGGTTTATTAAGCATCTACTTAGTGCCAAGCACTATGGTAGGTAGACTTCATAAGAGGTACGAAGATGTGGCAGGGGCACAGGTGCTTACTCTGTAATACGTAAGGGCACACACACACACACACACACACACACACAATTATACTGGAAGGCAGTATATATGAAGTACTAGAAGGCATTCATTCATTCATCCAGCCATCATCCATTCACTCATTCAACCAACATTTATACAATGTCTGCTATATGCTGGATACATGGCTCTGAGCGAGGTCCTTTCAACTGGAGAAGATTTCTGGAACAAGGCAGCATCTAAATGCGTATTACCATTACATACAACATTGCTAAACAAATGAAAATTTTCCAACTCCCTGTAATTTACCAAGATTTGTCTTTCCAAGAGAAAAACATAGTCTCTGATTTAACTTTTCCCATAAAATGTAACTAAGCTGAATTTTAAAGAGCATATTCTAGGGGCGCCTGGGTAGCTCAGTCAGTTAAGTGTCTGACTTCAGCTCAGGTCATGATCTCACAGTTCATGAGCTCAAGTCCCACATCAGGCCCTGTGCTGATAGTGCAGAGCCTGGAGTCTGCTTCAGGTTCTGCCTCCCTCTCTCTCTCTGCCCCTCCCTCTCCCCCTCTCTCTCTAAGAAGTAAATAAACATTTTTTAAAAAGTGTTTTCTAAAGTGTACTTGTAATGATGAGTAACCATATGGTTCTCTCAATTATTTAAACGGTTAAAAATCTGAGGGGCACCTGGGTGGCTCAGTTGGTTAAGAGTCCAACTTCGGCCCAGGTCATGATCTCACGGTTTGTGAGTTAGAGCCCCGCATTGGGCTCTGTGCTGACAGCTCTGAGCCTGGAGCCTGCTTCGGATTCTTTGTCTCCTCCTCTCTCTGCCCCTCCCACGCTCATGCTCTGTCTCCCTCTGTCTTTCAGTAATAAATAAACATTAAAAAATTTTTTTAATAAATAAATAAACGGTTAAAAATTTTGAAAATCAACCTTTTTCATTTAACTATTCCACATCTTGAGAACCCCCACCCCCAAGATCAATACTTGCTTCTCCTATTTAAAAAGAAGATAGAAAGCCCTTAACAGCACGCAGAGGCAGCAGGGCGTGGTAGAAAGGCTTTGGAACCAGACATATTGGGGTTGGATTCCCAGCTCAATCCTCTACCAACTGTGTGACCTTGGCAAGTGACTCAGCCTCTCTGGGCTCAGTTCCTTCATTTATAAATTGGGGTCAATAGTTCTACTCTCACAGTGGTCATGAGGATTAAATGAGCTAATAAAAATAAAGTCCTTAATAGAGTGCTCGACACATATAAAGCTTAATAGATGGTAGTTATATTTTTAATAGCATTTAAACACTCGAAGTTGTATTACAGGAAATAATCCTCGTAAGTACTGCTTATTTCGTAAGTACTACTGTTCTTGTTCTACTTAAAGGGAAATTGGGACCTAAAGTGTGTCACAAAAGGTTTGTTGTCAACACATGTACTTATCCAATAAATTAAGGTTTTTTGTCCATCCATTCATTCAATCGCAGTTTTCTGAACACTTGCCATGTCCCCAGCCCTCCTAGAGCTTATGACCTAGAATAGGGATCAGCAAATGTACCTATAAAGGGCCAGATAATAAAAATTTTAACCTTTGCAGGTCCTACAGTTTCTATTGCAACTACTCAATGCTGAAATGGTAGAACAGAAGCCCACCCCCACCCCCCATCCCATACACAATGTGTAAATAAATGTGTGTGGGTGTGTTCCAATACAACTTTATTCATAAAAACAAGCCACAGGCCAGATTTTGCCTGGAGACCTTGGTTTTCCAGCTCCTAATCTAAGAGTCTAGTTTTCTTTCCCAAAAGCTTTCTTTATCTGTTGGAACTAATTCCAACTTGGACCGGAGGAGGCAGAACCAAAGGTAAGACAACTCTTCTTCTCATACCAACTGCCTGAGCCACGCAGACCCTTCTAGATCATATATCACTCCACTCGTAGAGGGAGAAGCCAAAACAGGCCATGAAACCAGGCAAGCTTACAAAGTCATAAAAATAAAAATAAAAAAACCTTGAATCTCCAATATTTTCACCTCACAAATGAAGAGACTAGGGCCCAGAGAAAAGAAATGCCATTTTGTGCCCCTAGTCACCAGGTACCTAGCAGAACTAGAGTTAGAACCAAGCCTCTGGCCTCAAAGACCAGGGTCCTTCCTGCTATTCTTTACTGTCCCTTTCCAGAAGGAAGAAAGAAAGATGGAGGGAGAGGTTCCCCAGGAAAGTCTACCAAAAGCAACTTGCCCACAGAAGACTGCAGGATTTTGGCAGAAAAGACAGGCCACAAGGCTCTCTGGCCAAATGGCATTTTGTGTCAACTGACTGAGGAGACGTGAACCTTGATTTAAAGAGTAACCTAAACACCTGCACCAGTTTCTCACAATTAATTGTCTGACAGTTTAATTAATTGTCTGATCATTGAGTTCCATCCGCTCAGAGGATCCAGCCACAAGCAACTGACCTCCCGACCACACCTAATCTGGACTTCTTAGGCACTGCTCTACATGAAGGGATGCTCATTTCTTTCTATGCCCAGGCCTCCTTAAAGGAAAAGGTGCTCAGAGTACACAATGATCAGACGAGCATGAACTTACCTTCCTGCCACTCTCCCTACTCTATATTCACCCAAGTTAATGCAAATTATATATTAACCTCAGTGCCAGTTGGTTGGTTCTGTAGCCCCTCGGCACTTCCTGTATCCTTTAGGGTCCATTTTCAGACACAAGTTAGGTTTCTAGCACCCCACCGGAACCAAGAAGAGACCAGACAATCCATAGGAGTCCCTAAGGTCTACACTCAGAAGCTCTAGCTCTTTGGCAAACATATTTTTCTAACTATCACTTAATCATTTTCCTACAGAGAGACTATCTACTTCCCAAAGGATTACAATTAGATCCCCTGGGCTAAAATATCAAGTCACCTGTATTCCAGCATTATTTCCCAAAATACCCTTCACAGGCTTCCCAAATCCTTGCTCTAGCCAGATGAACTGCCAGCCATGTTGCAAGGGGCAGCATCTGTTTCACACCTCTGTGCCCTTGCACATTCAGATCCCTCCATCTGATATGCCTTTTTCTTCTCTTTTCCCTGGAAATCACCTTCAAGACCCTTCAATATCCAGCATAAATTCCATCTTCCCTGTGAAGCCTTCTCTGATATCCTACAGACAATTAATTGGTCCTTCTTCCCTAAAACTGCAACACTTTATACCACTTACCATACTACATTATATTATTTAGATTGTGTGTGTGTGTGTGTGTGTGTGTGTGTGTGTGTGTGTGTGTGTCCCCACCCACTTCTGAGTTCTTTAAAGGTTGGAACTGTGTCTTTTTCTCTCCAAAACTCAGCACTTGATCTGGACACATGGTTAAGTAAAGAAAGGGTGCCTCCGACTTCTATGTGATTTCCTAATGCATATAAAAGTTTCAGGGCCAGAAAACTGGGAAGGCATCAACAAAGAGGAAACAGAAGGCTTTAGAATACTCCCAAAATATCTCTTGACTCCTCTGGCCACTTCCCAAGAAGCAACATTCTTCCCCTAAATGAACCAAAAGGCTTTGTGACCAAATCCACGGACCTACTGACAATTTCCCAACACACCTATAAAATGAACATATGCACTAAATTCTCAAAATGGATTTCTCTTTTCTTAACTGAATACATTTTTCCCGAATACATTTTGTATGTTTCTTCTCCCCCTACACAAACACCTGGCCTTTAAACTCCATTGAACCTGGGCAAGTTGCCTGCGTCTAACCTGTTCGTAACATCGGAATCCAACAGTTGGTGAGTTAAACCACCGATGAGTTTTTTGTTTGTTTTATGAAATTTCCTCTGGTAAGATGAGTTAACCAGAATTGAACTCTGTGTACCTCCTTTGTCAGTACCCCACAGCACCTTCTTTGAACTTCTCATATGCCTTGCTTTAAGAAAATCCAAAATCCAAAAAGTTAAATGTCCAATATATTCTTGGCTTTGGAAAAGTATAGCAGATGATTAGTTTATCAAGATTTTCTTACACAGATATTTTCAGGCTTCTATATCCGCCACCTAAAGTGAAGTATACTCATGAACAACTTTCTTTAATCTAAAGAAGAAAACCTCATTTGATAAAACTTGGCCCTTCCGCAGCTCCCCTGCTCAGGTGTCATACTGCACATGCACTCAGGTTTTCCGAAGTGCCAGCCCTAGACGTGGAGGAGGACAGTGCCTCAATTCCAGACTTCTTTGAAACTCCCATTCCCCCACAATGCATATACGACACACAAGATGCTAATTCAAACACAATTTGGAAGCAAACCAGGTATATTTGAGAGTCTTGGGGTCTCTTTGGCACTGAAATAAAGCGATTTCAGCTCCAGGCACCTCCCGCTATGCTTTCTGGAAAACTTTCTGTCTTGTTTTCCCCTTTGCTCCCGATACTTATTATAAACACTCTATATGGCATTCATCCACGGTAGAGTACTCATGAGTTTGCCTCTCCTTCTCCTTCTTGATGGCAGACCTTATTTCTAGATCCCCAGTACCCAGCTTGGCTGGTGCACAGAAGTGCTTATTAAGTGTCTGCTGAATGTTTCTGACTGCCCCGATACTACCTTTCCAGCTCACCTGAAGACTCTGGGATGGCTATACCTCACCTGGGACTGGCTATGGCCCCAAAGAAGTATTTAAGACGCTGAATGTAGCAGGTGGCCTCAGCATCAATATCCCTTTGTAGTCAGTTCCAGGTGGCCATGAATCAAGTTGTATGACAAGATGACTACATCTAGCCCCAGGGTCCCTACTGATAATTACCTATATTCTTTTGAAGACCTCTTATCTTTCCAAAATCTGGTTCATCTGGGATAAAAACTGTATCTCTTCTTCAAATTAGGTGGCTTACAGTCTTTTTTTAATTTAAAAAATGTAAAGCCCTGTAACTCTAAAGAATATAAGTCAAAGCTAATCTTGTGACTGAAAGGTAGTATATAGATTAATTCACTCATTCCTCCCCTCTCCTGCCCCCTTTCCTGCCCTCTTCAACTACAGAGATTAGAAAATGAAACTCAAATTCACAGCCTCATATGCAGCTAGAGAGACACATCTGACATAGTTCCGGCCAGTGAAATGTAGATGAAAGTTACTTGAGAGACTTTTTTTCCCCCAATATAAATGTGTGCACTGTCTGCTGCTAAAACTATAAGACAATAGGGCAAGGCAGATATTCATTCATTCATTCAATGGACATTTACTAAATAACAAATTACTGGATTAATCAGAATACAAACTATTCATTAGTGAATTAACTAGAATACAAACTAGGCTGCTGTAACAAGAAACCCCAAGTTACAAAACAAGCTTAAACAAGATACAAATTTATTTGTCTCTCACATCTACATTCTCTTCCAGATAAAAAGCACAAAGATTCAGTCCAGGCCTAACATGACAGGTCAGTGGTGATGAGGACCCACGACCTTTCCATCTCATTGCTCTGCCATTCTGAAAGTGTTACCTTTATTCATATAGTTGAAGTTGGCCCACATGCACTCCAGCCCAAGAAGGAGAAAAAAGGGAAAGAGATAGCCCGCTCCTTTCCTTCCAAGAGCAGAACTTGGAAAATAAATACATTTCTGCTGTTCACATCCCTTTAGCCAGAACCTGATCATATGACCATATTCAGCTACAAGAAAGGCTGGGAAATGTGCCCAGTGAAAGCCCCTATTACTATAAAAGAAGGAGAAGGAAAAAGAGGAGGAGGAAGAGGAGGAGGAAGAAGAGGAGGGGGATGAGGAGGATGAAGAGGAGGGGGAGGAGAACAACAAACACCAGGAAGAAAAAGTAGCCAGTCTTCTAGATGTAGGGCACTATGCTGGGTATTAGGGATAGAGATGAATAAGTCCTAGTCCTTCCTCGCAAGGAGGTAAGAGTTATTAGCACAAACTGAAAAGTGTGCAAGCATCTTTGTATCACCAGAGACCAGCCCAGAGCCCTGTACCCTATTGATGTCAAGCAAATGTTTGTTGATGCCAATCAGTAGGGAGAGTAACTACTCCCCCTAGAACCAATATGTGCCCACTACTGAACTGGGACTTGGGAAGCAACTGTGGATATGGCAGCATTCCTGCCCTCAGGAGTGCCCAGTCTATTCAGGAGACAAGAGGGCACATACACATGGAAAGATGATGCAGTGAGGAATTGCAAAGCCCAGTGCCAAGTGAGGGAAAGCTCTCTGAAACCAGGGACAGTCACCAATGGCTCTGGATGGGGAAGAATGATATCAGGTGACTCAGGACAGATCTTAGATGAAAGGTTGGGATAGGTAAAGGCAGGGTAACTAGAGGCCAATGCAGGCACCAGCTCAGCATGTGAGAGAGCCCTGCCAAGTAAGCCCAGCTGGGTGGAGGGAGATATTGCCCTCCTCTCTCATCGGGCAGAAATTGTCCTAGATGATCCCAGCACACAGCTGCTGCTCCTCCCACCCCCAAGAGAGACAGGCATTGAATCCTTATATTCCAAACATAACCCCCCAAGCTCCCAGCTTGCCCATCATTAATGATTTCATGGTCCCAGTTAAAACGGTATTTCCCTAAAGCAATTTTCCCAGAAGTGGCAGAAGGGGAGAGATTAGCTACAGTTGCCATGGTGAATCTCAGAAGACCATCTGTCCTGGATGGTTTAGACTTTCACCTCCCTCAAGGTTATTTCTTAAGGTCAGATGCTCTCAAAAGTCACTCCCAGTTGTAAAATTCTGAGAATCTAAATTGGAATCCTGAGATCTGAAACTTCCTAGGATAAAAGGGAAAAGCACCTTGATCAAATGAAAAAGGAATCATTTACGAAAAGGACCCAGTACAGTGCCTGACAAATAATAGTGCCTCTTTAAAGACTTGTTATTGTTATTTTTAGATTATTTTTGGTAGTATTAGTTTGTTGTTTCTTTATCAATATCCATACTCCACCTCAACCCAGAGAGAATTCCATGTGGCTTATGCTACACTGAACGACATAATAACAAGTATTTTAAAGTCAGAGTCAATGAGTCTGTCAACAAGACAAGGAAAGAAAACGGGAGAAAACATAGTACAAAGATAGAAAGGTCACAATATCCTAACCCTGAGTTATAAATTTTCTCTGAGCTTCCTTTAAGCCAACAAAAAAAGAAAAATTAAGTTATTTACAAAATTTATACCATATGAAAAACACATAAGGCTGATAACAAAACCCTAAGAACTCAGTTCAAAGCTTTGCTGAGCCATATACTAGTTGCAGAGAATTTAACCCAGGTATGTAAAAGTTAAGAGAAAGTCAGCAGGCAGGAAGCAGGGAGGTCTGTGGATAATAAAATGAGGAATTACTGGACTAAACAAAGTCAAACAATTTTCTTGGTTGCAGGGCTTTGCAGAACCATTAATACATTCATTATAAATCTCCAAAGGGCAACACAATTTGCCTTACTTATATAGCCAAGGAGCATCTGTTTTAGTGGAGAGTCTTACACTCTGAGAAATGCCCCTATGGATGAACAAACAGATAATCACTACTATAATTTTATTATTATCATTATAAGACAACTCAGACTACTTACCAAGGAGCACCTTTTTGCTTTTTCTTTAAAGAACAAGAACAAGGTTCTGCATTTCCCCATCTTTCTCTCTTAATTGGGCTTGGTATTTTCATTCTAGATAATGCATTACTTGCAATTGTCAATAACTGCACTGGAGAGCATCTTAGACTTTGCAGTGGACGTGCCCCCTTCCTCATTCTGTCATCTACACATATCAGGAGATAGGAAGGATCTATATTCTCATCTCCGTCTTAAAAGAATGGAAAAAAAATCCCACAAAAACTGAGCTTCAAGGTCACACTTAGTCAATGACCGACGGGCTTTCCAACTCTGGGCTACCACTGTGACAGAGCCTGTCCTCCTCCCTCTTGGGTCCTTCCCCTCCCCATCAGATGCTACTTTTATCTTCTTGTGTGTCTGCAGGTGGGTGGCAATGCTGCTGACTCCTTTCTGGCTCAGTTTGGGCCTTTCTCTTTCATCCATTAATTAAATCATGCACTTTTCTTATAGGGGAGCAGAATCTTCAAAAGAGGAAAAAGAACCCTCCCTTTCAGAACATTCAGGGATTAAAGTTCATCTGGCTATGGAATGCTCACCAGGGACTAAACGCATTACTGAGAGGCAAGTGCTGAAAGCCAGTGACATATTAATATGAAAATGTGGAGAGAGAGTTCAGGCTGCCAAAACGCTGTCTCCAGCATTCTCAAGGTGGGGTCAAACAGCAGAATGGCACCTCAGGGGACATTCAGGTTTAGAGACTGGTCAGGGTGCCTTAGGATGAGTACTCAGTGGTAGCACTGTCCACCGCAGTGACCTTGAGACAGCCCAGAACAAGAGCGCCCTTGGGAGTGATCAGCATGGGGGGTGCCTCCTTACATGGGGAGAGTGTGCAGCCTGGCCACGACCATGCCCCCCTGCACTGACATGAATCCAGCACCAAGTGCACAGAAAGGACAGTCCTGAACAAAGGTCTATGTACTTCGTCTTTATTTATTCAGCTTCACCAGGGTTCCTCACTAGGAATTCTAGGCAAGAGGCTTTCCAAATAATAGAACAACTGTTCAAACACCAAACTTTTTTTTAAATTTGAAATAATCATAGATTCAGAGGAAGTTGCAAAAATAGTACAGAGAGGTCTCACGTACTCTTTCCCCAATATTTCCCCAGTGTGACATCTTACATAACTACAATACAACAGAAAAATCAGGAAATTGACTTTGGTACATCCAGAGGCCTTACTCAGATTTTACCTATCTTACATGCACACATTTGTGTGGTGCATGTATGGTCTGTGCAGTTTTACCACATGTAGATTTACATAACCACCATCATAATCACGATACAAAACTGTTCCATCACCACAGGGTCCCCCGTGCTACCATTTTATAGTCACAGCCCTCCCCTACCCAAAGATTCCCCCCACCCAGTCCCTAACACCTGGCAACCATTAATCTTTCTCCGTCCCTATATTTTTATTTTTTAAATGTTATATAAATGTATTTTTTGAGATCAGTTGTTCAGGCTACATAATTCCCATGGGATCCCTCCAAGTTGACAGAAGTAGCAATCATTCATTTCTTCTACTGCTAAGCAATATTCCTGGTATGGACGTACCACAGCTTGTTTCACCATTAAAGGACATTTGGATTATTTCCAATTTTGTGTGGACATAAGTTTTGATATCTCTGGAACAAAGGTACAGGAGTACAACTGCTGGGTCATATGTCACTTTTTTTTTTTTTTTCAAAAACTAGTTTGATGTACCATATGGTTTCACTCATCTGTGGATTTTAAGCAACAAAACATTTTGATTAACATCTGGGAGGGAGCAGGAGAAGAGAAGAGAGGGAAACAAATCAGATGAGACTCTTAAGGATAGAGAACAAACTGAGGGTTAATGGAGGGAGATGGGTGGGGAATGGGTACTAAGGAGGGCACTTGTTATGATGAGCACTGGGTGTTGTATGTAAGTGATGAAACCTGAAATCCTGCACTGTATATTAACTGACTAAAATTTAAATTGAAAAAAAAATTTGATGGACTTTTCTAAAAATATATATTTCACATAGAACTCTGCACTGTTAATCACAGTATGATGTAAATCATTTAATCTCATTTTTAATTACTTGGGGCCATGTTGTGAGCAATTGAAATCTACAAAACTATCTGTCTCTAAATTAAATTGTCCCCACGATATGAGGGTTTTGATGTCAAAGTGCTCCCATTCCTGCATTTGTTACAATTATTTTCCTCAAAGTTTCCAGGTGTGCTGCTCATGTATGTGCCTATTGAACACCTGAAATGTGGCAAGTCCAAACTGAGCTGTGCTATAAATGTAAAACACACACCTGATTTTGAAGACTTAGTTTAAAAAGAAGAATGTGAGGGGCACCTGATTGGCTCAGGTGGCTAAGGGTCCGACTCTTGGTTTCAGCTCAGGTCATAATCTCACAGTCCGTGGGTTCAAACCCTGCATTGGGCTCTGTGCTAACAGCATGGAGCCTGCTTGGGATTCTCTCTCTCCCTCTCTCTCTCTCTACCCCTTCCCTGCTTGCTTATCCTCTCTCTCTCTCTCTCTCTCTTTCTCAAAATAAATAAACATTTTAAAAAATGGAAGAATGTAAAATATCTCATTAGTAATTTTTATACTGATTACATGTTGAAATGATATTTTGGATATCTTGTATTAAAGAAAATATATTATAAAATCAATTTCATTTGTTCCCTTTTATCTTTTTAATGTAGCTACTAGAAACTTTAAAATTACATATTTGGCTCACCTTGTAATTTTATTGGGCAGCACTGGTCCAGAGGAGTTTTGTTTGCCCACTATTTGCTTTTATCTAGGTTGCTAGAGGTAATTATTATCTAACACTGAGATATGTGGTATGTTACTATCACTGATATACTCTGTAGCATCAACATAATGTTGTAAGAAAATGGTAATTATCTAAAGCCAGAGTCCCATCACTGCTTTCAAAACTGCATGAAAAGAGGCTAGTGTCGAGATGGGCAAATTCATGAAACCCGGGAAGGTGGTGCTGGTCCTGGTCAGACGCTACTCTGGACACAAGATCGTCCCTACAGCCTTGCTCTGGTGGCTGGAATTGACCGCTCTCCCCACAAAGTGACAGCTGCCATGAGCAAGAAGAAAATCGCCAAAAGGTCAAAGATCAAGTCTTTTATGAAAGTTTATAACTACAATCATCTCGTACCCACAAGGTACTCTATGGATATCACCTTGGACAAAGCTGTCATCAACAAGGATGTCTTCAGAGACCCTGCTTGTAAACACAAGGCATGACGAGAGGCCAAGGTCAAGTTCGAGGAGAGGTACAAGACCGGCAAGAACAAATGGTTCTTCCAGCAGTTGCGGTTTTAAATGTTTTGTTTCAGTCATTAAAAATACAAAACAAACAAACAAACAAACAAAAAACTGCATGAAAAGAGGCAGTAGAGAAGAATAAACATCTGGCATATAACTCTGAAAAATCAGAACTTTATTCCCAACCCATCCTCAAAAAAAAAAAAAATATTTACTCATGTTCACACATTTCAACTTGTATAAACCTCCCTTTTCTTGTCTTGCCTATTTCCCAAAAGTGTTGTGAAACTTAAGTGGGAGAATACATTTGAAAGTGCCTCAATAGCTCTAAATAGCATGCCCAAAAACAGAAATGTAGAAGTCTGTACACAACCTGCACACAACTGACTCACCAGATTAGTCAACACTTCCCAGGATCCCCTCTGTGAAGCCTCTGCCACTGTCTATGGCACTCCCAGACAAGCCTCGCACTTCTGCCCCCACCTTATCCTCACCCACTCTCGAACTTTATTCCAACAAGAATCAGTAGAGTGTGGTCCCAAAGCTCATTACACAGGTTTATTTGGGTTGGGTTTTTGGTTTTTTGGTTTTTTTGTAATTATGACTTTAACTGTACAAGATATAAATTCATGAAACGAGTATGAAAAGTGGTTGGGTGCCTGGGTGGCTCAGTCAGTTAAGCATCTGACTCTTGATTTTGGCCCAGGTCATTGAGCCCCAAGTCAGGCTCCATGCTGAGTGTGGGGTCTGCTTAAGGTTCTCAATCTCTCTCTCTCTCTCTCTCTCTCTCTCTGCACCTCCTGTTCTCTCTCTCTCTCTCTCTCTCTCTCAAAATAAATAAACTAAAAAAAAAAGTAAGTGATTCAATATTTTAAAAATAGATGATGGGGAGGAGCCCCTGAGTGGCTCAGTCAGTTAAGCGCCTGACTTCGGCTCAGGTCATGATCTCACAGTTTGTGAGTTCGAGCCCGCGTCGGGTTCTGTGCTGATAACTCAGAGCCTGGAGCCTGCTTTGGATTCTGTGTCTCCCTCTGTCTGCCCCTCTGCTGCTTGCACTCTGTCTCTACATTGTCTCAAAAATAAATAAACATTAAAAAAAAATTTTTTAATAAATAAATAAAAATAGATGATGGGGGCACCTAGGTGGCTCAGTTAAGCGTCTGACTTCAGCTCAGTTCATGATCTTGCAGTTCGTGAGTTCGAGCCCCGCATTGGGCTCTGTGCTGACAGCTCAGAGCCTGGAGCCCGTTTCAGATTCTGTGTCTTGGCTTCTGTCTGCCCCTCCCCCATTTCGTGCTCTGTCTCTCTCTCAAAACTAAACATTAAAAAAAAATTTTAATAAAAAAATGATGGCCATAAATAGAACCACATAACACATGTATCCATGTTAAGAATAGAAAATACAAAAACAGGTTAAAAAAGGGGGGGGGGCACTTCAGAAGCTAATGATTCTTTAAGGCCAGTTATTAATTCATACAAAAGACAAATGCAAAATTACAACATTTTAGTAATGACAGCACAGCAATTCTCCCATCATAATATATAGTTGAACTGTCTGCACTGGGGCTCAGATAAAATAAAAATAATATCAGCAACAACTAAAACATATTTATTAAATTTCTACTATATGTTAAGAGCATTACATTATTTCATTTAATGCATACACACAAAACCAGCAAAACACTCAACATATACATTTTATAGATGAAAAACTCTTAAGACTAAAAAAGGCCAGGTAATAACTCCATGGTGGCAGTTCTGGGATTCAAGGCAGTTCCGGAACAAGAGTCATGCTACATCCTAGAATGACAAAAATTTGGACTATCAAGCCTCAAGGATGAGACTTTCTCATCAGAGCAGAGCATCTCAAACATTAGTGTGCAAATGAATCATCTGTGAATCTTGGTAAAATGCAGAGTCTGATTCAATAAGTCTGGAAGGCTTAGACCACACTCTGAGCAGCAAGGTCCTGACCTAGAGTATACCCGCTCATTGTCCTTCTCAGAGGGCCCAGTTTTCCTCCAGGTGGCAGACATCATTCAGAACATCATAACCCTCTGTGCTTCCCCAGCTCTTGGTCCTCACCTGCTTCTTATACCCAGGACAGGTGTATGTGGGTCAGAGGTCCAGGCATTCCATGGATAGACAGGCTCAGCAGCACTGAGAAGAACAAGAGAAAGACCCATACCTCTTGGAGCTTTTAACCTTAAATCTAGAGCCTACTCCTGAAAATATGCCAGTTTAGTAAGTTCACAAACAAATGATAATTTCATAGGTAACAGAGCATAACATCATAAAGGAGTTGCCAATGGTTCGGAATATCTTAAAGAAGTTAACACTCTTTGCATTTTCAACCTCAATGTGGAGAAACATTGAAGCAAACGTGGACCCAGAGTAGCCCCCAGACCCATTCCTTCTAATGTCAAACCTTGTCTGTCTGCACAGCATCCCTGTCTTTGAGTCTGGCTGTCTGCCCATCTCCTGGGCTGAGAAAAGGAAAATACTCATGATCCTGCCTTCATTCCAAGGGGAAATGCAAGCTTCTGCTTTTAATTAGGTATTTTATACTGACTTTCTTCTTTGACTATAAAAGATATTCAACTGCATATTTTCTAAATGATCTATACAGATCTAATTAACAATGTTTTTCAAGTAAAAAGTCAGTTCCGACTGTCTCCCATGTCTGCCATAAAAATTTGAGCTTTCTAATATTCATTGATTTGACAAATATTTAATGAATACCTCTTATTTGTGCCAGGCTCACTGGCTGGGCACTGAAGCTAGGAAGGAGAATTAAATACCATTCCTCCCCACCCAGAGCTCACAGTCCAGAGGGGAGGCAAACATGTAAACAAACAATCCCAATAGAAAGTGACAGTCACTGTATGGGGGGGGGGGGGACAGGAAAGGAAGGATGGCTGTTTTTAACTCCTGCTGATTCAAATGCAAAATCATAATCCTTTTCCAGTCTGAAGGGGCTAAGAGGTATAAACAGATGGGAAACCAGCAAAGTTGCACTATATTCTTGAAGTACATTGTGGTTAGCAGTCAACAACCACACACACACTGTATGCCAGGTGCTCACCTGGGCAGTCAAGGGGTGACACAGAGTTCCACTGCCAAGGAGATCCCAGTGCCCTTGGGAAATAAGATACAGAAAGAGCAAAAACAGCAACCGCAACTAGCATTCTACTAGTTTTTTAAACACTACTGGGAAAAGTTAAGCAATGTAGACTGTGGCTAGGAGCTTTGATCCTCCATGACCAGGGGCAATGGGGAGCCACTAAAGATTTTTTTGAGGAGGGGAAATGACACAATGAAAGCTGCTTGTATATCATTCATATAATCTTATAATTTAATAACAAGAAAAACTACTCTTTACTGACCACTTATTATGAGCCAGTCACTATTATTTTCAGGGCTTTACAAGTATTACCTCTCATTTTCCTAACAACTCTCCAAGGTAGACATGATCATCCCCTTTCTAGAGACGAAGCAACTGAGATTCAGAAATATTAAGTAAGTGTGTGTAGATCACATGATGGATTAAGTGATGGATCTGGGAGAGTTAATCCAGCTAGTTGGATTAATATGAGGAAGAGATTACCAGCAAGGAAATTAGTAGAAGGTGTCTGGATCATCCAGATGAGAGGTAGGGTGATGGCACAAAAAACAGACCAGGTTATAATGCAGCTCAACCACAAAGGGGTTCATCTACTTTTTCGAAGTTATCTAGTGATGGTTCACCACAGGGCAGCAATAAAGTCAACAACCACACCATGTTAAGGACCTACTATGTGTTGGGTACTATGTATGAGTGGGGTTAGGGATGGAAATTAGAATGGAAGGAGTGATTGTCTATCATCAGGCAAAGAAATAGGACAGTGAGAGATCCTCCCTTCTCTCCTTCCTGTGAAAGCTGACGGCAGGCTGCTGGTTTTAGTCCATACACAATACTGGAAATCACCACAAGGGGTCAGGCCTGTGGTGGCTGCCTCCTCCTCCCCTTCCTCTTTCTCCTCCTCCTCCTTTCCTCCTTCTTCTCTTCCTTCTCCTTCTCCTCCTTCTCCTTGGCCCAAAAGGCTACAGTCCCCACTGACTTGTTCCTCAGGGGATCTTGGTCCTGATTCTGAATTATTCTAACAAAGACCAGCTACATAATTCACAGGGCCCAGCGCAAAATAAAAATGCAGGTCCCTTTGTTCAAAATAATATTAAAATTTTCAGGACAGCAATAGCAGAGTATTAAGTCCACAGCTGAGGCTGAAGCAGGGGCCCTGTTCAGCTGCAAAGGTTGCACACCCATGAAGCTGGCCCTGATTCTAACCCAGGTCCTACTTCCCTGGATTGGTAACAGCTATATGTGGCACAGAAAGGTGGCTGACTGCTTCCTGGAGAATAATTCTCCTCTTCTTATTTTCTTTTTTTTTTTTTAATTTTTTTTTAACGTTCATTTATTTTGAGACAGAGAGAGACAGAGCATGAACGGGGGAGGGGCAGAGAGAGAGGGAGACACAGAACTGGAAGCAGGCTCCAGGCTCTGAGCCATCAGCCCAGAACCCGATGCGGGGCTCGAACTCACGGAACGTGAGATCGTGACCTGAGCTGAAGTCAGACGCTTAACCAACTGAGCCACCCAGGCACCCCTCCTCTTCTTACTTTCTGAGGATAGGGCAATCTATGGCCCAGGAGACAGCTTCTCAGTTCAACGACAGTAAGTTGTGGGCTTGTAACAGAGATGAAGCTGTCCCAACAGTCAATGTGAACTTTCTCCCTTTCCATTACATGGTTTCCAATGATTGTGTGGTTCTGTATTTGGTGACAAGGAACTTGGTGGTCTGCCCTTTTAGAGGCTATCTTTAAGATTGAGAACATGACCAGAGTCAGGGGTTTGGAGGAGAGTCAAGGCTACAGTCATTCCAATTTTTAAAAACACAAAACCGGACGCGGCACCTGGGTGGCTCAGTCAGTTAAGCATCCAACTTCAGCTTAGGTCATGATCTCGAGCTCCGTGAGTTTGAGCCCCATGTCATGCTCTGTGCTGACAGATCAGAGCCTAAAGCCTGCTTCAGATTCTGTGTCTCCCTCTCCCCTGCTTTCACTGTCTCTCTTCTCTCTTAAAAATGAACACTAAAAAAGTTTTTTTTAAAAAAAACACAAAACTGGGTCACCTGGCTGGCTCAGTCAGTTGAGGATCTGACTCTTGACTTCAGCTCAGGTCATGATCCCAGGCCCCACATCAGGCTCTGTACTGAGTATGGAGCCTGCTTAAGATTCTCTCTCTCAGGATGCCTGGGTGGCTCAGCCGGTTAAGCATCTGACTTTTGACTTCAACTCAGGTCATGATCTCAAGGTTTGTGAGCTGAAGACCTGCATCTAGCTCTGTGCTGAAAGTGTGGAGCCTGCTTGGGATTCTCTCTCTCCCTCTCTCTCTCTGCCCCTCCCCCATGCTCTCTTGCTCTCTCTTTCTCTCTCCTCTCAAAATAAATAAATGAAAAAATATATATTCTCTCTTACTCTTCCCCTCTCTCCCGCTTGCACGTGCTCTCTCTCTAAAAAAAAATGAAATGAAATGAAATAAATAAAAATTTAAAAAATAAAAACACAAAACTGTTCCTAAATTTAATATGCAAAGCTTGGTAAAAAAAATGATAAAAAAATAATTATAATAATAATTTGACTGCTTATAACTATTAGTGACTATGCTAAATCCTTTTAAAAGATATATAAATCTTTACAAATCCTGAGATTATCGGAAACCATGTTCATTTGTTTTCACAAAAGGGCTTGCTTCACTCAGCCACTCCTCTTATGAAAATATATACTATAAAGAGCCGAATTTCAGGTGGAGGAAGACCAAAACAAGCAAACAAACCCAACTAATTGTTTGACCTTAGATAAGTCCCTTTCCCTTGCTAGGCCAGGTATGCTCCCCTGTAAATGCAATGATTGGCCCAGAAGCAACTTTGGCAGTCTATGATTCCCACAGGAGGAATCCAGGAAAACTAACAATGATCCTGCATGTGCTCCCCTGAGGCACAGGATGGACAAACCACGAAGTCTGGCACAGCAGATAGAGAACCGGCCGACAGCCAGGGCACCTATGTTCTAGTCCTGGACCCACCAACCACTCCCTCAAGGTATGACTCAGAGCAAGTCACTTCCCTGCTAGGAGCCTCAGTTTCCATAACTATAAATTGACTAGCAGATACCTAAGGTCCTTCCCCATAAGACACGGTGCCTGGTAAATAGTAGAAAGTTCTCAGTATTTGTTAGTTATTGTCATCAGTATCATTAATAATTATTACCCTCTATCCCAATGGTTCCCAATGGTTTCAAGTAAGAAGATGCCGTTTATAACAAAAATGATGTAGACCTCCCCCCATCGAAAAGGTTTAACATTTAACATCAATTAACCAGGAAAATATAGAATATCAAAAAGTCACTCTGAATTTTCATTCAGTCTATCAAAACAACATTCATATATATTTGAAAAATACAGAGGCTCCTGAGTGGCTCAGTGGTTGAGCACCTGACTTTGGTTCAGGTCATGATCTTGTGATTCACAAGCTTGAGCCCCACATTGGGCTAGCTGCTGTCAGAGCAGAGCCCTCTTCAGATCCTCTGACCCCCTCTCTCTGCCCCACCCCTGCTTGCACTCTCTCTCAAAAATAAACATTTTTTTAAAAAGAAAAGAAAAATAATAAACATGATTTTATAAGCACTAAAACTATTCAATCCTCACAACCCTTGTGTTGATTCTGAGGACCTGAGCTGGGGACCCACTGCTCTGTGCTATTCGCCAGCTCAGAAGGTCCCAGTCCATTGCCATCTCCACCTTCAATCACCTAGACTTCCCACCTCCTCCTCTTCTCTCTCACAGCTGTCCTTACCATAATGCCAAGACCTAAAACGCAAGGCAAAACGGAGAAATATATATATATATATATATATATATATATATATATATATATATCTATCTTATTTGGAACTGAGTTCATAACTATTTGTGCATGACTCTGCCTTTAAATCTTTTCTCTCACAGAGTACCAACATTAGAAGGGTAAGAATGCCCAGCCCAACCTTAGATAAATTCTTCATAACTGGATTTTACAATATATTAGGGAAAAAAGCACAAAACATTAGAATATTAGAACAGAAATCCTTCTTTAAAACAATGCTTATTCAACTTTAATTTGCATACAAATCACCTGAGGATCTTGTTAAAATGCTGATTCTAACCCAGTAGGTCCGGAGAACAGCCTTAGATTCTGCATTGTTTACAAGCTCTCAGGTGGTGTCTATGCTGCTGGTCCACAGAGCGGGATCCAGCCCCATTGCTTTGTATCAGAGAATTTGAAGATCAGAGAAGGCAAACGTCTTGCTTGGTGTCACACAGCTAGTTAGAGCCAGGACTAGGAGATGAATTCAAGTTTGTTGATTTTTAGTTCAGAGCTCTTTCTACTATGCCCTGATGTCATCCTTTCTCTTGAAAAGAAAAAAAGTTTCCAAAAAACATCTCATTTTCCTTTCCCATCCAAGACAATACACACACACACACACACACACACACACACACACACAGCCCCCAGAGGACAGGGGCGAAATCATAGTCTCTTCCTCAGTTTCCAGCACAGGGTCTTCCAAACAAAACATACTCAAAATAAAATGTGTCGATGGAGTATGCAATCAGAAGGAAGAGGAGTCTTCTGGTTAAAGGAATACCTTCACCTTTTTTCCTCCTTTTTTCATGTCTTTAAGGACACCCTTCTGATCAGCTACCCCATGTCTCCAAAACTGTTAACTCTATACTGTCTAAAGTTTTCCCTAGAGGTATTTTTCTCAGTTAAAAATCAATTTATTGAGAGAAAGTTCAAAACAAGCTATTATTCTAAATCAATATTTAGGGAGGAGATAAGGGTTTTAATTCTGGTATCTGCAGGAGATTTTATGTTCCCAAACACACTTTGCGCTAGACCGTTTAAGGCACGTGAAGTGCTTAAGAGTTCCACTCAGCGGTCTAAGTGTTCAGACAGGACAGCTTCAAAGCCTCCCTCAGCCTCCCACCTTGCAGAAATCGCTCCCACAGGTTTCCGTGGCTTTGAACTGTATTTTAACAATCTTAAGAGCTCGAGAAAGCTTGTTTCATGACATTACTTAGCTTAGATGCAAGTACACAGTAGGTCCATGCTATGTCTGCAAGTGTCACATCCACCACCTACACCCAGGTTTTCAACAGATCTTTCTTTAGAAGGTCAGCAAACACAACCTCACAGAGAAGAAAGCTGGCAGGGTTTCAGCTGTTTCCAATTCTTATTCTATTCTACCACCTTGCTAAAATTAACAAGTTTAGTGCAAATAATTTGGGTTTGGGTCTTGTCACACTTAGGAAAGCAAGAGGACAGAAAGGTAACACTTAAATCAGAAACTGACTTTTTCCCCTTGCAGGAGGAAACATCAGCAAAGCTCTGAAGCCACAAGAGCCCTGCTCAGTGGGGCTTCTGATGGTTTCTAACTGGAGGAATGTAATCCATTAGCCCCCTAGAGCTCTGGCCTGGCTGCCTGGCTGCAAACCCCCACCCAGCTCCAATCTTCCTGGTCCTGCCCTTTCGACCACAGACTCCCCTTCCCCAGCACACAGGGCTCAGGCTCCCTTTCACAGTACACCTTTCGGAACCACACCACATGTGTCGATGGTTCTGCATGCACAGGCAGCTGCACAACACCGAAGGACAGCCATGTCTGGGAGCCACAACTCACCATTCACAGTTCTCTTATGGCAAATGTCACCACAAATTCTAATTCTTTTGGTTATTTGTCTCTCCCTATCTCCACTGCCTTCTCCCCAGTTCCATGAGTCTGGGAGCTCCCAGAAAATAGGGATAGTGTTCTGGTCCCAGTATATCCTGGCACCCAATACAGTCCTTGACACATATTCAGGATTTACAAAATGCTAGCTGTTTTTATTATTATGTACTATTGATATGTTCCCCGCACTTCTTCCTTCTGGCTCTCTGCTTCCTCCAGTAGGCGTCTTTAAAAAATTTAGGGCACCTGGGTGGCTCAGTCGGTTGAGCGTCTGACTTCGGCTTCAGGTCATGATCTCGCGGCCTGTGAGTTCAAGCCACGTTCGGGCTCTGTGCTGACAGCTCAGAGCCTGGAGTCTGCTTCTGATTTTGTGTCTCCCTCTCTCTCTGCCCCTCCCCCACTCATGCTGTCTCTCTGTCTCTCTCTCTCTCTCTCTCTGTCGAAAATAAATAAACATTAAAAAAAAGTTTTTTAAAAATTTAGGTCCAGAGGGGCAGTCAAGCCACCTCATTTTACAGATGAGGAAATTCAATTCAAACTTCAAGGGATGTGGTGGTCCAGTTAGTGGTCTAGCTGGAAGAGACTCTCCAGCCTCTGGCCTCTGTTGCTGAACTATCCTCCTCTTCTCTGTCTCCAGGCCAGGCAGCAGGGCACAGAGGGTTACCACCTGAGAGAAGGAAGTTGGTTTATTGGTGGCCTAGTGATGGAGACTCCAACACTCTACTCCAGACTCCAGCACTGAGGGATTCTAGGTGGTTAATTCTGATCAACACCAGTGCAGGCCTCAGGCTGCCCACCTGTAAAATGGTCATCTTAGCTCACAGTTATTGATGCTTATTGGGTGTACTCAGTATGTGCCAGCGTTCAGGAGTATTACAATAGTTCATCCTCACCAAAAGTTAGTGAGGTAGGCATGATTTGTACCCCAAGTTTTACAAATAGGGAAACCGGACTTTTGAGGTTTGTCCAAGGTCACAGGTAGTTGAATAGCTGACTCCTAGAGCCAGTATTTTGATTTTCGTCTAATTTTGCTTTCTCAGCGGGGCCGGGGGGGCGGGGGGTGGGGAGGGGTGGGCTTGAGCCACAAGAAAAGGTAACAGTGAGGAAGGTCTTCACTGGGGGCAGACAGGAGGTTCACCCCCCAAGCTTCCTGTTCCCAGTAGTCACCCCTGGCCCTTACCTAATTAAGTGCATTAGCAGCAGCTCTGCCTAATCCTAGGTGCACACAAGAAGAGACAGGCTTCTTTCCCTGGAGGCTCCGCTTCTCCTGAGATTAGCCACGGTCCCCAGGAGGCTGTTATCCCAACCCCGGGGGAGGGCAGCATCACAGCCAAGATGGAGCTTATCACAGGAAGCCAGCAGCGCTGGGGAAACAAAACGCAGACTGCATGACTCAGGTCGATCACAGGCACCAGATGATGTGCCAGCTAGATGGGTGCATGTCCGCCTGTCGTGAACAAGGGACAACAAAGCAGCTACTATCTCTGCCTTTTCTGGAGGTGCCAGAAAGGGCAGCAGCAAGCATTCAAATTAAATGATACATCCCGAGCAACTCCTAAGACTGCTCCCAAAAGAAAACACCACTGCATTCCCAGCAACTAGCACTGTGCCTGGCACAGAGTAGGTGCTCAATCAGTTGATGAACATTCGAATGACTTTACTGACCCACCACCACGGTGGTGGAAGAAAAGTGTTCCTCAGCAGAAATGACAATGGGTACCAAGGCTCACCATCAATTCTCCAGTTGGGGATAGGTCCTGTTGCCTCAGTTTTCCCATTCTATAGTCCAAATAATTATACCCATCTCTCCAAATCCCCATGATTTAGCCATTCATCCCATGGGACACTGGGCCAAATACAGAGAACAATTTAATAGAATAATTTGAAAGGATACAACTATTTAGGGCACTTACTTAAAAGTTAGTGAGCAACTATGATCTACACAGTGCAAAATTATAGAAAGCTACCATCAAATTCTAGGTTTGGGGATTATAAGGAGCCTGGTATCAGGGAAGAGAATGGACTGGGAGTTCCAGGACCTCAAGTTTCTTCTTCAGAAACATGAGCAGCCTCACCACCAACTGTACCTCATAGTTCTTTAATCTTGCAGAAAAATACTTTCCAGTTAAACTGGATGCTGTAGGTCATTCGCCCTCAGAGCCGCTAACATGAAATAAAATTTCAGGGGAAGAACAAAGGAAATTATATAAGCTACAAACTTCCATTTCCTCTCATTCAATCTCTTTTCAGGAGGCTAGGAAAGAGAATTGGTGGAGTAGCAGTAGTAGTAGCAGCAGCAGTAGTAATAGTAGTAGTGTGACAGTAGTAGAGGAGTAGTAGTAGAGCAGTAGTAGTAGTATAATAGTAGAGGAGGAGGAGGAGTAATAGTAGTGTAGTTGTAGTAGTAGTAGTAGTAGTAGTAGTAGTAGTAGTAGTAGAAGAGCAGTAGTAGTGTAATAGTAGTGGTAGTGTAGTAGTAGTAGCAGTAGTAGTGTAATAGTAGTGGTAGAGTAGTAGTAGTAGTAGTAGTAGTATAGTAGAGGAGTAGTAGTAATAGTAGTGTAATAGTAGTAGTAGTAGAGCAGTAGTAGTAGTATAATAGTAGAGGAGGAGGAGTAATAGTGTAATAGTAGTAGTAGAGTAGTAGTAGTGGTAGTGTAGTAGTAGTAGTAGTGTGACAGTAGTAGAGCAGTAGTAGTAGTATAATAGTAGAGAAGTAGTAGTAGTAGTAGTAGTAGAGCAGTAGTAGTGTAATAGTAGTGGTAGTGTAGTAGTAGTAGTAGTAGTAGTAGTAGTAATAGTATAGTAGAGGAGTAGTAGTAATAGTAGTGTAATAGTAGTAGTAGTAGAGTAGTAGTAATAGATCAGTAGTAGTAGTAGTATAGTAGAGGAGGAGTAATAGTAGTGTAATAGTAGTAGTAGAGTAGTAGTAGTGGTAGTGTAGTAGTAGTAGTAGTAGTAGTAGTAGTAGTAGTGTGACAGTAGTAGAGCAGTAGTAGTAGTATAATAGTAGAGAAGTAGTAGTAGTAGTAGTAGTAGTAGTAGTAGAGCAGTAGTAGTGTAATAGTAGTGGTAGTGTAGTAGTAGTTGTCGTCGTAGTAGTAGTAGTGTGACAGTAGTAGTAGAGTAGTAGTAGCAGTAGTAGAGTAGTGTAGTAGTAGCAGTAGAGGAGGAGGAGGAGGAGGAGCGTAATAGTAAAGTAACATTTTTCACGATGCTATGCAGTTGGCAACATCCTTTCACCTAATTTATCACTTCACATACATAACAGTCCTCTGAGATTTTATCAGCTCATTTTACAAATTAGGAAGCAGAGGCCCAGGGAAGTTACTTACGCACCTTGCCCAACATTACACAGCAGACGTGCGGCCCAAACCCAGATTTCTTTTCTCTCCAAACCATGCATTCTTTCCTCTATGTAGGGCCGCCTCCAATCCACCTTTGTGTCAATGACAATGACTGCCTCTTCCCCAGTAGGCTGAATGCTTAGCTTGTTGCTGGTGGTGTCTTAATTTCATTATCTAGGAAATAGGTATGATAACAACACAGCCTCCCTGGCGGGGGTGGGGGGGGGGGACTGTCATGAGGTGAGGCGTGACTACTGCCTGTCATAGGAGTAAGCACTCTGCAAACTTTACCAGTGGGAACACCTCATTGCTGCGATATTGTTAGCTGAGCACACACTCCTACCCCAAGACTTTTGTCCTCGCTGGCCCCTCCTGGAGGACTCCTCCACACCACCCCCGCAGCCACAGTGCTCATTCCTGTAGTTCGTGCACGTCTCCGTTCAAGAGTCACCTTATCCTGGGGTCATCCCTGCCACCCCGTATCATACAATGGCGCTCACCCCACCCCATCGCTCGCCACATCACAAGGTCTTGCACCCTGCTTCCTCTTTCTCAGCACTTACTATCACCCGATAGAGCATACATTTCTCCATGAGCAGGGCCTTAGTTTTGTTTACTGCTTCACCTCCAGCATCTAGAACAATGCCAGCCAGCCACATACGTATTTGCTGAGTGAATAAAGGAAAACTCGTGGGTCCAGTCACCAAGAAATGAAGACAAACTCTTGCTTGCTATCTGACCCTTCGATCTCAGATAAGACTTTAAAGTCTACAAAGGTGTTTTTACATCCTTCATCTCCTTTAATCTTCCATAATCTTCAGGGAAGGAGTTATAATCCCCACCACAGAGATGAAGAAACGGAGACCCCAGAACTCAGAGCAGAACAATTTCCTGGAGAGGCAGAGGGCTGGCTTGGGTTTTGAACCCTACCCCAACCTCCAGCACTCAGACAGAAGGGACTCAGCCTCCCTCTGAGCTGCCGTGGCCCCCTGGAGCAGCTGAGGTTCCCTGAGAAGGGCTGGTATAAAGAGAGAGGCCTAGGAAATGCTTTCTATCACTTAGATGAGCACCAAACATTACAGACAGCAGATTTCTATGAACTCATTTGCCAAAATAAACCCATCCATTATTATCGATGGTATAAAAAATGCATTATGTATGGGTTATTGTTTTAGGGCCTCACAGATTCCTGTTTTCAGTGAAGCCTCCCCTAAGACACCTTTCCTGATTCTCTCTTGGTCAGTCCCACCCCCAGCCCTGATTTGCCAGCCCCTCCTCCACACTTTCAGAAGCTGACTCATGTCCTCACTGCTCAGCAGTCCTGCTCCCCACAAGGCCAGTCTTAGAGCTCCCACCAGAAGTGCCTGCAGCCCCAGCCCAGGGCCTGGCACCCAGGAGGCCTCAGTGCACATGCTGACCAACCAGCCTCCTCAATAACACCAGGATGGCAAGAATGGGCACAGCCCAGGCCTTTCTTCTCCCCCACAACTGCCTCCGCGGCCAAGAAACCTAACTGAAGCTTTGTTAAGCTCCCTTTTCTCTCTCCTGCATGAAGGAAAGGTAGCCCAGCCTGAAGCAGATGGTTCTAGGGATTTAAAAGGAGGTGCTCTAGGAAATGCAAAGACACGCAGGTCTTTCTGACCATATTTGCATGCAGATTGCTTGCAAGTTCAAAACTTATAGAATTTTTCCCTCTGCTTATTAAGCAAAAGAAGAGAGAGTAAGAGCTCCCCAGGGGATATTTCCCTAGTAATGAGACCTTTCAAGATTCCTGAAGAAAGAAAGGGGAGGGAAGAGCTTCTAGAAGGACCAAAGGAGGGAGGAGAGGGTTGTCAGGGCAGGGAAGAATCACTCACCACCCCCTATCCTCAGCGGCCCTCACAGCCCAAACCTGCCTGCAGGCTCAGCCACGGTGCCCTCTCCCCTGTGGCAGGGGGCCAATATTTTCCCCACCTCTCAAACATACTATACATGAAAAAAGAGAAAGAGGAGGACTCTAAGGGAGAATTTTAATTTGTTGCCAATTAAGGGCAGAGTGACCCTAATTTATAGCAGCAGAACTCAGAGTTATCACAGATTTTTCATCTTGGGAAAACAGCCCAGCTCTCAAGCTGCCCACTGCTCCCCTGCAAACAGAGCCCACAGCAGGTTTAATTGAGTCCAGATTGACTTTTTAAGGGGTTGAATTCCTCATCTTTTGGAAGAGATAGCCTTGAGATTTTCAGTTGTTCAAAGATGCATTTTTAAATTGCCAGATAGTAATACAAAGCAAGCTAGAAGTATCCCAGCCTCTAGGAAGTAAGAACAAAGCTTAGTAAAAGTACGTAGAGTGGATTCAATGGGCCACCAGGCACTGTACTGGCTCTGATCCAAACTCAGACCCTTGTCTAAGGAGCATCCAATCCAGTGATAGAAAAGATAATGGTTGCACAAATAAATGTTTAATTACAAACTATAATGAAGAATATTTTAAAATATAGGGTGCTATCAAAGCAGGTAAGTGGGAACCCAACCGAGTCTGGCCAGTCAGGGAAAGGACAGTGAAGCCAGAGCAGGACTGGTAGCTAATAGGATGAGGAAGGATGCTTCTGTGGGAGGGGACAGTCCATAGAAAAGCCACCACGTACAAAGCACCAGATGAGACCCAAGAGAGGCGGGAGACAGACGGACAAGGCCTGTCTGAAAGTCCTGCCAGAGTATCCTTGATAATATTTTTGGTTCAGAATCTCCCTGATCTCTTTAGGACTCGATTTCCTATTGCCCCAACAGCTGTGAATTTCCTTCTGGATATCGTGTATGTCTTTCTCCCACCCTCTTCGCCATGTCACGGGGACACCTTTTCATTTTGATCCCTTTTGTGTTTTCAGGAAAACTCCAATGTCATCATTAAGCCTCAGGCAGCATCCAGCTCTGACAGCAGGAGGCACTCAGGTGTCCCTGCTCTCTGGCTTTGACCACTCAGGACACTGCATATAGGAGAGAAACAGATAACTATTGGCTCACCATGTCCACCTTGTTCAGAAAACCCTCCCAGTAGTTCTGGACAACACACACATCTCTCTTTGATCTACAAAACTCACTGTATGCACCTTCCTTGTGGCACTCAATTGCACTGAATTGAGCATTCACTCAACACATATTTGGTGATTTCCTACTGAGTGAAATGTGCTGGACCTGGCAGTAGTTAACTGACATAAGATCTGGTCCCTGCTCACAAAGAACTGAGTGGAATGGAAAGCGGCTGGTTATGTGACATTGGAGAAGTTATTTAGCATCTCCGAGCCTCAGTTTTCTCTTGGGAGTAAAAGTGTGACTTCCTTTTATAAATACACATGTACAGAAAAGCCGATCAGAGATTATCTCTGAATGGTAGGATTGTGGGTGATTTTGTTTACACACTCCATTTATGATTGTGTTTTTCATGGACATATATTTTCTCATGAGAAAAAGCATTAAAACTGCTTCCTTTAGGTTAAAAATAATAATGACCCCATTTCATTTTGTTGTGAGAATTAGTGAGGTAAGTTGTGTGTGTGGTCAGGAAGAGTAACTTCACCCAAAGCAGAGTCTATGGGCTCTGAGCAGAAAATCTCAGAGATGTGGAGAACAGACTAGACCCCTGCCAGACCTCTCAGCAATGCCTGCCCTGGATATCAAAGTCACTGTCCCCCTCAGGCCAGCTTTTTTCCAAGACAGAGACATGGCTGAGAGCATCTCCTATCTTCTCTGCCCCAGAGGATCACCCCTAAATCCCAGGGATGGACTATGATTGGCCCATCATGGTGAGGCTAGGGGTCAGGGGTTATGATGGGCACTCTCCCCATAACAAGATTGGAGTACAGGCAAAAGTGGTTTCTTTTCCCAATGGATAAAGGAGCAAAAGGAGGAAGTGAGGGGAGGGGGGCAACAATTCTGGAGAGACAAAATAATAGGATTCTGCTACAAAATACAAAATTCTCACCAGATGTATGCCCCATAGTAGATGTTCAGTAAGCGATGGTGACTGGGGCGCCCAGGTGGTTCAGTTGGTTAAGCGTCGACTCTCAATTTTGGCTCAGGTCATGATCTCACGGTTTGTGAGTTCCAGCCCTGAGTCAGGCTCTGCGCTGACAGTGCAGAGCCTGCTTGGGATTCTCTCTCTCCTTCTCTCTGCCCCTCCCCCGCTCTCTCTCCTCTCAAAATAAATAAATAAATATTTAAAAAGTAAATAAATTTAAAACATAAATGATGGTGACTGTTACTACAAAGATTAAAATCTTGGGCTAAATCAGAATAAGTGAGCATGACTTAGGTAGTCTATCTGAAAATACAGGCTGAATGTGGCGGCACAGGGGAAGGAAGAACAGAAAGTGAATTCTTGAATGTGGGGGCACTGGGGGTTGAAAAAGAAGATTTCAGCAAGGAGAGATGGAGAGAGGGACCAGTGTGACCCTGCTGTGCCAGGGAGGCGGGGCAGGTGCTAGAGTATAGGGATTCTAGAAGTTGCAAGACAGAAAAAGAGCCCTAAACAAAGGTCAGGACAGTGAGCTTTGACTCAATGTTATTCTCATACCCTTTGGGGTATCAATCTTGCCTCCCTAACAAAAACAATAAACTCCTACAGGAGAGGATACTGCCATATATTTCTCTGCATCCACTTCAGGGGCTAAATAAATATTTAACCAGATGGAATTGCCAGTGACTTCTTTGTAGTTTACACAGGACACATCACTTGGCAGGTGAAGGAGCCTGGCGTCTCAGATCCCTTCTTTCCTTCCCTACTCTACATCAACACTGAGCAGACAGACCAACTGTCATGTTGATTTGATTCTCAGTCTGGGAGAAGCCACTTTCACCAACATTGTGGGTTGGTTGAGAAACTTGCAAAACCTGAGTCCTGAGGCAAAGATGTGGGAGGGTTATTTATTTTGACCATCTCATCTATGTATATAGTTTTAACCCCAACACAACCATGAAATCTGGCAATTACTCCTTTAAAAAAAATCAAGCTGGGGGCACCTGGGTGGCTCATTTGTCGAGCGTCCAACTTTGGCTCAGGTCATAATCTCATGATTTGTGAGTTCGAGCCCCACATGGGGCTCTGTGCTGACCGTTTGGAGCCCACTTTGGGTCCTCTGCCTCTCTCTCTCTCTCTGTCCACCCCCGCCCCCCCATGCTCTCTCTCTCAGAAAAAAAAAAGTGAAAGCCAGTGTAAGGGAGGAATGCCTTCCTCCCCACACCTAATACTACATCTTGGGGAAGGAAAGAAATGAGTGCTAAATGCTGGACTCTCGCTGCCCCTTTACCAGCTACTTCTTGCAGGAGCTTGCACAGTACAATGCAGTGACTCACTGACAAATTGGGTAGGACAAAGGGCATGCTCAGCTCAGTTCCTCCCTTGCAAAGTGGGCAAGAGGAATGCCCTTTATGAGTGGGCAGAGGGCCGTGAGCCACATAGAGAGGAAAAGGGTAACCTAGCAGTAGATTAAGAACAGCATCAAAAAGTGCTGCTTCTTGTTGTCAGCAGTCTACATAGCTACTCTCCAACAGGCAACATTTGGGGGCTGGAAGTTCTATACAACACACAATTCTCTGAAGGGAGGAGGTAAACAGCCACCACTAAGTTAAGCACTAAGTTAAGCACTCCAGCGGATGGGCTAACTCTCATCACACCAAAAGTTCGGGTGGGGAGAAAAAAAACAACCAATACTTGCAGGGAGTATGAAAATTATGGAACAACTATTAAATACCCAAGTCAGAATGAAATCCAAGAGATGAGGATATCATCTCTCTTATGGAGAAAAAGTAGAATAAATTGCTTTGATGTCCGCTTAAACCCACCAGGAAATGGGGTCAATTTCCCACGAAGAACAGACAGGAGTCCTTCAAGGAAATCTAGGATTTCAGGCAGCAGGATCTGTTTTTACCTTAGGGTGTTCAATCTTCACAGACCGTAAGAAAGTCATATCCTTGACAAATATTAATATAATTATAACCCAAAAGTTCCTAGTGTTGGAAGGTCTGCACCAGAGATGATTATATCATAAACTAAGGGCCAACAAGGTGCTGAAGTTCGGCAATTTTGCCCCATCACATTCTGGGAAAAGCTCAGAGGAGGAAGTACCCTCTTGCAGGCATCCATTTAATTCACAGGAGTAGGCTGCACACATGGAACACGACCCAGGTGCTGTACAAGCACTGCCCACAGTACCTCTCCCAACCCTGTCAAGGTAAGCACCATTATGCCTCCCATTTTACAGGTGAGGAAAGGGAGTCTCCGAGAGGTAAAGTAATTTGCTGACAGAAAAGCAGTGACCTGACTTTGACACCAAGACCTCCTGATGCCAAAGCCCTTTCACATCAATGGCTCCTCCACCTGCAGAAAAAGCAACAACCACTTGGGAAACTCCTTGTTTTTAGGTAAATTCTCTCCATCTATTAGAAAGTGGATTTCCTTAGGTTACAGGAGTCACAGCTCCAGGTCCCATCTACAAGTGTCTTACAACTATTTCTGGGGGAAAAAAAATTGCTGATTTGAGGAGAATCAGGCAAATCCATTTGCTGGTGAAAGTACAGTGAAAACAGACATATATCAGCATCTTAGAATCACAAATTCCAAACACAGGTAGTCTTTTAGAGCAGAAAGCACTATGAGCCTGGAGTCAAATAGGCTGGGTTTCAGGCAGGTTTCCCTAGCTACGATGACTTTAGGTGAGCCACCAACCTCACATGCCTAATTTTATTTTATTTTATTTTTTTAATGTTTATTTATTTTTGAGAGAGAGGGAGACAGAGTGTGTGCAGGGGAGGGGCCGAGAGAGAGGGAGACACAGAATCTGAAGCAGGCTCTAGGCTGAGCTGTCAGCACAGAGCCCCGTGTGGGGCTCCAACTCATAAACAGTGAGATCATGACCTGAGCCGAAATCAAGAGTCGGTCGCTTAACCGACTGAGCCACCCAGGCGCCCCCTCACATGCCTAATTTTAAAAGGAAGAGAGAAAGAGAAAGAAAGAAATCCTGTTTTATTGGATTATTTGGAAAATTAATGGTAATATTACACATGAAATAATTTTATAAGCTGCAAAACTCTATACCAATGGAGTATTTATAATTATTTTGACTCAGCTATTTGGCTGGAATCTTACAGAGAATTTGAATCATCAGACAGATTTGAAAAAAAATACTGAGCTGCAGTCTGGCATAATGGTCAAGGACAAAGCCCTGGACTCAGAACAACTAGTTTCAAATTCTGCTTCTCTCACTTAACTTGCTGTGTGATCTAGAGTGAGTCACTAACCTTCTCTGTACCTCAGTTTTCTTATCTGGAAAATGGGGATAATAACTCACGCCTACCTCATAGGGTTCCCTGAAGACTATGGGAGTTAAAATACCTAAGGAACTTAAAATGGTTCTTGGCAGACAGGAGGCTTGATGTGTTAATCATTACTATACTATTGTGATTTTCATCAACCAAGCAAAATGCGCACTGGCATTTAGTAGCTTGCACTACAAAACAAAATCGCAGCAGACGTAAGTTACTTTTGACAAGCAGTCCTGAAATGGACTGCATTTTAAGAGTACTCTTTGGGGTACCCTTTTGGAGAGAAAGATAAGTTCTCTTGCTCCCAGTAAAACCCTGCTTCCCCCGCCGCCCCCCCCCACCACGAGCCCTCCTTAGTATGAAAAAAAAATACCAGACACCACTCAAAGCCCTCTTTTTTCTCCATTACTCTCCCATCCCATGAAACCTAGCCCCGTTCCAGGGTGGAGGCCCAGTTGAAGAACTCAAGACAGCCTGGGCAAGTCCATGGAGAGTAGGGCAGCTACAGAAAGTTTGGCTCCTCTCCTCCTGTCCCATCATAATCCTCCCCATCCTTCAAGGCTCACTTCATATCCCACTTCCTCCTGAAAGACCTCTTCCTCCTCGGCATTCTGCATCTATAATTGCCAACTCTGTACTCACTGGGTGTATAATTATTTCACAAGTGCCTATTTTAATGCCCCTAAAAGGTAAACTCTCCAAGTGCTAGTCAGAGTGCTTCTAAAATCCCCACAGTGCTTAGCATGGTGCTAGAGACACCGTATGTGTGCCATAAATAATTTGGGAAGGGGTTTAATTCACTGGAAGGAGCTCAGACTCCATGTGAAGTGGTCAGATGCCAGCTAGGTCTGCACCTCTACTCCTCCTCCCCAAGCCCATGGCAAATGCTACTGTCAGATCCCAGTATTCCCTCCCAGAGATCCTGGAGAAACCTTAGAATCCTTCTCAACACTGCACCACAGGCAGCCAATACCAACTGACTGGAAAAATGAACCCTTTTTGCCATCTCTGCTTTCTAGGCACTTCCTTAACTGAGTCTCCATAGCACAGGGACTTGACCACCACTGTCATACCCACCACACTCCACTGTACAGGGCTGTTGACTTGTCTGCCTCTACTAGACCAGTGGCTTCCAAACTTTTGAGCATGGGGGCCTAATAATAACCCAGATCACCATAAGCAGAACTGAAGCTAAAGTTTCCTAAAGCAATACTCATTTTGTTAACATAATGCACTCTGAAATTTCCTATTATATACTCTCTAAAAATGCTGGTCCTGACTACTGCACTGTTGGGTGGACAGATAGATAGGGACCTATATATACACTGTCAGTTACATAAACAATGTTAGTTAAGGTAACACTAGCAGCTGTAACCGATAAACTGAAATCTCAGCCCTTACTACGATAGAAGTTTCTTTCTTGCTCACATAAAACCTAAACGAGTATGGACCAACAGGTGCCTTCCATGGTGCAGTGATAAAGGGAGGGTTTCAGGATGTTTCTACCTTGCCGTATTTTCAACACATGACTTCTAGGGTTACCACCTTCAGGATCATAGCAATCCTGCCCCGGGGAAGTTTTTTATGGGCCAAGCTATTAGGTGTCACTTGTAACTGACATTCATTGCTTCCAGTCTCATTCCATTGACTAATATTTAGTCACATGGCCTCACTTAACTGCAAGAAAACTGGGAAGTGTAGTCTAACCAAGTCACCAAGAAGAGATGGAAACAGATTTTCTGATCAGCTGGCAATCCCTTCCAGAAATCTGCCATTTCAAAAATCCTCCAAGGCAAGGACCTAGCCTTATTCACCTTTATATCCCTAGTGACTAGCAAAATATTTGATTCACAGTAAGTGCATAGAAAATGTATGATCAGTGAATGAATGGGGATCCCACCCAGAGTTCCAGGAGTGTCACAGTTTATGATTAGGCATTGTGATTGTTTCCAAATTCAAACCTGTACAAACCCCTTCTCTACCCAAAGCAGAGGAGAGTCCAAAAATCTGAATTAGGGCAGGTGAGGACGACACCAGAGAAATGGTCTTAGTGTCGTCCTTTCCATTTAGGGACTACACAGACACTTACTCTTCCAACCACATGCCTGTTGAAAAGGACTGCAGTGGAAAAATTAAGAGCACAGGCTTCTGAGGCAGATAAGTCATGGCAGAACCTCTCTCTGGCCACATAACTACAGAACTATCACTGAGCACTATGTGTGCGGCAAGGTGCTAAGCATTTTCCATACATTATCCCCTTGTATTCTCATAATAAGCCTGTGAAGGATGCTAAAGTTCTCCCCACAATTTCCTGAGTGAGAACTGATGTCTTCTAACCCTGTGTTCCCAGAGCACTTTTTCCACACCCCTTTCCTATAATTCACTTGGGGGAGAGCTAGTTGGCATATGGAGGTACATATTTCTTTATCCTGTCTCCACAATTATACTTGAAGGATAGTGGAAACGGCATACACTTGAGAGTCAAAAGACCTACATAAAATGTCTAGGTTCAAGTGCCATGTCCCAACTTAATAGTTTGTGTGAGATTCACCAAGATACCACCTAAGATTTAATTTCCTTATCTGTAGTGCTTGCTTCAGTAGCACATATACTAATTTTCTTATCTGTAAGATGGGGTCAGAAGTCCAGCCACAAAGGGCTGCTGGGACATAGAAACCTAATATCTATAAAGAACTATGCCTGGCACATAGTAGGTTCTTCAAAAAGTAAGAATTTCCCTCCTCCATTACCCTTGAGGGCAAGGGTAATGTTTTGTTCCTGGGCACCAACACCATATTTCCACAAAATAAATATATAATAAATGTTAGTTGAAATGCATTGAATGACAAACTTTACTGTTGAAAAATAAAAATAAAAAACACAACCCCTGCCTTGGTCTTTAGAAGTTCTTTTTATCTCCCTCCCCCTTCCCACACTTCATTATTCTCTTTTTGGGTAATGTGAACTTTTTTTTTTTTTTTTGTACTCAGAAATTTTAAATGGCTAACAGAGCACCTCAGGATTCTTTCCTCCGGCCATTATCCTTCTCTTTTAAGTTGTGCTCAGCAAGATTATTTGGATATTGGAGCTAAAAACGGTCAGATTACAAGTGGAGGTCCCTGAAATGTAACAGTCCCCATTGCAGGATTCTGGAATTACACCAAGCACCAGGGAGGGGTTGCTCTTCCCCAAAGAGCTCGCTGTTCTGAAAAAAGCCTTTGTTTTAAGGCTTGCAAAACTGCACTGTGGAATCTCCCATCTGGGTCCCCAGCACTGACCTGGGTACTGCTCAGTTCTAGAGTGTCTATAAGCTCCCTCTAAAATGAAACACTCAAGCATCTTAAAGTATTGTAAAAACAGCTGCTCTCTGAGTCTTGGTTCATATCTTACAGCATAATGACCATTGTTTGGGAGCCAAATTTTCTGATTTCCCCAGCAAGCCTCTGACAATGACAGCAGCTAACACACTGTGTGTTTACTAAGCCCACAGCACTGTGTTAGGTATTTTATGTTTGTTATTCCCTTACATTCCCACAATAACCCCACAAAAATCCAAAAACTCTCCATTTTCCAGACAAGGAAACTGAGGCTCAAAAGTGCAAAGAACTTTGTCTAAGGTCACACAGCCAGGAATCAGCAAAGCCCCAGTTCAGACCCTACTCTATCAGAGTCCAAATCTCATTCCATTTCTGTCATTCCACATTACCTCTTTTAAATGGCTGTAAACGAAGGTCCTTTCTATCAAAAATACTGGAGAAAATAACCAGCTTGAACTGGTTGCTCTTTTGAGGTCTCTTCCCCCTCTTAGAAAAAACAAATCTATGGTTCTATGGAGAGAAGGAAAAAAAAAAAAAAAGGAAATGTAGGGAGGCCAAACATTATGAGGCTTGGCTTATCAGTATTTAATAACAGCTTTTGGATCAAAACTCTACAGAACCTTATTTATAGACAGACAGTTACTGTTAAGCAGAGCCTTTTTATACAACCTTTTCATCTGAGGATGTTGTAGCCTTCTACTGCCTTTCTATTAGTGAGAGATGGGGTGTGAAATTTGCTGGCCCTGCCAAGATTATCCCATTAAATTATCTGCCCTCTTCCAGTGTAATTCACTCAGGGGCAACAGTTGGAAACTCCGGCTGGTGGATGTCCATGCCTGGGCACTCTGAGGGGGGCGGGTGTGAAGGAAAAAGTTCAGGTGGTGGGAGCATCCCAGTGACATAACATCAATCCACGTTTCACTGCCTTACCAAAATAAAGTGGATGCCACAATTATCCCATTCCTAAACAAACTGAAAACCCCAACCGAGCTTACTGCAACAAAGAGAGAGCCTTTTTACTGCTGTTTATTTTTATTTTGTATTCGTTAGCTTTTTAGATATTCCTGGCATGCAAGTCAGGCTCCGTGTAACAAGCAGCTGCATTTAGTTAAGGATTTCGAAGAGTTTTCCCCACCCTACCCTACCCCACCCCCTGCCATCCCCTCCCCCTCAACTCCAGAGAACTTTCTCAGAGTCACAGAAGACTATTGCTTTCTCTTCGTGTGTCTACAGAACAGTCTCTCCTGTCACACCCCAGGGGAATTGGTAAGGCCAGGTTGAGGCCCTTCTGTTTGAGAAAGAGGCCTCAGAGACCTGAGTGTTCCCCAACTGGGGCTGGATTTGCCAGGGTCTGGTCTACATGGGGACCTTGAAGCTGGCAAGCCAGCTCTCCCACTAAAGAGTACTTTAATAAATCACCTCTGCTCAGCCTACAAGCCCAGTTGTACACCCAGATGCAAATACAAAGGCACTTTATCAAGACAATATCTCATGGCTGTTTGGAAGGAACTTCCAGACACACACGTCAAGCCGCATCAAAGTTGCAATTCGTTACAACAATGTAATTCCTCCTGATGAGAGGTGCAGACCTCCAAAGGCCCTTCCGGTCTGAGTTGCAGCAAGACTGGCTCAAGGACCTCCAGGACAGAAAGAAAAATTGAAATTGGCTGTCTCCAATCATTTCTTATTACCCCTAGATATAGCTAAGAAAACATCCTATTGCTCTTGGAAAACATGGGAAAATGGCACCTTTGGCCCATATGTAGTGTAAATTTTAAGACTTACACCAGAAGGGATGCCTGGATGGCTCAGTCGGTTAAGTGTCTGACTTCAGCTCAGGTCATGATCTCAAGGTTCATGAGTTCGAGCCCTGTGCTGACAGCTCTGAACCTGGAGTCTGCTTCAGATTCTGGGTCTCCCTCTCTCTCTGCCCCTCCCCTGCTCATGCTCGCGCGCGCTCGCTCTCTCTCTCTCTCTCTCTCTCTCTCTCTCAAAAATAAATAAACATTTAAAAAATTTAAAAAAAAAGACTTAAACCAGGAAAGACTGTCTAGGACAGCACTTAAGAGCATGAAACCAGGGATTGTAAACCCAGCAATGCCATTTCCTAGCCGTGTGACCTTAAGAAAGTAACTTACCCTTTCTGCGTCTACATTAAAATGAGCTAATTATGCCATCTCCCTCATAGATTTGTGGTGAGGATTCAGTGAGCTAATATTTGCAAAATGCTCAGAATGGTGAGTGGCCATTGTAAGGCTTATCCAAGTGTTTGTTAAATAAATTATATAAACAGAAGCATCTCAGCATGCCTGGATTCAGGGAAATATATACTTAGTTGAGGTCAAAGGACTTAGCACCATTCTTCAGCTTCTCCCAAGCCCAGTAACAGCCGGCCTGGTGGGAGGGAAACTGGAAAGGGAGGAGAGGTAGAGGATCCATGAATTGTGAAGACCTAAGCTAAGGCCCAGGACCCACCACCAACCCTCAACTCCTTGCAACCTACCCGGAGGTGGACTTACTGTCCCAGCCATCAAATACTCCAAATCAAAAGTTCCTATCTTTTGGGGATTGCAGTTTGTTCGGGTTTGTTTTGTTTTGTTTTTTTCTCCAGAATATCAGATTATAGCCAGAAACATACAGTCACAAAAATGCACATAAAAATTTGAATACTATTTCTGGGGGGTCTACATATCCTCAGTTTCACATACCCCAAGCAAGTTAAGACCCTCTCAGTTGGGTGCTCCTCTCCACTACCTGACACAGGTTGCATTTAAATCTCTTAACACTCTGGTAAGGTTCTGAAAAACTAATTGACTATCACAGTCCATGGCAGAGAAAAGATTCAAACCCACGTCTGTTAAATTTCAATGCCTGTGCTCATAACCATTAAGCCCTACTGTTAAGTTCTATTATGCTCCATTCATACCAAAAGATGGGGCAAGAAAAGGAGAAGTCCTTGAAAGTGTGTTGCATTTTTTACTAAGAAAAGCAAATATTCCACCACAATTTTACACGCAACCAAAAAAGTTATTCTCTACTCATTCAACAAAAGAATCTATGGGCCACTTACTATATAGATGCGTACACATATGTCATTTATATATAGAGATACATTTACATCAACATACATACAGGCTACAAAGCATTCCATTCCCCATAGGATGCTGCGTAAAATTTTCAAAAAATATTTGAAATGGGGTATGCGGTCACCATCAAACCACAGCCAAAATGGATACTAATGGATGCAGGTGACACGCCATTTAAAAACTTTAAAGTCTAATTTGAGGGCTATGTTCATCATGCAGGAGATAGATAAAGGAAAATATAGACCAAAGCTGAGTTCTTAAGAAGACTCCTAAGTAAATATCAGAAAGATAGTGCCAATATCAGAGTAGCAAAACAGCTTACCAGGTATGCTGAATCAATACTGAGGATTAAATATTTCCAACACACTGCCAGAGGCAGCTTCACCACACCCTTTGTCTACCCGGCCTCTGTGTGGCTCCCCTAGGGGGGATTTTCAGGCATCTCCAATAAAATTTGGGCTGGCTGACTTGGCTTTCAGTGTTTTCACCAGGAAAGCTGACAGTCTTATTGCCCTCAAGAGACTCCTATTCTAAAAGTAGACAGGACAGACACCTATTAAAATGGCATTGGAAGGTTTATGAAATGACAGCAAACACAGTAGCAGGCCACCTCCCTCTGACTCTAAGAGGTAAACCACAGAATCCACAGGATACTAAGAAAGGCCCAGGTGGGTTCCTAAGGCCCTGAGTTCTGGGTACAGTATTAATGGCTTCAGCTTCCCAGAGAGGTCGAGCTCTAGGTAGGTAGGAGGTAGACCAGGAGATCAACAATGAATAGACCAGCAAAAGTAAATACGAAGTTTTGCCCTCCTGGCTAACAAAATGGAAAAATGATGGGAGAAATACCGAGCCTCTTTTTAATAAGTAACTGAAACCTATCTCCCCTTAAGCTGATCTCTTGAGCCACTGGTTCAGTTACCTTAAGAATCCTGGATCAGACAAGAAAGTAAATTTGAGTTCCACTGGAAGATTTGTCCTCAGAGAAAAGATCAAGCATTCACAAACATGGAAAGGGATTTATAAGATGACAAATAAGACAATAATAACAGATTTGAGCTCACTACTGAAGAGTGTGGAAAAGGCAATACTCTTTTTTCTTTCTTTTTTTAAGCCTGTAGACAGTTAAACAAGACAGAGTTTGGCTGACTGCTGATAACAAGACTGTCTTACACTTAGCAAAACCATTGCATGGACATTCATTTAAAGGCAGGTGACCAAAGAAAGGTACGCTCCTCCCCACCCCCCCCCCCCCCCACACACACACCCATGATATTGGAGCAACCACTGTTGAAAGGTTATGTCGAAGTTAAAGAAGTCCAGAGATGATACAACCAAATGAATCAAGGACCCACGCTAGAAGCCCTACCTTAGCTAGAATCACCCTGATTATCTCCACCTCAATTTGCTGGGCAACTTGACATGGGAAGGATGTTTCTGTTGTTTAGGCAGCATGACCCAGTTTTTATTTTTTCATCCAGGTGTTGTGGCACGGGGCCAGATGTTTGGCATCCCCAAAGGAAGCAAACATCCCGGAGACCAGGCTGTTTACATTTCATTAGGATTTTTCATCAGGAAGGTGCACTCCCTGCTGATGGACATCTTAATTACAATTAGGAGCTGTATTTACCCCCGAGGAGACTCCAGATTACCACAACCACAGTACGGGATCAATTTCGGAATATTTCTCAGAAAACGCAGTTCTAGCTTCCCCAAACTCATCTCTAAGAAATCAAAATTCACACACAACTTGTTTTCAGAGTGTGTGTCCCACCACGAAAATTACGAGCTAGATTTTAGTAAAAACTAATTCCGTGGCCATGTGTAGTCTATGTAGTCAATAGATCTTTCCCCCTCAACTGCTAAATAGCCTAAAGCCTTTTCTTTTCCGAAGCACAGCGCTAACTTAAAAATGAAAGATGCATGATAAAAGAGCAGAAACCTATTTATCTGCACCGGTTTGGCCTGGGAGTGGGGGAGGGCAGAATTCAGGGACTCCAGCACCCCCTCAAGGGATGCATGTTAAAAGTGAGGCCCAAGACCCCGGAGACTTTAATCAACTTTCCCCCTCCAACCTCCAAAGAATGAATCGGTTGTCTCCACAGGCACAGCCGGGCTCTTCCCTCTCATTGTGTACCGGCTCAGACGCAGCGAGGATCCAAGCTTCCCGCAGCGAACTAAGACGCTCGGGCTTTCGGTGGAGTCTTTCTCTAACTGTTCCAATTGTCTTTGGAGATTACCAAAATCAAGTATGCATTAGATGGCTTTTCCCCCCTTGTGTGTAACACACACACACACACACACACACACACACACACACACACACACACACGTGCACGCTCGGAGCACTCTGGAGCAGCAGGCCGCCTCTGACAGCACATTTTGCACAAAGTGGCGGCGACGGCGGCAGCGCACACGTTGGGAGCCTCCAGAGGCAGGAGAGCCGGGGCCCGTGGATAAGTGAGGCCGCCCGAGCCTCAGGAGGCAAGGGCTTTTGTCTGGGTCGGTCTGCGGACAGCCTGGGCTCTCTGGGCACCACTGAAAATACAAACTCTCTCCTGGACCGCGCCTTCCGGGACGGCTGCTACTTGGGGACTCCACACACTTGCCCGAACACGCGTTAGGGCGCTTTAGGGGTCCAGCCAGAAGCTGGGGGACCAGCGGCACGGAAGTGCCCCCATCGCCCCACGCCCCCCAACCCCTCCACGCTTCCTGTCAACGCTGGCAACTGCTGCAGGGCGCCGAGGAGGAAGCCCCCGGGCGCACCCCCGGACCCCAGCGGGGCTCCCGGGCAAATCCTCGCCCGCCTCCCCGGCGCCCGGAGTCGCGTTTGCTAGACACCCCCCCCCCCCCGACGGGTCTCCGGCCGCCCCACCCCCCGACGGGCGCAGCGCTCCCCGGCTGCCCAGCGCCAGGCAGCGGACTGGAGGGGTCGCCAAGGGCCGGGCGGGCCCGGGACCCGGCGGATGCGCCTCTTACCTTGGGCAGCGGCCCAGCGCGCAGCCAGCAGCAGCGCGGCCAGCAGCGCCAGGAGCGGCGGGCGCGCCCCGCGGCGGCGCGGCCGGTGCATTCCTCCTCTCGCGGCGGCGGCGGCGGCGGCTCCCAGGCCGCGCGCAGAACATCCACGGGCTCTGCCCGGGGTCCCGGCCACCTCGTCCCGGCCGCTCTCCCCGCAGGATGCCGGGGGCGTCTGCAAAGTTCTTTGTCCCTCTAACCTGCTCCCTCGCTCCGCCCGGCCGCCCCTGGACCCCGTACGCGCGGTCCCTCCTTCAGCCCTCCGGCTGCAGCCTCGCCTCCGCCGGCCGGTCAGTCCGGAGCTGTGGGTGTCGCGCTAGCGGAAAGGCGAGTCCCCCAGCTCGGACTCGGAGAAGAGCGCGCCCTGCGACCGGGGGCTGCCGTCCCGGGGGCTCTCTTGGTGGCGGCTGCTGCGGCTCCTCCCGCTCCGCGCGCTCGCTCTCTGGCTCTCAGCTTCCCTCAACTTGTCACTTTCCACCAACTCTCCAGCCCAGCGCCCCAGCCGGACCAATGGCAGACGCGGGCCCAGGCCGGCGACCCAGCGCCCTCTGCTGCCGCCTCTCAACACCCGCACTCTCCCTGACTTCCCAGAACGTTGTGGCTCCCGCGCCTCCCGAGCACCCACCTCCCCTCCCCCCACTGGGCCTCAAACTCGCAGCGGGACCGAGGGGCCCTCGAGGCCGTTTGACAGAGGGGGAAGCCGAGGTTCAGGGAGACTTGCCCCGACTCGCAAAGCAGTCCGTGGCTGAATGGCTTCTTCAGGAGATCCAGATCCTAGCACTCTGGGCTCTGCCAGTTAGCTGTGTGCTCCTGGGTAATAGGACATTTATGATATCACACAGTTTCCCTTTTGATTCCCTCTTTGACCCAAGTCAAATGTTTTCCCATTTTGCCTTTAATTTCTGGTTTTGTTGTATTGAAATCCATGTCATCTGTACTGCCGCCTTTTGGAGATTTATTGAGGATTTCTCTGTGGTCAGTTTTTGTCAATGTCCCGAGACCTCTTGAAAGAAGGTCTTTTTCTATCTTCAGAATGAGGAGATGGGTGACCGTCTCAATGTGATCTTCTTTACATTTATGTTATTTAAGTTTTCCGTATCTTTGGCTTCAGCTGCTCTACCATGGGCCAAAGGGGTCATTAAACCTCCTACTAACAGTATATTTTGTGTCTACTGCTTAAGTGTTATGAATTTTGTGATGCATAAGGAGGCCCCTTGATCATATAAAGTGGTGAGTACCTGCTGTGCTCCAGGCCCTGCTTTAGGCTCTGAGGTTGCTAGAGCAATAGGAATACCAGTCAGTCTTGCCTTAGAGGAACCAAAAAGCCCAGTCTATTGATAATCACTTATTGAATACTTCCTGTTTGCCTAGTGCTTTGTGTGCATTTGCTCATAAATCTTCCATTGACACTTTAAAAAAAATCATTACAAATTTTTCCATCCCTGTGCACTTTTACGTAGATTTTCCCCATCTTGCAGTTTTAGAAATTGAAATGCAAAAAAAGAGTACGTGAATTGCCAGCAGTCACACAGACAACAGGTGGCCAAGCCAAGACTCAGTCTCTTTACCATGACAGGACTAAAAGTTCTTGGCCAGTACCTGGCATATAACAAGGCCTCGGTCAGTGGCAGTGGTCCTTATTATTGCTGCAGGAATCACCTCTAAGAACTCAGCTTTAGGATTTTACAATGAGCAGTCACCTCATGGAGGGCAAGGACTTTGTAGCCCAAAGTATGTCCAGCAGGTCACAGACTCTACCTAGACTTGCAGGCCTCTGCCTTCAGGCAGGTGAATGACTAACCCTTGTGGGACAAACAGTCACTTATTAGTCTCCAAGACTTCAGGGCAAGCGTGTCCCCAGCTGCCACGGTAGCTTTCCCCCTTTCTATCACTCTGACCTGAGGTCAAGGAATGATAGACAGAGAGGCCTTGGGTCAACCAGTTCATTGCCCAAATAGGTCTGTCCTCCAAGTTCCTCTGCCTGAGACCCATTCAATCCTGTCTCAATTATCTCGTCACTTGCCTGAGGAACTTACTGCACAAGGTTCTCTTGTTAGGAAACTGTCTTTGATGGTCAGTCTCAATATACTATGGCCCAGAATCAGAGGAAACTCGGTGACACCGCACTTTGGTGACCAGTCTTCCATGGTCTACAATACAACACACGGTTGGCAGACAAGGAGCCTTTCGTGTCCTTGCACCCTGCCCCCAACCCCCATTCCATAACTGCTTGTCCCAGGTATCTTAGGTAACAGATGGCTGCCAGTGCTAAGTATACAGAACTTAATGGCACTTTTATCAGTACTTAAACCTTCCAGGGACTTAATCACAGAATCATAGACGTGAGGAATGTGACAGCTCAAACGGGTCTTGGAAATTAACTAGTGTTCTCCCCCCTCTCAAGATTTTATAGAAGAGAAACATGGGACTCAGGGAGTTGAAACATCCTTGCCCAAGGTCACACAGCTGGCCAGAGTCAAAACTGGAACCTACATCAACCAGTCCAGACCTGGGTAAGCACTCCTTTGGACATCCCAGATCCCTTGACACTTAGCTATAACCCTACAGTTCCCAAAGGACAGGCTTAGAAAAGGCTCTTCCTGTTATTGCTATTGTTGTTGTTATTGTTGTTGCTTAAAGGACAAAGGAAATACTCATGCAAGTTCAGTAAATGCCAGTGCTTAGGAGCACAGGCTGAGGATGATTCTGCCCAAGTTCATGCTCAGGCTTTTCTGATCTCGGCTGAGGGACCATGGACAAATATCTTAGTCCCTATGTGCTTTCTCATCTGCAAAATGGTGATGCTAGTAACAGTACCTATTCCATACTGTTGTGAATTGTAAATGAGTTATCTTATAAAAAGAGCTCTTATGAGTAACGCATACAGAGTAGGCACTTAATAAATGTTAGATGTGATTATATTATTATTATTATATACATACGAGAACTTACGTAGACCCTCAAAATTCCTATGAGGTCAGTCTTGTCTCTATCTTTTACAAACAAGCTAAAGTGAAATGAGGTTAAGAAACTTGCCCAAAATCACAAGGATTAAGGCAAAAAAAGTAGGACTCAAGCCTAAATCACATCCCTCTCTACACAATCCCTAACTAGTGAGATGTTTGAAAAGCCCCAGGCAATCCAGAGGTTCTTCTTGTGGGTCTCCTATGGCCCTGCCCTCTCCCCTTAACCAAGCCAGTGGTAGATACAAATGAATTAATGAATCCAAGAGGAGTCACTCTCTTTAGAGGGTCCTGGCTCAGGTTCAAATGTACTTCCTGAGGCATTTCCTGCTTCCTTCCTTGCTGCTCTGGAAGGAAGCCATCTCCCCTGGCCTCTCCCACTAGCACACACATGGCTCTGTTTATTATCACCATGGACACTTGGAAGGCAACACCATGGTAAGTCATGGTGGGAAGGTGGAGACGGAGCAGGAGAGTGACCAAGCAATGAGGGCAGGTGCCAAAGGGAATGTAAAAGAAACTACACGTTTGAAAAAGTTATTGGAGAGAGAGATTCATTTGGGGCATTTGCTTGATTTACCCAACACATACGGCCATCAGTTATTCTTCTTGGAGAAACTGAGTAGCATGATGGTTACAAGTAAAGCCTCAGGAGCCAGGTTACAGGGATTCAAATCCTGACTTTGCAGTTAGTAGCTGTGAAAACTGAAGTCTGGTGTGTCAGCTTCCTCATCTGTAAAGAGGCAAAATAGTCATACCTACTATCTAGCTTTGTTCCAGAGATTAACTTAGTTAGTACTTTCAAAAATGTGTTTTAATTGGTTAATACTTGTAAAGCGTTTAGCACAATGTCTATCTACCACATAGGAAGCAGCCAATATTTATTAGCTGTTATTAGTGGTGGGCTCTAGCATTAAACAGACCTGGCTAGATGACCTGAACAAGTTGTTTTACTTCTTTATGATATGATATTCTCATGTGAAAAAAAAAGAAGAGAGAATAATAGACCCAACATATAAAGTCATTTTAAGTATAAAATAATCTGCATTATACCTTGAATATAAAGTTCTCAACATACTGTTTGGCACAGCACCTCTTCAATAAATTGTTGATTATCATTTTTTCTTCAAACCTCTACATTACAGGGTGCAAAAGAGGCATAAAATTTGGTAATATCCAGTATAATCTGGATTGTACCAGAAATTTGGTAATTTCTGGATTTCTCGTACAATCTTGATTTCATGTATTTTGTTCCATTAGCTTCACAGGTCCATTTGTATAGTGGGTAAAAAAAAAAGATGATAAAAAGACAAATTGGCTCCCCTGTTGAGGTCTGTGTGCCCTTCTTATCCATGCTGTATCTTGTGCTGCCACGTGTGTGTGTGTGTGTGTGTGTGTGTGTGTGTGTGTGTGTGTGTGTCACATCTCTTCAACCTAGTATCATCATCAGAAGTTTATGAACAAGAAATTCAAGAACAGTAGGGTATTGTTAGTAAAACTAATACCAAGATGGTATAGCCTGTGAAACTTCTGAAAGAAAACATAGGAGAAAATCTTGGTGATCTCGGGTTTGGCAAAGTTTTATTAAAGAAAGACAAAAGCCATGAACTACAAGAGAAAAAAATTGCTAAATTAGACTTCTTCAAAATTAAAACTTTTGCTTTTCAAAAGACATGGTTATGAAAATAAAAAGTAATTTATTGGGGTAAAATATTTGCAAAATATATGTCCAACTAGAAACTTGCATCTAGCATATACAAAGAACTCTTACTACTCAATGATAAGAAGACAAAAATCTAAGTTTTTAAATGAGCAAAATATTTTAACAAACACCACTAAAGAAGAAATACAGATGGCAAAGACATGCATGAAAAGATTTTTAACATCATTAATAATTAAGGAAATATAATCTAAAACCATAGTGAGATATTACTACATACTTCCTAAAGTAGCTAAAGTTAAAAAGATGAACCATATCAAGTGTTGGCAAGGATGTGGAGCAAGTAGAGCTTTCATACATTGTTGATGGAAATGTAAAATGGTATAATCACCGTGGAAAACAGTTTTGTAGTTAAAAGCTAAACTTGTATCTACCATATGGTCCAGCTATTCTACTTCTAGGTATTTACCCAAGACAAATCAAAACATATGTCTGTACAAAGACTTTCATATGGAACAAATCAAGAAAAAAGGGGTTTTGATGAACAAAGAACATGAATAAAGGGCACTGGATAGTCTTAGAGGTTTTTTAAAAAGTAATTAGATATACTTTTCTTCTCTGTACCTATTTCCACTGGATATCAGGTACAGTTGCACCAAAATCAGGTTACTCTGGCTCCCAGACAAGATTAGATGGGCACTGACAAATTCTTCCCTTCTCCTTTTGGAAGACCTTATTCAGAGAACTGTCTCAATTAACACCTCAGTTATAGCACAATTGTCATCTAAACCCTCTGGGTTCGGGATTATGTCTGCTGGATTGGACACCTGCCCATTACCTGATACCTGACCCAGTCCCAGTGGGAAGGTTTAATTCCAGGACTTCCCATCTCTAGTCCGCGTAGGCCTACAGCAGCAAACATGTCTGTTCTCAGCCCCATCATGAACTAGACTCAGACAACTGATCTTACATGCTTTAATGTACTCTGTTAGCATACATTTATGATGGTTATATTTTCCAAACTTGACTTCCAATTCAGGGACTTATATAATCCTGTGCTCTGAATACAATGATCATATTTTAAACTTAAAATGTGTCTTCTATCAAAATGTTTAGAATAGAGTATATTTTAAGTATCAAGGAAAGAGGTCATCAAGAACAGTCTTTGTTCCAGGAAATTAACAGAGCCTCCTCAGGTGGAGGTAATTAAACTCCTTCCTAAAATGTTGGTTTGGATATCATCTTGGAGTCCTGAAAAAGTACCAAACTTATTTTCACATAGCATAGGCCTGATAAAATACTAAAGAAAAGCATTTATTTTATTTTTTTAAGTAAGCTCTACACCCAGCGTAGGGCTTGAACCCATGACACCGAGATCGAGTCACATTCTCTACCAATTGAGCCAGCTATATGCCCCCAGGAAAGCATTTTAAAATTAGTAAAACTAAACCAATATCCTAGTGAATCTCCCTAACTATTCCTATTGTCTATGTAACTAATGAAAGTTTAAATTAATAGATGCCAAGTAAATAGTTTTTGAATTAATTAATCCAAGTTATGTCAATATAAATGATATAGTCAAGTGAGTAAAAACAATTTACTGATGATGGGCAGAACTGCATTGAATTCCAAGCTCTATCATGGATCGTTATATGCCTTTAAGCAAGTCATTTCACGTCTCTGAACCTCAATTTTCTCAACAATAAAATAAAGTACCTGGATCAAATAGGTCCCCACACCCTCCAAAAAGACTTCACATGAAAATTTATAGCAACTTTATTTGTAATGGCCCAAAACTGTGAACAGCCCAAATGTCCAGCAACAGGCAAATGGATAAACTCTGATGTGCTTATACAATGAAACACTACTCATCAATGAAAAGGAATGCTATTAATACATATAAAAACATGGATGGATATAAAAATAATTATGCTGAGTAAAAGAAGCTTGATTTTTTAAAAAATATATACTACATGACTCCACTTATATAAAATTCTAGAAAATGCAAACTAATCTATAGAGACAAAAAGTAGATCACTGTTTATCTGGGAACAGAGAAACAGAAGGACAGATGACAAACAGGGATAAGGACATGACATGGGAGTGATGATTATATTTACTACCTTGAATGTGGTGATGGTTTCACAGATATATACATATGTCAAAACTCATTGTAGCAGTCTGGGTCCAATGAAGAGCTAGAAACCACAGGGTAAATTAAATAAGAGAAGTTTAAGAAAAAGAATGATTAGCTATGATAAAAGAGTAACTTAAGATATAGGGAAACTCTATATGTTACCCTAAGGCTGAGGGAAGGGAAATTTGTTTCCAAGGGCGACAAACTTAGAAGGGGTTCAGACCTCACTAGAGAAGGTGTGGTTCAGCCCCTAGATAGCAGAGAAGTTCAGTGGCTTGCCCAGACTAAAGCAAGCAATAGCCCCCTCTCTGTAGAGCAGGTAAGGAGAACCACAATGGCATGGGCATGTGCACTGGTGTGGACAGAAGGCCTTCAGTATGTGTGGGCAGTGTGGGGCTTGCAGAGGGAACAGAAGCTCTGTGTATATCCCTCTAACCCTTGGAGCCATGGGTGGGCTTAGGGAAATTACAAAGGAAGAGCTGCTCAGTGCATGACCCTCTGTGACAAAGGTGACTACATACAAGCATACTGGGGTTTTGGTTTCCATGTTGAGAAGGCTGCAAAAAAAATTATCAGGCCAAGGCAAGAAAGTGACAGAAAAATCAGGTTCAGGGCCTGTGCTGGGGCCTCCTCTGCCGATGTTCTCACATCCACACCACTTGACCCATTCTGGAAAAACTGAGAAACCTTACTCCTACAATGTCCCTTCAGAGCCTACTACTGAAAAATCTCACTTTAAAGGAGAAATGCTTAAAGAAATTCCATTGTTTATCATAGAGTATTTATTGACAGATGCACTCAGAACTCAGAGCAATAAATTGGTAACTGACATGTTCATCAAATTGCACACTTTAGAAATGGAAGGGAAACTTCCAAACTCTTTCTATGAAGCCAACATTACCTTGATTCCAAAACCAGACAGAGACCCCACTAAAAAGGAGAATTATAGACCAATTTTCCCGATGAACATGGATGCAAAAATCCTCAACAAGATATTAGCCAACTGGATCCAACAATACATTAAAAAATTATTCACCACGACCAAGTGGGATTTGTACCTGGGATGCAGGTCTGGTTCAATATCTGCAAAACAATTAACGTGATTCATCACATCAATAAAAGAAAGGACAAGAACCATATGATCCTCTCAATAGATGCAGAGAAAGCATTTGACAAAATACAGCATCCTTACTTGATAAAAACCCTCAAGAAAGTAGGGATAGAAGGAGCATACCTCGAGATCATAAAAGCCATATATGAATGACCCAATGCTAATATCATCCTCAATGGGGAAAAACTGAGAGCTTTCCCCCTAAGGTCAGGAACAAGACAGAGGTGTCCACTCTTGCCACTGTTATTCAACATAGTATTGGAATTCTTAGCCTCTGCAATCAGACAACACAAAGAAATAAAAGGGATCCAAATTGGCCAGGAGGAGGTCAAAGTTTCACTCTTCACAGATGGCATGATACTCTGTATGGAAAACCCTAAAGATTCCACCAAAAAACTGCTAGAACTGATTCATGAATTCAGCAAAGTTGCAGGATATAAAATCAATACAGAGAAATCAGTTGCATTCCTATACACCAACAATGAAGTGACAGAAAGAGAAATCAAGGAATCAATCCCATTTACGGTTGCACAAAAAACCATAAAATACGTAGCAATAAATCTAACCAAAAAGGTGAAAAATCTATACACTGAAAACTATAGAAAGCTTATAAGAGAAATTGAAGAAGACACAAAAAAATGGAAAAAGATTCCATGCTCCTGGATAGGAAGAACAAATATTGTTAAAATGTCGATACCACCCAAAGCAATCTACATATTCAATGCAACCCCTATCAAAATAACACCAGAATCTACATATTCAATGTAATCCCTATCAAAATAACATCACAATTCTTCACAGAGCTAGAACAAATAATCCTAAAATTTGTATGGAACCAGAAAAGACCCCGAATAGCCAAAGCAATCTTGAACCAAGAAAACCAAACAGGAGGCATCACGATCCCAGACTTCAAGCTGTATTACAAAGCTGTAATCACCAAGACAGTATGGTGCTGGCACAAGAACAGACAATCAGATCACTGGAACAGAATAGAGAACCCAGAAATGGACCCACAAACGTATGGCCAACTAATCTTTGACAAAGCAGGAAAGAAATCTGATGGAATAAAGACAGTCTCTTCAGCAAGTGGCGCTGGGAAAACTGGACAGAGACATGCAGAAGAATAAACCTGGACCACTTTCTTACACCACACACAAAAATAAACTCAAAATGGATGAAAGACATCAATGTAAGACAGGAAGCCATCAAAATCCTCGAGGAAAAAGCAGGCAAAAATCTCTTTGATCTTGGCCGCAGCAACTTCTTACTCAACACATCTCTGGAGGCAAGGGAAACAAAAGCAAAAATGAAGTACTGGGACCTCATCAAAATGAAAAGCTTCTGCACAGTGAAGGAAACAATCAGCAAAACTAAAAGGCAACCGACAGGATGGGAGAAGATATTTGCAAATGACATATCAGAGAAAGGGTTAGTATCCGAAATCTATAAAGAACTTATCAAACTCAACACCCAAAAAAACAAATCATCCAGTGAAGAAATGGGCAAAAGACATGAGTAGACACTTCTCCAAAGAAGACATCCAGATGACCAACCGACACATGAAAAAATGCTCAACTTCACTCATCATCTGGGAAATACAAATCAAAACCACAATGAGATACCACCTTACACCTGTCAGAATGGCTAACATGAACAACTCAGGCAACAACAGATGTTGGTGAGGATGCGGAGAAAGAGGATCTCTTTTGCATTGTTGGTGGGAATGCAAGCTGGTGCAGCCACTCTGGAAAACAGTATGGAGGTTCCTCAAAAAGCTAAAAGTAGAACTACCCTACAACCCAGCAACTGCACTACTAGGCATTTATCCACGGGATACAGGTGTGCTGTTTAGAAGGGGCACACGCACCCCCAATTTCATAGCAGCACTATCAACAATAGCCAAAGTATGGAAAGAGCCCAAATGTCCATCGATGGATGAATGGATAAAGAAGATGTGGTACATACATATATATAAATGGAGTATTACTTGGCAATCAGAAAGAATAAAATCTTGCCATTTGCAACTACGTGGATGGAACTGGAGGGTATTAAGCTAAGTGAAATTAGTCAGTCAAAGAAAGACAAACATCATATGACTTCACTCATATGAGGACTTTAAGAGACAAAACAGATGAATATAAGGGAAGGGAAACAAAAATAATATAAAAACAGGGGGGGACAAAACAGAAGAGACTCATAAATATGGGGAACAAACTGAGGGTTACCGGAGGGGTTGTGGGAGGGGGGATGGGCTAAATGGGTAAGGGGCACTAAGGAATCTACTCCTGAAATCACTGTTGCACTATATGCTAACCAATTTGGATGTAAATTTAAAAAAATAAAAAAGAAAACAAGTTAAAAAAATTGCGCACTTTAAATATAGTTAGTTTAGTGTATGCGAATTCTACCTCAATAAATGTTTAAAGCAATACATGCTGACAGTCAAAGAACACCATCTGAGGAAAGGTTCTAAACATAAAAGATAAAAATAAATAGGGAAACAGCAACTTGGAAGCAACAGACTATTTAGATATAAGAAAATTTACACACATATAAAAAAGCGTGTAAGAAGAGGATTAGGGGGTAGGGAGGGGGAGGAAGAGGCAGTGGACCACAATAGTCCTGGAAATTAAAAATAATTATTATAGCCAAGGCTGGAAGAGGTCTTAAGACTCTGAGAGAAAAAGCATCATCTGATAGACTCTTAGGTAGATTTAGACCTGAGAGAAACATTTCTGAAAAGGAATGGCCTTGGAAAAATGCTTTAAAAATTCTCAAGGAAAATTATTTTCTACTTAGAATTCTATACTCAGCTAAACTATCACCTAGAGTGAGAGAAGAACATCTGGAATATGCAAAGGCTCAAAAGTATCTTCCATGTATTCTGGGTTGGTTTCTCATGACTTCTGTAACAAATTACCACAAACTTGGTGGTTTAAAACAATACACATTCATTCTCTTAGTATGGTAGGCCATAAGTCCAAAATCAGTTTTATTAGTCTAAAGTCAAAGTGTCGGCAGGGATGATTCTTTCTGGAGGCTCCAGGGGAGAATATGTTTTATTAAGCTTCTAGAGCTCCATGCTTTGCATTCCTTGATTCATGGCCCCTTCCTCCATCTTCAAAGCCAACAGTGTAGCATTTTTCAAATCTCTCTGTGCTTCCATATTCACATCTCCTCCCTTATAATCACCTTTGTGATTACGTAGGACACACTTGGATAACTCAGAATAATCTCCTCATTACAAAATCCATAACTTACATCTGTAAAGTCTCTTTTGCTATGTTCTGGGAATTAGGACATAAAGATCTATGGGGAGTCATTACTCAGCCTGCCACACACTCTAAGGACACTACCAGAGGATATATGCCAGCTATTCAGGAAGCATCATCTGAGAGACTCTTGGGTAGATTTAGCCTGAGAGGAACATTTGCTTTTGAGGAAATTTAGGGATGAATTGGTGGTAAACATGTATAAAAATAAACAAAAATATAAGCAATTATTTACTCTTTGGAATACAAAAGTATGTACAGAAAAGGAAAAATAAACATAGTATGTTGCATGGTTTAGCTGTGGCTATAATTGCATAGACATAATGCTGTAAACACTAAATCTAGTCAAAATTATAATTAATTATGTTGGAAGAGTGGGAGGATGGGAAGTGTGTGGTGATGGTGGTGGTGTGATGATTATGAGAGAGACCTCACATTTCATGGTGAACAGTCAATACATAATGACTAAAACTGAAACATCAGGCTGCAGCTATATGTTAGTTAAGATCATGAAGATAAATACTGAAAGAAATAATTGAAATCAAGGGGTAGGTATGGGCAAGAAGGTGGGTGATGGTAGGACACCAGAATCACTGAGATGCTCAGTGGTGGCCCTCCTCTGCAGACCAGAGTAAAAGACGCTGTTATAAGACTGGGATTGTTGATAGTAATAGGGATGATAATATCTCCAAATAAAGGAAGTGCTTACCTGAAGACACAATATAGACACAATTATTATGATGAGCAGTGAATTTGGAGGGGCAGTCAAGGAAGCCGGGCTCACAGAGTTATGGAGATGTTTAATAGAACACAGCATCCTAGAAGCAAGATATAGGGGCAGCCAACCAAACGCATTGTTAAACCATCCAGCCAAAAGAAATCAAGGATGGATGATTAGGAGGCACAGGGCAGCTCCCCCAGTAAAAATTCATGGTACCTCAGCCAGGGTTCTAGGCCAGGACCAGTTCTGACCAGAACTCAACTGACTAAATGAGAGGCCAGATCCTCAGGAAGAAGGTCCCTACAACAGTGCAGCAGCCATACATAAGAAAAAGGTCTTCTGCAGAACCAAGTGGGGTGCAACTGGTCCTGCTGCTTGGGCCCATATGACCCAGTCTACCATGTGTTATTGGAGGATATCTATGGCAGGAAAAGATGTTCTATGAAGTTAATGGCAACCTTCAGCAGGAGACTCAGTATAGACTCTAGGATTCTGTGTGGCCATTCCATGAGCAATAAAAAAATTATACACTTTCAAAAAAACAGCATCCTCTTCCTGATGATCAGTGCCAATTACTCCTGCCAGGATGATAACTCCGATATTTACCTACTGGTCTCTTGGCAGGAGGAATCCAAAGTAACTAGACAGCAGCTTAAAATTTAATAGGACTCATATCGTGAGCCTAGTGGAAATGTTCCTTCTATAGGGGCAAAGTCCAAGGTTATGAGGAGGGGAGGCACAAATTTCCTATCTGTTGTATTCAAGAGATACATACAGGTGAAATATAAAATCACAGGTTGAAAACAAAAACATAGAAAAGATATACCACACAACAGTAACTTTAAAACATTAGTATGGCTTTACTTTTATCAGACAAAATAGTCCTCAAAACAAAGATATCATTAGAGATAAAGAGGGGTATTTCATAATGATAAAAGAGCCAATTCATCAAAAACACATAAAAATCCTAAATTTTTGTATGTTTATGTGTATATATTCCTAAATGTGTATGTTCCTACTGATAGAGTTTTAAAGCATATGGGAAGCAACAACTGACAAAAGTAGAGGGAGAACAGAAAATGAACAATCATAGTTGGACACTTGAATACTTCTCTCTTAGTAATTGATAGAAAAAGAAAATAGATAATCATAATATAAAAAATGTGAACACTATCGACCAGCTTGATTTAGTAGATGTTATGGAACATTAGATCCAACAACTAAGAATACACATTCTTTTTAAGCACTTACAGAATATTCATCCAGAAAGACCATATGCTGAGCAATAAGTCTGATAAATCAAAATATTGAAGCCCATAGTCTATTCTCTGACCACAATTCAAATAATTTAGAAATTAATAATAAAATATATGTAGAAAATCCATAGAACTTTGACAATTAACATTTTTAATAACCTTGGGATCAAAGAACAATTCACAAGGAAAATTAGAAAATATATTGAACTAAATGATAAGGAGAGCACATATTAAAATTTGGGGAACTCAGATAAAGCTGTATATATAAAGAGAAAATTCATAACTTTAAATATTTATATTAGAAAACAAGAAAGAGGGGTAACTGGGTGGCTCAGTTGGTTGGACATCCATCTCTTGATTTTGGCTCAGGTCATGATCTCATGGTTCATGGGGTCAGGTCCCGTGTCAGGCTCTGTGCTGATAGTGCAGAGCCTGCTTGGGAATCTCTCTCCTTCTCTCTCTGCCCTTCCCTGCTCATGCTCTCTCTCTCTCCCAATAAATAATTTTCTTAAATGAGTTTTCTCCTTTAAAAAAAGAAAGAAAAGAAAAGAAGAAAGATCTAAAATCATGATCTAAGCTTCTAAGCTAGAAAAGAAAGAAGAAAAAAAAAGCCCAAAGTAAGCAGAAGAAAGTAATAAGGATTTTTTGAAATTCAATGAGATAGAAGACAAATAATAGAGAAAATCAACCAAGCGAAAAGTTGGTTCTTTGAAAGTATTAATACAATTGATAAACTGCTAATGATTTTGATTAATAAAAATCAGAGGAAAGATGGGGCACCTGGCTGGCTAAGTCCATGGAGTGTGCAACTCTTAATCTTGGGGCTGTAAATTAGAGCCACATTGGGTGTAGAGATTACTTGAAAATACAATCTAAAAAAATAATAAATAAGAGAAATGAATCCACAAGTTACCAACATCAAGATCAGATCCTAGATACATTAAAGGAGAACTTCATGCTAACACATTAAACAAGGTAGATGAAATAAATGAATGTTTTGAATAACACAACTTAACACAACTGATAGATTTAGATAGCTGTTTACCTATGAAAGAAAATTGAATTCTTCACTTAAAACCTCTCCATAAAGAAAATCCCTAGCCTAGATAGGTTTATAGGTGAATTCTATTCAACATTTAAAGAAGATATAATACCAATACTACACAAACTCTTTTACAAAATAGAGGAATAGAGAACAGGGAACACTTTCTAACTTATTTTATAAGCTACATGGCCTTAATACCAAAGCCTGATAAAAGATATTTCAAGAAAGGAAATATTCAAACCAATATCTCTCATGAACTAGATATAAAACTCTAACAAAATATTAGCAAATTAAATTCAATAATATAAAAAGGATAATATATTGTGACTAGGTTAGGTTTATCCCAATAATGCAAGGTCGCTTTGACTTTCTAAAATAATGTAATTCACAAATCTAATCAATGTAATTAACAGATTTAAAGATAAAATTATTTAATGAGCTCAATAGTTAAAGAAAAAGCACTTGAAAAACTCCAACAGACATTTGTGATTTTAAAAGAAATATCTTATAAAACTGTAAATAAAAGAGAACCTCCTCAATCTGATAAAAGAAAAATCTATAGCTAACATCATGATTAATGGTGAAATATCAAACATGTTCCCCTTAATATGGGGGACAAAGCAAGGATGTAGAATCTCACCATTTCTATTCAATATCACATTAATGTGCTTGCCAGTGTCATAACACAAGATCAATAAAAGGCATAAATATTGGGGAAAAAATAAAATTGTCTTTATTTGGAGGCAACATGAGGCAGACATAGAACACCCAAAAGAATCAACAATACAATGTTTAAAACCCTAGTACTGAATTTGGCAAATGAATTTAGCAAGGTCTCAGTATACAGGACCAATATATAAAAAGCCATTGTATGTCTGTATTTTAGCAACAAGCAAGTGGAAATTAAATTTTAAAATAAATTCCATTTATAATAGCACCAAAGTACATAAAGAATCTATGAATAAATTTAACAAAAATAAAAAGACCTCTGCATTGAAAAACTACAACACATTATTGAGAGAAATTAAAGAAGACCTAAATAGATGGAATGCTATATCATGCTTGTATGTTGGAAAAAATACTGTAAATATTTCATAGAGGCAGAAAAATATATAAGTGAAAAAGAATAGAGTCCAAAACCAAAGCAAACCAAAACAAAACAATAGAGGGTCCAGAATAGGCTCACACATATACTGACAATTGAATTCTTTTTACAAAGGCAGCAATGCAATTCAATGAAAAAAGGAAAGTCTAACAAATTGTGCTGGGGAAAAAAGTGAATCTTACCTGTGCTTTATGCTATAAAAAACTAATTTGAGATGAATTAGGGCTTAAATGTAAAAGCTAAATTATAAAGCTCTTAGGATAAAATATACATTAATATCTTTGTAAATAGGGGCTAAGCAAAGATTTCTTTGGACAGGGAAACCAGAAATTCTAAAAGAGAAAATTGATAAATTAGAACTCAACAAAATTAAAAGCATTTGCTCATCAAAAGACACCTTTCAGTGAATGATCAATAACTCACAGAAAAATGCTCAACATCATTAGTCATCAGGAAAATGCAAATTAAAATCACAATAAGCTATTCACATATCCACTAGCAATGGCCAAAATTAGAGAGACTAAAACACCAAATGTTAAGAGCCTGAAACCCACTGGGTTTCTCATATATTGCTGGTAAGAGTAAAAAATGTTACAACCACTATGGTAAAGTTTTAAGAGCATTTTATAAAGCTAAATATATACCTACTTAAAATCAAACCATTTCATTCAGAGCTACTTACCCAAAAGAAAATTAAAATATATGTACAAATGTTTATATACCAATATTCATTGCAGGTTTATTCATAACAGTGAAACTTTGGAAACAACCAAATGTCCATCAACAGAAATATAAATAAAATGTGGCAAACTCATCTTATGGCATACTAATTAATAATGGCATAATAATGCCATCTTATGGCATAATAATTAATCAAAAGGAAGAGGTGGCCAAAGGATGCAACAATATGGATAAATCTCAAAAATATTATGCTCAGAATAAGAAGTCAGACACAGAAGAGTACTAACTCTATGGGTCATTTTTTTTTTAATTTCAAGAACACATAAAATTCAGCTACAGTTAGGTGTTTTATAAGTGCTTGACTCTAGATGGGGAGCTAGGATACCTCTCTATTTCTCCCATGGATAAAGTGGAGAGGGACAGGAGGGAAATTTTTCTGGTGATGGGAATGTTATATGCCATAATTAAAGTGGTAGTTATAGTTTTGAAAACATAACAAACTGCACATATTAAAATAATGTACATTTTAATGGTATATACTTACACTTCTTCAAGTGTTTTTTTTTTTTAATTTACAGCAGAAAACAAATGAGAAAGACTTGGGAGTAGGTAGATGCCCAGAGCTCAAATCATCACTTTCAGGTTTAAACTATTTCAAAAATTTCCCCAGATTGTTAAGCCACATTCCTGTGGCAGAAGTGAAGATACTAACTACAGTGATCCTTTCAGAATCTCAAGGTTGATTCCAGGTCCGCTGCAGAGTAGCTCATTCGCTTAACCTCCTGAAGGAGGCTCATACGTAATAATAAATAGAATATTTATAGAATTGCTGAGGCTTAACATTGCCAAGGGTGATAGAGGGCATGTAGCACTGGGGTAAGAGATCTATGCACCAAGAGTAGCAAGGCTGGGAATGGAAATGAATGAGTCCAGTGCAGTGGGACCTAGGTAGACCAGAGCATCATTTAGGTCCTATGGAGCACCATCATGTGGGAATGCAGACCAGTATACCCAGATTTTCTGTTTCTTAGACAAACTAGAATTTCATGTTTATTTAAAAAAACTTTTTTTAATGTTTGTTTATTTTTGAGAGAGAGAGAGACAGAGCGTGAGCAGGGGAGGGGCAGGGAGGGAGAGAGAGAAAGACACAGAATCCGAAGCAGGATCCAGGCTGTCAGCACAGAGCCTGGCACAGGGCTCAAACTCATGGACTCTGAGATCATGACCTGAGCCAAAGTCAGATGCTTAACTGACTGAGCCACCCAGGCGCCACTCAAGTTTCTTACATAAAATCATCTAACTTTTAAATATTGGCAAATAATTTTTAAACTCTATAGAAAAAAATGTAAAAATATAGGAGAAAATTTTGTGACCTTGGAATAGGCAAATATTTTTAAATTATTGACCAAAAGCACAATCCATAAAAAAATTTATAAATTTGACTTTATCTAAATTAAGAACTCCTCCTTTTCAAAGGACACTGTTGAAAGATGAAAAGATAGGCCATAGACTGAGAGAAAATATTTGTAAATCATATATCTGATAAAGGACTTATACCCAGAATTTATAAAGGATATTCAAAACTTAATAATAAGGAAAAAGAGGGACTTCTGGGGAAGATAGTGGAGTAGGAGGACCCAAAGCTCACCTCATCCCACAGACACAATTAAATAACACCCACATCAGCATAAATAACCCAAAAAGCAACCTGAAGACTGGCAGAATGGATTCATGCTCCACAGCTACATGTAGAGAAGAGGCCATATTGAAAAGGCTAGGAAGGGCAGAGCTAAAAGGACCAATGGGACTGTCCTTAGGAGGGAGGGACACAGCAGTAATGGAGAGGGGAAGAAACAGACTGTCAGACGGGCTAGCCCACACAGAGAAGATGAATCCCCATAACATAAAGCTTTGAAAGCCAGAGGAGCATAATTTCATGAGTTCTTACACTCAGCAGTAACTTTAGCATGGAACTTTAAAAATCAGTAGGCTCAGCTCTGGGAGAGCCAGGAGAGTGAGAAGAAACTGAGTCCCTGCCCTTAAAGAGACAGCACAACAAACAGCCCCATGAAATTACAGCATAGAAGCAACAGCTTGAAAAATGCCTGGTGTATACAGGAGGGAGATTTTTTTTTTTTTTTTTTTTACTAATCTCAGATCATGTGCTGGAGGGGCAGAGAACTTTGAGAGACTTTTCTAAGAACAAAAGAACTAGTAGGTGCCATTTCCTTCCCTTGCCCCTCAGCCTAGACACATGGACACCTGCAGGAACCAGAGCAGTACCAACACTTTCTACCTAACTTAATAGGGCACCCAGGCCCTGAGTTCTCCTGCAGACATGCCTCCTCCTGCCTGACCTGGTTCTGGTACCCCTCACACCACACACCTGCCCAAACACTGCTAACACTGCACTCCCCACCTCCACATTCTCCTGTCAAACTGCCCCCTTGAATACACCCTTGACCAAAGCCCATCCAAAGTGGTGCCACAAACCTGGAAGTGTGCAAGCAGCCCCAATGGGCCGCCATCACTCCAAAGTGACTCCTGAACTGGGGAGAAAGGAAGAAAACCACACATGCCCATCCAACTGGGGCCTTAACAACAAGCTTGGGGTAGATATTAGGTCTGACTTCAGGCCCTATCCACCAATGAGAGAGTCTCAGGGAACAACACAGGGAATGCACCCTGAAGTTCAGTATTACTGCATCTTTTTTTTTTTTAACGTTTATTTATTTTTGAGACAGAGAGAGACAGAACATGAATGGGGGAGGGTCAGAGAAAGAGGGAGACACAGAATCTGAAACAGGCTCCAGGCTCTGAGCTGTCAGCGCAGAGCCCGACGCGGGTCTCGAACTCACGGACCTCGAGATCATGACCTGAGCCTAAGTAAGCCACTTAACCGACTGAGCCACCCAGGCGCCCCAGTACTACTGCATCTTTACCAAATGCCTAGTCTGACTCAGCTCAAGCCCAAGGTGGCCCCTGACTGGCCCATTAACAACACAGGGACCAAACTCTGCCCATAACAGGCAGAGAGAGCCATTGCAGATACCTGGAATACAGGCAAATGTGGCTCACCCACAACAGTTGGGCTCATGCAACACACATAGGTGACAACCCTGAAGTACCAGGTTCTAGTGAACAGAGGACACTGCACTGCAGAGCACTATAGGACCTTTTCTTCATAAAGCCACTATTTTCAAGACCAGGAGACATAGCTGAATTTCCTAACACATGGAAACAGACACAGAAAGTTACACACATGAGGAGACAGAGGAATATGTCCCAAATGAAAGAACAGGACAAAACCACAGCAAGAGAGCTAAATGAAATGGAGATAAGTAATATGCCTGATAGAGAATTTAAAGTAATGGTAATAAAGATATTCAGTGGACTTGAGAAAAGAGCAGAGGACCTCAGTGAGACTCTTAACAAAGAGATAGAAAACATAAAAAATAAAGAACCAATCAAAGACGAAGAACTCAGTAACTACAATTAATAATACACTAGATGGGGGGCACCTGAGTGGCTCAGTTGATTGGGCATCTGACTCTTGATTTTGGCTCAGGTCATGATCTCATGGTTTGTGGTATCAAGTCTCACATGGGGTTCTGCACTGATAGCATGAAGCCTACTTGGAATTCTCTCTCTCCTCTCTCTCTGCCCCTCCTGCCACTTGTGTGAGTGCTCACTCACTCTCTCTCTCTCTCTCTCTCAAAATAAATAAACATTTCTAAAAAATACACTAGATGGAATAAATAGTAGACTAGACAAAGCAGAAGAACAGACCAGCAATCTGGAGGACTGAGTAATAGAAAGCAATCAAGCTGAACAGGAGAGAGAGCAAAAATAATAATAAATGAAAATAGACTAAGGGAACTCAGTGACACCATCAAGCATAACAATATTCTCATTACAGGGATCCCAGAAGGAGAAGAGAGAGAGAAACAAGGTGGCAGAAGTTTTATTTGAAGGAATAATAGGTGAAAATTTCCCAAATCGGGGAGGAAAACAGAAATCCAGATCCAGGAGGCACAGAGATTCCAACAAAATCAACCCAAGGAAGTCCACACCAAGACACATAGTAATTAAAATGGCAAAAACTAGTGATGAAGAGAAACTTTTAAAAGCAGCAAGAGATTTGTATTTCCCTGATAAGGAGCGACGTTGAACATCTTTTCATGTGCCTGTTGGCCATCCGGATGTCTTCTTTAGAGAAGTGTCTATTCATGTTTTCTGCCCATTTCTTCACTGGGTTATTTGTTTTTCGGGTGTGGAGTTTGGTGAGCTCTTTATAGATTTTGGATACTAGCCCTTTGTCCGATATGTCATTTGCAAATATCTTTTCCCATTCTGTTGGTTGCCTTTTAGTTTTGTTGGTTGTTTCCTTTGCTGTGCAGAAGCTTTTTATCTTCATAAGGTCCCAGTAATTCACTTTTGCTTTTAATTCCAGCAATAGCACTGCTAGGAATTTATCCAAGGGATACAGGAGTACTGATGCATAGGGGCACTTGTACCCCAATGTTTATAGCAGCACTCTCAACAATAGCCAAATTATGGAAAGAGCCTAAATGTCCATCAACTGATGAATGGATAAAGAAATTGTGGTTTATATACACAATGGAATACTACGTGGCAATGAGAAAGAATGAAATATGGCCTTTTGTAGCAACGTGGATGGAACTGGAGAGTGTGATGCTAAGTGAAATAAGCCATACAGAGGAAGACAGATACCATATGTTTTCACTCTTATGTGGATCCTGAGAAACTTAACAGAAACCCATGGGGTAGGGGAAGGAAAAAAAAAAGTTAGAGTGGGAGAGAGCCAAAGCATAAGAGACTGTTAAAAACTGAGAACAAACTGAGGGTTGATGGGGGGTGGGAGGGAGGGGAGGGTGGGTGATGGGTATTGAGGAGGGCACCTTTTGGGATGAGCACTGGGTATTGTATGGAAACCAATTTGACAATAAATTTCATATATTAAAAAAAAAAAAAAAGCAGCAAGAGAAAAGAAAACAGTTACATACAAGAGAAACCCCATAAGGCTACTAGCTGATTTTTCAACAGAAACTGCAGGCCAGAAGGGAGTGGCATAATATATTCAAAGTTCTGAAAGGAAAATACCTGCAACCAAGAATGCTTTATCCAGCAAGGATATGATTCAGAGTAGAAGGAGAGACAAAGAGTTTCCCAGACAAATAAAAGTTAAAGAAATTCATGACCACTAAACCAGCCCTATGAGAGATGTTAAAGACAACTCTGAGTGGAAAGGAAAGACCATAAGCAGGAGTAAGAAAAGTAGGAAGCACAAAAGCAGTAAGATTAAGTATATCTATAGAAATCAGTCAAGGAATTTACAAAATAAAGAGATGTACAGTATGACACCATATACCGAAAACATGGGCAAGAAAGGAATAAAGAATGGGTTCAAACTTAAGTGACCATCAATTTAATATACACAGCTATATGCATAAGATGTTATATACAAACCTAATGATAAGCACAAATCAAAAACTGTTAATAGATATGCAAAAAATAAAAAGCAAAGAATCCAAGTATATTACTAAAGAAAGCCAGCAAATCATGAGAGAAGAGAGCAATGGAAGAAGGGAACAGAAAAGAACTACAAAATAACCATAAAACAAATAACAAAATGGCAATAAGTACATGCCTATCAATAATTACTTTGAAGTAAATGGGCTAAATGCCCCAGTCATAAGGATGATGGAATGGATAAAGAAGCAAGACTCATCTGTATGCTGCCTATAAGAGACTTATTTCAGAACTAAACACACATGCAGATTGAAAGTGAAGGGATGGAAAAGCATTTATTATGAAAATGGAAGTGAAAAGAAACCTAAGGTAGCAGTATTTATATTGGACAAAGTAGAGTTTAAAATAAAGACTGTAACAAGAGACAAAGAAGGACACTATAATCATAAAGGGGAAAATCCAACAAGAAGATATAACTTTTGTAAATATTTATGCACCCAACATGAAAGCACCCAAATATATAAACAGCTAGTAACAAACATACAGGAAGTAATTGATAATGATACAATAATAGTAAGGGACTTTAACATCCCACTTCCTCAATGGATAGATCATCCAAACAGAAAATCAACAAGGAAACAGTGGCTTTGAATGACACATTGGAACATATGTATCTAACAAATATATTCAGAACATGACATCCTAAAACAGCAGAATACACATTCTTGGTGCACATGGAACATTCTCTAGAATAGATCACATGTTAGGCCACAAAACAAGTCTCAACAAATTCAGAAAGCTTGAAGTCAAACCATGCATCTTTTTCTGACCACAATGCTATGAAACTACAAATCAACAGCAAGAAAAAGTCTCGAAAGAACATAACTACATGGAGAATAAATAACATGCTACTAAACAATGAATGGATTAACTATAAAATCAAAGAGGAAATTAAAAAATAGATGGAGACAAATGAAAATGAAGACACAATGGTCCAAAATCTTTGGGATGCAGCAAAAGCTGTTCTAAGAGGGAAGTTTGTAGCAATACAGGCCTACCTCAAGAAGAAGAAAAATCTCAAACTAACAACCAAACCTTACACCTAAAGGAGCCGGAAAAAGAAGAACAAACAAAACCCAAAACAAGCAGAAGAGAGAAAACAATAAAGATTAGAGCAGAAATAAACAAAATAGAAACTGAAAAAAAACAAACAAAACAATAAAACATACCAATGAAACCAGTAACTGGTTCCTTAAAAAGATCAATAAAACTGATAAACCTTTAGTCAGACTTAGAGAGAGAGAGAGAGAGAAAGGACTCAAAGAAAAGCAGAAATGAAAGAGGAGAAATCACAACTGACACCACAGAAATACAAAAGATTGTAAGAGAATATTATGAAAACCTACATGCCAACAAATTGGATAATCTAGGAAAAAATGGATAAATGCCTAGAAATATATAACCTCCCAAAACTGAATCAGGAAGAAATAGAAAATTTGAACAGACTGATAACCAGCAATGAAATTGAATCAGTAATCAAAAAAAACCTCCCAACAAACAAAAGTCCAGGACCAGATGGCTTCACAGGTGAATTCCACCAAACATTTAAAGAAGAGTTATTATCCATTCTTCTCAAACTATTCAAAAAAATAGAAGAGACAGGAAAACTTTCAAATTCACTCTATGAGGCCAGCATTGCCCTGATACCAAAACCAGATACAGACACTAGAAGGAGAACTACAGACCAGTATCTCTGATGACGAAAGATGCAAAAATCCTCAACAAAAATTTAGCAAATCAAACCCAGCAATACATTTTAAAAAATATGTAATCAAGTGGGATTTATCCCTGGAATGCAAAGGCGATTCAATATTCACAAATCAATCAACATGATACATCAACAAGAGAAAGGATAAAAACCATATGATCATTTCAGTAGATGTAGAAAAAGCATTTGACCAACTACCACATCCATTCATGATAAAAACCTCGATAAAGTAAGATTAGATGGAACATACCTCAACATAATAAAGGCCATATGTGACAAATCCACAATTAACATCATACTCAATGGTGAATAACTGAGAGCTTTTCCCCTAAAATCAGGAACAAGACAATGATGTCCTCTCTCACCACTTTTATTCAACCTTGTACTGGAATTCATAGCCACAGCAGTAAGACAAAAAGAAATAAAAGGCATCCAGAATGGTATAGAAGAAGTAAAACTTTTATTATTTGCAGGTGACATGATACTATATATAGAAAACTCAACCAAAGAAATTCTAGAACTGACAAATGAATTCAGTAAAGTTGAAGGATACAAAATCAATGTACAGAACTCCATTGCATTTCTATATACTAATGATGAAGCAGCAGAAAAAGAAGCTAAGAAAACAATCCTGGGTCACCTGGCTGGCTCAGTCAGTAGAGAATGTGATACTTGATCTTTGGGTCATGAGTTCAAGCCCAACATTGGGCACAGAGTTTACTGAATGAATGAATGAATGAATGAATGAATTGAATTTAAAAATAAATAAAATTTAAAAATAAAAATAGTTTTTAAACATAACTATCTTAAAAAAAAGAAAAGAAAACAATCCCACTTACAATTGCACCAAAAATAACAAAATACCTAGGAATAAACTTAACCAAGGAGATGAAAGACCTGTACTCTGAAAACTACAAAACATGGATGAAAGAAATTGAAGACAATACCAACAAATGGAAAGACATTCCATGCTCATGGATTGAAAGAACAAATATTGTTAAAATATCCATACTACCCAAAGCAATCTACAGATTTAATGTAATCCCTATTAAAATACCAACAGCATTTTTCACAGAACTAGAACAAATAATCCTAACTTTGTATGAAACCACAAAATACCTCAAATAGCCAAAGCAATCTTGAAAGAGAAGAACAAAACTGGAAGTATTATAATCCCAGATTTCAAGATAACTACACAAAGCCGTAGTAATCAAAATAGCATGGTACCTGCACAAAAATAGATAGTGGAACATAGATCAGTGGAACAAAGACCCCAGAAATAAACCCATGATTATATGGTCAATTAATCTATGACAAAAAAGGCAAGAATACACAATGGGAAAAAGAGAGTCTCTTCAACAAATGGTATTGAGAAAGCTGGACAGCCCACATGCAAAAGCATGAAACTGGACCACTTTCTTATAGCATACACAAAAATAAGCTCAAAATAGATTAAAGACATAAATGTGAGACCTGAAACCATAAAAATCCTAGAAGAGATTATAGGCAGTAATTTCTCTGACACTGGTTATAGCAGCATTTTTCTAGATATGTTTCCTGAGGCGAGGAAATAAAAGTAAAAATAAACTATTAGGACTACATAAAAATAAAAAGCTTCTGCACAGCAAAGGAAACAACCAACAAAACTCAAAGACAACCTACTGAATGGGGAAGATATTTGCAAATGACAAATCTGATAAAGGGTTAGTATACAAAATATATAAAGAACTTATACAACGCAACACCAAAGTTACAAATAATACAATTTAAAAAATGGATGGAAGATATGAGCAGACATTTCTTCAAAGAAGACATACAGCTGGCCAAAGGACACATGAAAAGATACTTGATATCACTCATTATCAGGGAAATGCAAATCTGACACCTGTCAGAATGGCTAAAATAAAAAACATAAGAAACAGCAAGTGTTGGCGAAGCTGTGGGAATAAAGGAACCCTCTTGTACTGATGGTGGGAATGCAGACTGGTGCAGCCGCTGTGGAGGAGCCACAGTACAGAGGTTCCTCAAAAAATTAAAAATAGAATTACCAAGTGATCTAGTAATTCCACTACTGAATATTTACTCATAGACTACAAAAACATTAATTCAAAAAGATACATGCACCCTTGTATTTATTGCAGCATCATTTACAATAGCTAAATTATGAAAGCATAATTTATGTCCATAAACATGCCCATTGACAGACTAATGGATAAAGAAGAAGTGGTATAGTTCCTCAAAAAAATTAAAAATAGAACTACCTTATGACCCAGCAATTGCACTACGGGAATTTATCCAAAGGATACAAAAATGTTGATTCAAAGGGGCACATGCACCCCAATGTTTATAGCAGCACTTGTAATAATAGCTAAATTATCGAAAGAGCCCAAATGTCCATCAACTGATGAATGGATTAAGAAGATGTGGTGTGTATACACACATACACACACACAATGGAATATTGCTAGGCAATAAAAAAAGAATGAAATCTTGCCATTTGTAATAACATGGTTGGAACTGAAGTGTATTATGCTGCGTGAAATAAGTCGGTCAGAAAGACCAATATCATATGATTTCACTCCTATGTGGAACTTGAGATACTTAACAGATGAACATAGAGGAAGAGATGGAAAAATAAGATAAAAACAGAGAGGTAAGCAAAACATAAGAGACTCTTAAATACAGAGAACAAACTGAGGCTGATGGGGGTGGATTAAAAGGGTGATGGGCATTAAGGAGGGAACTTTTCAGGATGAGCATTGGGTGTCATATATAAGCGATGAATCACTGGGTTCTACTCCTGAAGCCAAGACTGCACTGTATGCTAACTAACCTGGGGGGAAAAAGAAGTGGTATACATATACAACGGAATATTATTCAGCCATAAAAAAGAAATCTCGCCATTTGCAACAAGATGGGTGGAGCTAGAGAGTATGATGCTAAGTAATATAAGTCAGAGAATGACAAGTACCATATGATTTCACACATATGTAGAATTTAAGAAACAAAACAAATACACTATGAAAAAAGAGACAAACCAAAAACAAACTCTTAACTAGAGAGAATAAATTAGTGGTTACCAGAGGGGAAGTGGAGGTGTTGGGATGGATGAAATAAGTAAAGGGGATTAAGAGTACACTTACCATGATGAGCACTGAGTAATGTATAGAATTGTTGGATTGGTATATTGTACACCAGAAACTAATATAATACTGTATGTTAACTACACTGGGATTAAAAGTAAGTAAATAAATAAATAAGAAAGTAATGTGATAAAAGCAAGCAAAAGACTCAGACACATTACCAAAGAAGATATGCAGATGGAAATTAAGCACATGAAAAGATATTCAACATCATTAGTCATTAAGGGACTTTAGATTAAAACCACATTAAGGACAAATACCTACTGACTAGAATGGAAATTATAAAGATTTCTTATCCAAAAGTTGACCATGATGAGGAGAAACTGGAACTCTCAGACATCGCTGGTATGAATGTAAAATGGTACAGCTTTGGAAAGCAATTTAGCAGTTTCTTTAATAGTTAAATATACACCTACTTATAATCCAGCCATACAACTCCTAGGATTTTAACCTAAAGAAATCATATGTTCATACAAAGACTTCTAATAGAGTTATGGCAGGTATATTTATAATAGCCCCAATCTGGAACAGCCCAAACTGCCCATCAACAGGTGAACAAATAAACTATGGTACTTCCATATAATGGAAGTACTCAGCTATCATAAGGAATGAACACACTATAACATGGACAGATAACCAAATAGTTAAGCTGAGTGGGAGAAACCAGACCAAAAAGAAAAAGAAGAAGAAGAAGAAGAAGAAGAAGAAGAAGAAGAAGAAGAAGAAGAAGAGGAGTACAACCTGTATGTTTCCATTTATATAAAATTCTAGGGAATATTAAAAAATGTATAGTAAAAAGAAAGCAGGTGAGTTGTTACCTGGAACAAAGAGTGGAAAGTCAGGGATGGATTACAAAGGGACATAAGGAAACTTTTGGGGGTGATGGATATGCTCATTATCTTGATTGTGGTAATAGTTTTCATGAGTATGTTCTCGTGTCAAAATTTATCAAATTGTACACTTATAACATGTGCCCTCTCTTTTGTGTCAGCCATACTGCCTCAATAACTTAGTTTTTTAAAAAAACAAAACAAAACAGAAGAACATTATTTAGGTCTAACCAAAGATATCTCTGAGTGAAATATAGCCATTTAAATACCAATTTGAATTTCTGCTTCAATCTTACTTCTCCCACTTAAGAGTCAAAAAAACTGAGACCTAGAGAGATGTAGTGATTTCCTACGTAAGATTCTACTTGTAAATTCTGTAACTAGGGGCTAGACAAGAACAGGCCAAAATAATGTTGATGAGAATGAGGGTTTAAATGAATGATAGCTCCTTATCTATTTTAAGAATCGCTTTCACAATGGAAAGCAGAGCTTAAAATCAAAAGAATCTGAATCTCCACTCCATCATCACTAATTAGGTCTATGACCTTCAGCAGTTTCCTTAAAATTTGCAGAATCTGTTTCTTCATCTCCACATCCATGTTAAGAATATCTACCCCATAAAGCCTTCTTGAGAATTAAGTAAAATAGGATATGCTCATGTAACTTTTTAATAATTAATAATTGGGTGAATTTTATCTGTGACATGGATGGGTAGAACATGTATTATGCATTGATATATTATAAAACTGCGGATGAGAAAAGCTAAGTGTTTTCCCTTGATCATGCAGTCAGGAAAGACGGAGTTGGCTTACCCCATCTCCTAATTCCCAGTCCAGTGTTTTAAAGAAAAAAAAAAGACACTCACCAAGGTTACTGGAAAAACCCATCTCTAAATGTAGTGTAGGGAGGTTCTTCTCTTCTCAGAGTCATTTAATTCAAAAGTCTTGAAACAGCAGCCTGAAGGCCATATTTAGCCTGCTGAAGTATTTAGATTCTAAGTGAACAGTGTTTGAAAAAATTGAAGTCAACATTTAAAGTTTGAGAGATTTCACATAAAAATCTGAATTTCTTGCTTGTTTTGGAAAAAATGAGCAGATCTTGCAACACTGAACCTCTACTGAAGAAGGGCAGTGGAGAGCTGGATGTGAGGAACAGGTGCCCCTTCAGATGGGTGGGTCCCCCTCAGGTCCTCACAGTCCCCACCATCCCTCACACCCTGACACTGAGTCTGCCTTACTTATAATATAAACCTGGCACATGTGGACATTTATTTATATGTGCAACCAATGTTTTCCACAATTCTGCCTCACACAGTTAACCATCATTTCCGGAGGGCCAACCATGTTTATGATTTGTCATCTAGAAATGACGATGCGCTGTGTTGACATTCAGAGAGCCATTCAACAGAACTGACTCCCTCTAGGCTGCACGTGTAAGCAGTTTCCATGCACACCAGTTGAAGCAGAGATGTGGCAATGTTCCAGCATATTTGGGCAATGTAGATATTCAACCTGATTTTCTTGGGCACCAAAGTGGATATATTTTGGGGGTCCTGACTCTTGAATGATCCAACTTGACATTCTACCTTGATCACATTTACCAGACAACTGCCCTGTTTCCACAGACCCGTGCTCCCATAGGCACAGTTTTAAGTGGTTCATAACCACTTTAAATTGTCTAAGGGAGCTGATAGGTGTAAAAACCAGTGCTGCCAAGGACCCTGAGATAGTTCCACATTAACCCTTAGATGAGCCCATGAAGTAAACACACAAAACATATCCAGGATGAGAGAGAGGAAAACCAACAGATAACGCATACAAACGTTATTTTTTGATATACAAAAATTACCAAACTGCCTACAATTAGTGAATACAAATCACTTTTCTCTGAAATAGTTCCTTACAGCACACAAAAGTAAGTTAAAACGTATGCTTGAGACCTTGGTGTACATCTGCTGTTGATCTTCTGTAAATACAAAATACTTTTCTTCTTTCAACCTAAACAGTGGATCAGGAAGCCCGTAGTGAACTGTATAGTACTAGCCAATCTAAAAGCGTTTTGGAAACCCAAGGTCTAGAAATAGATACATTTTCTCATTTGTCTCTCACCATAACTACAAAACACAAAGAATAACCAACTTTTAAGTATTCTGACTATCCTGGATTTTGCCACGATGAAACACAGGTCACTGTAAGGATAATTGCCTTAGACAATTATACACAGCGATGGAAGGGCCACCCATGGGAGGAGAATCAGCTGACTCTCTGTATGGCTATGGTTTGTTTTGTTTTGCTTTTTCAAACAGTGAAATGCTTGTGGTTAATTATTTTTTTATTTCACTCCCTAGAGAAAATGCACTACACGCCATCCACTCTCTATTATTATTTTGTAATAACAGAGTTAAAGATCTATCGCCTGGTGTGATTGGCAAACACTAGCAAGCCAAGAAGAGAGAACTCCACAAACTAGCAATAATTTTAAGGGAATATGTTAAAAATTCTAAATAATAAACCCGGTTACCGCCAGACCCAAGACAAAGGTTGGCAACAATGTACAGAAATGTTCCTGTTTTCCTGTCTTACTCAGAGCGTACCATTTACTCCAGGCTTCCTTATCTCTCTAATAAATGCCAGATTTTATTGACACATTTTATCTGCTTTTTGCCATAGACACCAAAGCTCTGGAATGTGAGGTCTCTTTCTGAGCCACCATTTATCCCCACACATTTGCTGGGAGCACCATTATAATTTTTCCAGTCTCCTGACTTTGTTTTCTAAACACAGTCCCAATACATACACGGCGCATCTGTTTTCCCCTCAGAAGAGAAGCATTCTTGATTACTCTCTCTTTTCCCCTCAGAGAAATGTACTACCCACAGATGACACGGATCTTTTGATCAACAAGCTTCCAAAGAGATACAGATTTGTTCTCCACAATCAGCAAGGAAGCTGTGCTCAATTTTTTCTTTACTACAGTTAAAAAAAAAAAAAAGTGGGTGGGAATCCTATAAAACTATGATGGAGAAGGCCTCCTTTAGAGGGAAAGAGTAGAAAAACATTTACAAGGTCACCCCCAGGAAGTTTGTGATCTCCCAAAATTATGCACAAAATACCCCAGTTTGAGCAGAGAGTACTTTGGGTTTTTCCTCTTAGATGCTGGATCTTTTTTTTTTTTTTTTTCAATCTCATTGAACTCTGAGCTCTAGACTCATAACAGTGTTAGGCATGCATTGTCACTACAGGGTTTTTCATCTCTGTGTCATTTTACAGACTAGCTCAGAGAATCCTTGAGCTAGAAGGAATTATTTGGATTCCTGTTTTACAGCTGAAGAAACTGAAGAAGAGAAGCAAGGAGTTTCCCACTGAGACACAGAAAGAGCCTGTTTGAGGGGCTCAGTCTGCAGGGTTTCAGAGTTCAAACGCCCACTCAGAATCCTACAACAGGGGCACAAGACAGCCTTCTAAATCCAGCATGAAACACTGGATTTTGTTATTCTGTCTATATAATGTAATGTAGCATGGTTGCGTGGGGAGGCACAGAACAGGGAAAGGTGATGAAATTGTGGCTCCATCTAAAATAATCTTACTTTACATAATCGGATGCGATTTAAGAAATATACTCATTCTCCCTTGCCACAACATTAGTTAAACCCTTGGTGCCAGATAGATCTAAAGCCTTCCATTTTATTGTGCATTTGATAGTAGCTGTTCTCACAGTCTAAAAATGATATCGTTTGGGCATAGTTGAACTATATACCAACACTACTCTCAGAAGATGTGACTTTTAAGGGGCGCCTGGGTGGCCCAGTCGGTTGGGCGTCCGACTTCAGCCAGGTCACGATCTCGCGGTCCGTGAGTTCGAGCCCCGCGTCAGGCTCTGGGCTGATGGCTCGGAGCCTGGAGCCTGTTTCCGATTCTGTGTCTCCCTCTCTCTCTGCCCCTCCCCCGTTCATGCTCTGTCTCTCTCTCTGTCCCAAAAATAAATAAAAAACGTTGAAAAAAAAATTAAAAAAAAAAAAAAGAAGATGTGACTTTTAAGTATAGAAAGCAAAAGCTTTTGGGTCACTAAAAAGAGGTATGCTTCCTGGGCATATAAATTTGCCAAAATTTCCAGTTACAATGTGAAGACTTTATTTCATGTGCAGAAAAAAAAAAAAAAAAGAAAAAAACAAACAAAAAAAGCCTAATGGTGATTTGTGAATCCTGCTGGAAGCAACAGGAGGAACGGAAAGAGGGGGAGGTAGAAGGCCAAGCTAACCTGGCTTTAGTAATAAGTAAAGTAAATTTGATAAGTAATAGTCATATGATTGTATCTACCATTTAGTGAGAACTTTACATGCATTTGTTATTTAATCCACACAACTCTTTGCATTTGATATCTGTGCTTCCATTTTACAGATGGAATACTGAAATTGGAAGGGCAAAGTGACTCACTTATGATTATATTCAGTGCCAGCGTGCTCAATAAGGCGTCTTTTGAAACCAGACAGAGTGGGGAGTGTCAAATACATGTATCAGTTGTAGAGTGGCCAACCAGCCTAGTTTGCTCCAGACTCAGAGGTTTCCTGGAAAGTAGGAATTTCAGGGCAAACCAGGATGATGGCTCACACATCAAGTTGTGTAGCCTTAAGGAAACTACCTCCCTGCTCTGGACCACAGAGGAATTTGGACCAGGATGATCTCTATAGTTCATTGGAGTGTTACTGTCTGATTTCCTTCTCTGCAGAGGGACAGGGGGTCATTGCTCTGATCCCAACCTCAAGGAATCTTTACTGTTTACTTCTTTATGGCTGAGTTCTTCCAGTGTATTCTAGAAAGCCCCCTCTGATTGGATCTACACAGCTACAAGAAAACTCATAGCAACAGCTTTCGACTGAACAGGCCTGGGTGTGATAAACTTCCACTGGTATCTGCCTTCACGTTGTAAGGGATACTTCACATTTATCACATCTACTCAATCTCTCTCAGCCTCTGTTTTCCCATCAAAAGGAGAATAATAAAAATTGTATTTCACAGGATTAGTGAGAATCAAGTGAGATCAAAGATGTAAAAGTGTTTTTATAAATTGTAGAAAAATATAAAAATGTATCCATGCTGTCTCTTAACAGAGAGTGGGTATGTGATTCACAAGCCTACTTACATGTAGCCCCAGGTCTGTGTCTACCCCCATAGTCTTGCCCCACACAGCACCTAACCCGTATGGGCTGTTGAAGATGGAATTTTATATTCTAAAGGCTCTGGATCCTTTCTCATTTTAGCCATGATTCTAGCCATTTGCTGTCTATAACCTCCTAATTCAATAATCAAGAAGCAGAAAACCTGTACTCTACATCAGGATTCGATATGGAGATTAGGAAAACAGGATGAGAAGAATTCAAACTCTGGGACATTAATTAAAACGTTTAGAAGAGAAAAAAGGAAACCACATCATTATGGTCATGCAATTGTCTAATCTCTTATATGGGCAAAATGGCCTCTATCCAGTATAATTCATAGAGATATTTTGAGGATCACTGGGACAGGAATATGAAGGCCCTCTCAAAACCATGTAAAGGAGGCTACAAAATTAAGCACTAGGCACGCCTACGTATATGAAAATAGATGGCACACGTATATTTCATCTCGTCTGACATTCTTATTTTACAAGTGATAATATGAGGAGCTAGAGACAATTTGTGCACAGGGACAAGAGCCATGATGAAAACTCAAATCTCTTGACATTCAGCCAGTGCTCACAAATCATAAGGATTACCTTACTTTGGGATCCCCCAGAAGCAGGTTTTGAGGCAAGAGTTCAAGTGCACATGGTTTATTTAGGAAGTAGCTCCTAACACCTCTAGTTGGGCAGTGGGAAGTGAGATAGGGACAAGAAGGAACCAATCAAGCAAGGCTCCATTGTGGACAACTGGAGTGTCCTCCTGCTGAGAAACTGAGGGAAACAGGATAGATCCTGGGTCTCAGAGTTATTCCAACTGAAAGACAAGATCAGGGTATTTAGCCTATCCTTCATTTGGTGACAGCTGCTGGGACAGTGTCAATTCCTCCATCACTTCTAGCATACAGGTAGAATAGGCTCCAGTGACCAAAGAGTGTCCTTGGAAAAGATTCACAGGATTTGGGAATTAGAGGTTGAGTCAGCATACCCAGCAGTGGTACAAGCTGCTACAAGTAGACACTGGCAGGCACAGATGGCCATCTATGACTGGTATCTTGGGGGTCCGCTAGTTGAATATACCAGAGAATGGTCCAATTACCACTATATTCTGTTGCAATGTAAACCCCATTAAGGCAAAACTATATAGATTTTTTGGTCTGTTTTGTTCATTGTTGAATCTTTAAGGTCTAAAACAGTGATAGCACATCACAACTACTTATTAAATATTGGTTGAGTAAATGAATAACACCCCTCACAATTGGCCAGTCTGCTTCTCCTTAAATGCTCCACCAGTGAGGAGGTACTGGTGAAAAGTTAAGGCAGCTGGATCATTTACTGAACCATCCTCTGATAGAAATTTCTTCCTGACATTAACTTCCTATGTGCTTCCCTGTAACACTTATCTTCTGGTTCTAATTTTCTCTGGGACCAAAGAGGAATAAATTTAGCTCCCCGTTCCACTTGATATATTTCAGATATATTTGGATAGCTGTGTGTGCCTGGTTTCTTCAGCTGTCCTCTTATGATATGGTTTTTAAGATCTTTCACTTTGATGGTAGTGGGAAGAACATGGTATTAGGAGTCAGCCCCGTCACCTTCAAGGGGAGTAATCTTGGACAAGCTTCTTCCTCTAAAAACATGTAGATGAGGTTAATAACAACTATATTTCAAGGTTGGTGTTGAAGATGTACTGAGACCATGTAAATAATGCCCTAGCCCCATGCCTGATACTTGGAAGGCCCCCACAAAAGTAGGTTATTTTCCACTACCCACAGCCCAGTCAGCAGCCTCTGGTTATGATTCATCTTGTCAATAGATGGTTTAGGTATGACATCCACAAATGGGCTTTCTTGTACATCTCTACTTAAATACAGAATATAGAGGGACTACAGTAACCCTCACTCTGCAACGTTTAAAAGACCCGAGTTGGTCTGTGATAAAGTCAGGACTAGAAAGCAACCCTATTAATGCACGCTAAGAATACAATAGGCTTTTTAGGCATCCCCATAGCAATACTGTTTCCTGTTAAGCTTATACTACACAACTAAAATCCCAAGGCCCTCTTTTTGTGAAATATTCTACTATACCCTGTATCTGGTACAGTTGATTTTTTGAACCTAACTGTAGGACTTTCTATTGATCCCTACTGGATTTCTTTTTTAGTTATTCCCTCTTTTCACCACACCACAACAGACAAGACTATCCTTAAACTCCTTATTACGTTTTCCCTGTCTTCCAGTTCACATCATCATTTGGTGGCCTGTCCTCCAAAGATTAGCAGAAGACAGAGAATATTAAAATCCCTCTGCCAATTTTCAGCTGCTCTTTTTTTTTAAATTTTTTAAAAATATTTATTTATTTCTGAGACAGAGACAGAGCATGAGCAGGGGAGGGACAGAGAGAGAGGGAGACACAGAATACGAAGCGGGTTCCAGGCTCTGAGCTGTCAGCACAGAGCCCGACGCGGGGCTCGAACTCACAAACCGTGAGATCATGACCTGAGCCGAAGTCGGTCACTCAACCAACTGAGCCACCTAGGTGCCCGTCAGCTGCTCTTTTAAAACTTCTACATAAGGATGGAAGTGGAAGGTCTTAAACCACTAGACGTTTGTAGAGAATGTGCATTTGCCTTATCCAAACTCTTTTTGACCTCTAATTCCGCAATTATGAGAGAAACAGTAGTTTAGCAAATGGATGCAAATAGTGAAAGGAGATCCTAAAACACAAACTCTAGAAAATGTCAGAAAACCAGCCCACTAAAGTAGCAGAAGTGCTGGATTAGAGGTCGAAGAGTCACTTTTGAGTCATGACTGTCACCAACTAGCTGTAGGACTTGAGCAGGTTTTCTTAACTTCTTTAGGATTCACTTTTCTCATCTATAAAATTAGAAGAATTGGGCTAAAAATTTTAAAAAAACCTTAATAAGTAAACTATAGCTCTTTGTCACATCTACTGCAAGAATGAAGACCCTTCTCAGCAATCAGACTGTTGACATTCCAGGAAATGTCCACATCACTCTGAAGGGACCCACCGTTATCGTGAAGGGCCCTAGAGGAACCCTGTGAAGGGACTTCAATCACATCAATGTAGAGCTCAGTCTCCTTGGAAAGAAAAAGAAGAGGCTCCGAACTGACAAATGATGGGGAAATAGGAGAGGAGAGAGCTGGCTGCTGTTCACACTATCTGTAGTCATGTGCAGAACATGATCAAGGGCGTCACACTGGGATTCCATTACCAGATGAAATCTGTGTGTACTCACTTCCCCATCAATGTTGTTATTCAGGAGAATGGTTCTCTTGTTGAAATTTGCAATTTCTTGGGTGAAAAAAAATACATCCACAGAGTTCGGATGAGGCCAGGTGTTGCTTGTTCGGTATCTCAAGCCCACAAAGATGAGTTAGTTCTTGAAGGAAATGCCACGGAACTTGTAACAAATTCAGCTGCTTTGATTCAGCAAGCCACAACAGTTAAAAACAAGGATATCAGAAAATTTTCAGATGGTGTCTATGTTTCTGAAAAAGGAACAGTTCCGCAAGCTAATGAATAAGATCTAAGTTGTCCAGCTACAGGAACAGCAAGATGCCAGATGATTTTTCAGACTTGTTTGTGATATTTTAAAGATGCAGTAAAAGCTGTATTCATTCAAAAATAAATAAATACATAAGCTATAATGATCCAGACAATGGAATGTTATTCAGCACTGAAAAGAAATGAACCATCAAGCAGTGAAATGACATACAGGAAACTTAAGTGTATATTGTTAAGTGAAAGAAGCCAATGTGAAAAGACTACATATTATATGACTCCTACTACAGGACATTCTGGAAATGGTACAACTATGGAGACAGTAAAAAGATCAGTGATTGTTAGGGATTGGGAGGGCAAAGGAGGGATATATAGATGGAGCACAGAAGATTTTTAGAATACTAAAACTTCTTCATGATACTAGAATGGTAGACACATACTATTATATACTTGTCAAAATCCTTAGAATGTACAATACCAAGAGTGAACTATAATGCAAAAACAAAAACATCAATAACAACAACAAAAAAACAAAAACCCAACTTGCACATGTTAAATAATAACAGTACCACATATGCCTTATCATTTACCTCCCACAGGTAGGTTTTGCCATCACCTCCATCTTACAAATGAGGAAACTGAGGCTGAAATGTGAGCACCAAAGATGGGATTTGAACCTAGATCTTCTGACCACAAGCTCAGGGTCCTTTGCTTTTCCTTATATCGCCTACCTCCCAGATCTCAAATCCTATGACATTTTCTTGGAAATCAATTTATATCTATTTAGTGTCCAGACTACAAAGGAGATTCTCTGCAAAACTGTTTCATTTGTTTTGTGCTATTTAAAGTTTATGCAGTTTACATGGAAGGCAGTAAAATAGAATGATTAAAAGGATGGGCTTTCGAGTCATTTACTAGCTATGGAATATCTGGCAAGTTAGCATCTCTGAGCCTCAGATTCCTCATTTAGAAAACAAAAGTAATGGGGCGCCTGGGTGGCTTAGTCGGTTAAGCGTCTGACTTCGGCTCAGGTCATGATCTCGCAGTCCGTGGGTTCGAGCCCCGCGTCGGGCTCTGTGCTGACAGCTCAGAGCCTGGAGCCTGCTTTGGATTCTGTGTCTCCCTCTTTCTCTGACCCTCCCCTGTTCATGCTCTCTCTCTGTCTCAAAAATAAATAAATGTTAAAAAAATAAAAAAGAAAAAAAAAGAAAAAGAAAATTGAAGTAACGACAGGACTTTCTCTCCAGGAATGTTTTAAGGATTATGGGACATGAGCATGTCAAGCCCTCAGCACAGTGCTTGATATAAATATGACTAAAGAAGGTTCTGTAACTATTATTCTTGGGTACACTGTGTAGGTTGTGAGATGCGGTATAGCATGGTTCAAAGTGTGGAGTCCCTGGGTTGAAATTCCAGTTCTGGTACATACTAATCATTTACTTTAGGCAAGTTGCTTACCCTCTCTGTGCTTCAGTGTCTTTACTCATGAAAAGGGGATGACCATAATAGCACTTACCTTGTAGGACTGTGGTGAGAAGATAATGAGCTAATGCATTTGATGCTTAGATTAGTGCTTGGCACATAGGAAGCTTACATACGTGCTAGCTATGGAGATCATCCCTCTTTCCTTCCTTCAGTAAATCTCAAGTCCATGGTTGCAACCAATCAAACACAAGACCACTTTGGAATATATTCCCATTTTCTTAAAACCCACACCAAAGGAATCAGCTGTCACTGCAGTCTCCCCACGTCTGACTCGAGGCTATGTGTCATCTGTTCTGATGAGCGCGCTGCAATTGTCCCTAACACCTCTGCAGATTGCTGGCACCAGGAGCCCTCTCTGGAGCAAACAGCCCACTAGCAAGGGTCTGGGATGATCAGCCAATGTTGGCAATGCTATCTGGAGTCAGCAGAGCCCTTTGGAGTCAGAGTGACAATTTAGAGATCCTTGGCTTCTTGCAGGGAGTGGAGAGGAGAGTGTTCCCTGGGTGATGGTGGAATCAACACTCTGCCTAGGAAGAGTTGCCCAAAGGGTTATGTAAGGTACTACACAGAGCTTACAACCACTCCAAGGACCTAAATCTTGTGTTCAGCCCCTCCAACTGAATGTCCCACAGCCAGTTGTGTGGCTGGGCTTGCTCCCCAGTTTGTGTTTCTGTCTAGAGAGCATGTTTTCTGCTCTGCACATGCACTCAGTGCATCTGGCAATGCCCAAAAGCTCATTCTTTCAGCCTCTCAGATGCTAAACATACCTTACAAACATGTGTCTTTCCATTGTCAACATAGGATGGAATGCTTGAGGCAGATGGTTTAAAGGAAGACCCAGCCAACAATACCAATTAAAAAATAACATCCTCACTGGGGTAAGGGCTAAAATAAAGCATTTCTTCAGGTGGTTGCTGTGGTTATGTGAGTGTCTGTTGCACACTCATCTTGCCAACTGGTTGGAAGTGTCTAGAACCTAGTGGCGCAAACCTCCACAGTTACCAGGGGTTAAGCAAAGCTATGTTCCTGAAGTATTTATCTGAAAGAAGCTACAATAAAACCTTACTTTTATATTAAGAATATAAACTATATCTGGCACCTGGGTGGCTCAGCTGGTTAAGCATCTGACTTTGGCTCAGGTCATGATCTTGTGGTTTGTGAGTTCGAGCCACACATCAGGCTCTGTGCTGACAGCTCAGAGCCTGGAGCCTGCTTCAGATTCTGTGTCTCCCTCTCTGTGCCCCTTCCCAGATCATGCTCTGTCTCTCTCTGTCTCTCAATAATAAATAAACGTTAAAACAAATTTAAAGAACATAAACTATATCTAATATAATATGACATAATTATTAAATTAAAATTCATAGTTTGAGTGAATCTTTTTAGATAAAACACAGAGGGGCACCTGGGTGACTCAGTCAGTTAGGCATCTAGCTTTGGCTCAAGTCATGATCTCATGGTCCGTGGGTTCAAGCCCTACGTTGGGCTCTATGCTGACAGCTCAGAGCCTGGAGCCTGCTTCAGATTCTCTGTCACCCTCTCTCTCTCTACCCCTCCCCTGCTCTCTCTCTCTCTCTCTCTCTCTCAGAAATAAACATTAAAAAATTTTTTTAAAGATAAAACACAGAATCTGGTAGTAATTTTGCATTTCCAGGATATTCGTTCCCCTCTGCCATAAGGAATGTTTCTATGGGAAAGTTTTACAAATGTTGGGCCTAAGTCATGGTGTGAAATACAAGAGAGAAGACAGCATAATACAGAGGATGGAGGGCTGGGTGTGGGGTCCAGAGACCTGAGTGTGGGCTGGGACTCTGTCACCCAACTTGCCATGTGACCTCATGGTTAAACAGGGATGTTAATCCTTGTCCCGTCTGCCTCCCAGGGCTGTTGTGAGAATTGAACGAGACAATGCGTGTGAAAAGAGTTTTCCAAACTACAGTGCGCCACAAATGTAAGTTATTATGACTCAGCCTTGTTGTTTTTGGAAAGCGTGTTTCATTTTATATATCACATGTATTCTCCACCCCGCCCCTCCCCCCACAGTCAGATCAAAAGTGTTTGCCTTCCTCCTCAGAGTGAGGGACCTCTGATCTGACAAAAAGAAATGAAGTCACCAGGCTTGCTCTTGCCCAGTTTTATGTCCAGGCCATGGGAGAAGCACGCTCCCCGCAAGGCTGAGCGGCCCAGCCCTCGCCGCCCATACTGAGGGGAAGTAGACAGAGCCCAGCAGTCACCACTGTCTGAATTTCATTATGCAGGTCTCCAGACAAGCAGAGGGGAAAAGTGCAAAGGAGTGGGTCAGCGTCTGAAATGTGAGAGGGACAGCAGTCTCTGAAGTGTATGGGAATGGAAGGAAACTTAATACTGCTCCAAAGGGGAGAGGGAACATTGCATCATGTGAAAATAATAGCAAGCGGTCAGTAGAGCTTGGGGTTTGGGAAGGCAGGCTTGCCCACTGACCCATTTGCAAAAAGGCTTTGATGCCATTCTGTGCCAATCCAAGGTGAATCTGCACCAGGAGACTGATGTAGAGTACAGGAGGCTGGGTGCTCACAGGGACTGGAGATTGAACTCAGGTCCTGAGCAACCTGAGAATACTGCTGGGGGTGGAGCGTGCAGTGTGAATCCGAAACAGAGCTCTGAAAGGAAGCCCTAGAGTTGGGAATTGGAGATAACTGGTCAAGTAACGAACCAATTAGTCAAAAGTACTATTTATTGAGCACTTAATATGTTCTGAATACATACCTCACTTATTCCTCACAATAACCCTAGAGATAGAGAGCATAATCCCCATTTTTAGTACAAAGAAACTGAGGGTCAATGAGTTAAGGGACATTTCCAAGGTCACAGAGCTAGTAAGCAGCAGAGCCAGAGTCTGACACAGATCTGTGCAACTCCAGGTTTCTTGATTCTGAACTCTCTGCTAGCCCTCTCCAAAGCAGAATGGTTGGGAATTGAGCGGAAATGGATTAAAACAGAAGCATGGAAACAAGAGAGAAAGGTCTGGATTTTTTCCATGTCAGTGACTTACTTTTCTGGGCTAGGGGAACACGAGTGTGGTTTCCTGTGGACATTTGTAACACAAGAATTGGCCACCTTTCCCAAGTAAGTAACTCATAGCCTATCTTCTGTGGGTCTGGGTGAGGAGGTAACTGAAGCCACTATTGACAGCAAATGCAAAAGTTAGCAGGAACCTGGGGAAGAGTGCATGTTGGAGGGGAACAGACTTCCTGTGTCACTGATGAGATCTGCCCTTGGTACTTTCATCATTGATCTATTGCCATAATAATGCTGCATAACAAACCATCCCAGCGTTTAGTGGCTTAAAATCACAACCATTTGTCGTTTCTCATGCCTTTCAGGGCTGGCTGAACAACTAGACTGATCTGAAATGGGCTCATAGGATGTCAGCTGGGTTTGCTCAGGTGTCTGCCACCAGCTGGAAAATCTGTTGGAAATGGTTGATCTAGGATGGCCTCAGCTAGGATGATGCAGCTCTGCTCCCCATGCTGTCTCATCTCCCAGCAGGCTAGTTCAGTGTTGTTCTCATGGTGAAGGCAGAAGAATAAGAGAGAAAGAAGAGGTGTGCGAGATCTTAGGCTTAGAACTGACATGCCGTCTCTTCTGCCCCATTCTAGCAGCCAAATCAAGTCACAAGACAGCCCAGATTCAAGAGGTAGGGGAAAAGATTCCATCTCTTAATGGCTGACAAAGTCACGTTGCAAAGCACTTGAAGAACTGCAGGCATTTTTTTTTTTTTTTTTTTGGCAGTCCGTCTACCACAGGATTCAATCTCAATCCCAAAAGGAGATGAAAGGCAGCATCATTTGCCAATATTCTGGGCCATGCCCATTTCCCTGCCAAAAACCCTTTGTCCACTAAATGTCATTTCTTTTTTTTTTTTAATTTTATTTAAATCCAAGTTAGTTAATGTACAGTATAATAATGGTGTCAGATGTAGAATTTAGTGATTCATCACTTCCATGTAATACCCAGTGCTCATCCCAACAAGTGCCCTCCTTCATGCCCATCACCCATTTAGCCCATCCCCCCACCTGCCTCCCCTCCAGCAACCCTAAGTTTGTTCTCTGTATTTGAGTTTCTTATGGATTGCCTCCCTCTCTGTTTTTCACTAAATGTCATTTCTTTGTCCAATTTTTATGTGTCTTGCTGGCACTAGACTGAGAAAGAAGTGACACAATGACTCTATAGTTGGGCAAATAAAAGAATGCCTTCTTTTTTTAGTAGTAGTAAAATTCAGACTGCTTACCCACTGACTTCATCTCTCATTTCCTAAGAAAGTTGCATTAGGAATTATACTTACACTTTCTCAGTGAACCATCCCAGCCTATCTATATGTGTATGGAAATGCTATCAAATTCCAGGAAACAGAAGTTCATTTAATATGATGAATAATACTGTTTTTTTTATTGTTTAAATCCAAGTTAGTTAACCTATAGTATAATAATGGTTTAAGGACAGGGGCCTGGGTGGCTCAGTTGGTTGAGCATCCTACTTCGGCTCAGGTCATGATCTCACAGTTCGTGAGTTCGAGCCCCGCGTTGGGCTCTGTGCTGACCGCTCAGAGCCTGAAGCCTGCTTCGGATTCTGTGTCTCCCTCTCTCTGCCCCTTCCCTACTTGTGCTCTGTCTGTCTCTATCTCTCAGAAATGAATAAACATTAAAAAAAATTTTTTTTAATAATGGTTTAAGGAGTAGAACTTAGTGATTCATCACTTCCATAAAACATTCAGTGCTCATCCCAACAAGTGCCCTCCTTAATGCCCATCACCCATTTTGCCCATTTCCTCACCCACCTCCCCTCCAGCAACCTTCAGTTTGTTATCTACATTTAAGAGTCTCTTACGGCTTCCTGGAGACTACTTTAGATTATAAATATGTAGAGGACAAATATCATTTTCATTGACCTTGCTATATGCTTTACCTAGTACCAGCTTTTTTACTTTGCAAAGTGTATTTTTTTTTGTCATTGAAAGTTTTTACAATCTAATTAAGGAGACAGGACTAAAACAAGATAAATTAGAGAAATAACACAGCCAAAGATTTATTAAGCCAAGTGTTTTAGAAATCTTATCTTATTTAATCTTCATAAGGGGCAGATCTAGGATATGAACTCACTGTTATCTGACTATCAAAACTTTTTTTAGCCTAAAATAATTATTTCCCAAACATTTTCCATTCATATTTTTCATATCTGAGTGTCACCTGCACTATTATTTCTTTGACATTTTCCTTCAAATTGGTCTCAGGTTTTTTTTTTTTAAGTTTATTTATTTATTTATTTTAGTAATCTCTACACCCAATATGGGGCTTGAACTCACAGCCCCAAGATCAAGAGTTGCATACTCTTCTGACTGAGCCAACTCAGCACACTGGCCCCACTTTTTATCTTAGCATTATTCTAAACTGTAATACCCATGAGTTTCAAGGGTAGGATAGATACCTATTTTTCCTGATTTACATTAAAATAAATATGCAGCTATTAAAATAGAAAAAAATGTTTATCTGTGTGCCATCTAAAATTATATCAAGGCTTCAGTGATCATTGTACCACTCGTTGGGAAATAGTACACGTTTTTAGATGAGCAATGATATTAAACATAAGGAAGCTCTAACCAATGCTATAAATTGTCCAAAATGGGAGAAAGTCACTGCTGACTGTGGCTGATTTCATCTCATTCTAATAAACCCTCCATGAAATTAACAACAACAACAACAACAACAAAGGTAAATGCTACTACCACTGCCACCCCACTGCTAAGACTGCGCTTGTGATCTGAATTGAAGACACCGAGCCAGTAATTTATTTCCTACAATGCGGAAATCATGAGTTCCCCAGAGGTATGCCTTTGAAATCCCTTATATATTAAATTGTTGGCATCACGTTTGACATTGCTATGCCAAGAGCTGGCTGTAAATGTATTGAAAAGACCAGACTTCACTGGTGCTGAAGTCAAAGGAGCAACATGGTTGTCTGCTCTGATGCCAGACTTCCTGGATTTGAATTCCAGTTCTATCATATATGATTTGTAACCCTGAGCAGGTTACTTACGTTCTCTGTATCCTGGTTTCCCCATCTGTAAAATGGGGATTATACAAGTGCCAATGTCACAGGGAAGACATGATTCAAATAAGATGCTGAAAACAAGGAAACAAAATCACTATCTCCAAAAGATATCTGTATGCTCAGGTTCTTTGCAGCATTATTTACAACAGCCAAGACATGAGGGCACCTGGGAGGCTCAGTTGGCTAAGCATCCAACTTCAGCTCAGGTCATTATCTCGTGGTTCATGAGTTCAAGCCCCGCATCAGGCTCTGCACTGACAATGTGGAGCCTGCTTGAGGTTCTCGCTCTCTCTCTCTCTCTCTGCTCCTACCCCACTTGTGTGTACTCTCTCAAAATAAAGAAATAAACCTTAAAAATGTATTTTAAGAAAATAATAGCTAAGACATGGAAACAACTTAAGGGTCCACTGACAGATGAATGGCTAAAGAAAATGTGATATATATATATATATATATATATATATATATATACACACACACACACACACACACACACACTCATATGAATATTATTCAACAATAAAACAAAATAAAGAAATCTGCCATTTGTGACAAGATGGGTGGTTGTTGAGGGTATTATGCTAAGCAAAATAAGTCAAAGATAAATACAGTATGATCTCACTTATATGTGGAATCTCAGACACTGAACTCATAGATACAGAGAACAGATTGGTGGTTGCCAGAGGCCAGAGATGGGGGGTTGATGAAATGGGTGAATGTGGTCAAAAGGTATAAACTTCCAGTTATAAGATAAATAAATCCTGAGGATGTAACTAACATACAGCATGGTGACTATAATTAATACTGCATTGTATATTTGAAACTTGTTGAGAGAGTATATCTTAAAAGTTCTCATCACAAGGAAAAAGAAATTGTAACTATGTGAGGTGATCGAACTTATTGTGGTCATCATTTCACAATATAGAGAGATTTCAAATAATTACTTTGTATGCCTTGGATTAATACAATGTTACATATCAATGCTATCTCAAACTAGAAAGTAAAAAAAAAAAAGATGCTGAGAACAATGTCTACAGAGTACCTACCACCAGAGATTTATTTGTCATTATTGGCTTTAGGCCTTGCAGCCTGGAAGACAGTGAGCAAGTTACTTAGTCTCCCTGGGCTTGAATATCATCATTTTTAAAATGGGAGAAATACTACCTGTCAAACCTACAGCACTCACCTTATTGGATCTTTCAACTTCACACCTTGGATGGGCTTTCCTGCTTCTGAGATCCCCTTGTAACAAAGCCATGGTTCAGGCTGACCCACAAAGATAGGGCACCTGAAAGGGGAGAGAGGGACTCAGTCATTCTTCTCCTCTCAGTACATGCTTCTACTACTGATTCAGTACGAATGGTGTCCTTCCATGTGCATGACACATGCTAGCTCAGCTCACTTGCTCTGCTCTCGGGAATTTGGTGGAGGTACACAGGACTCCTTCTTGCTCCCTGCCTACTTGCTACTCTGTCAGCCACCACCTGGAAAGCCCTTTCTAGATTGACCTGCAGCTACTCTGACCCAAATATGCAGGAAAAACCAAGCTGTGCATGGCTTCCCTGCCCTTGGGGTCTATCCCTCCTGATGTCCCCCTTTCTTTGACCCTGGGCCCCAGATAGTAAGAAACAACTTCTCTGTTGTCCTCAGGGCAAGAGCATGGAGGGGGATGAGACCCTCAACACAGAGCAATGTGCACTCCGGTTTGGGGACTGGAAAGCAATAATGCACCCAGTTGTCCAAATTAGAAAATTCGATTCAGTCATGCCCGATAGGTCCCCCCACCAAGTCCTGGCAATCCTAATTAACTGATATTTATTCAAAGTAGTACATTTTTCATCATCCCTATTGCTATTACCTTAGTTTTAGTCTCATCCTGAGCCACCCGGAACATGGCAAACATTCCCACCCTGCTCCAGCCTCTTCCTCCATGCCAGAAAAAAACTTGCTAATTACTTAGCCATTTTCCAGTGGTTCCCCAGCTCCTATGGGATAATCAAAACCTTGCACTTATGAACCTTAATAGTTCAGCTGTGGCTTTCCTCCATTCCCATGCCATGCCATTTCCCCCATACACAAGCTTTGCTGCAACCAAATTGAATTTCTCCCCAGGCCCCGAACATACCATCTTCTCAACAAGCTCAGCCTTTGAATAGCATCTTAAATGTCACTGCCTCTAGGAAGCCTCCCAGCTCTTCCAAGCAGGACTAGCTATTGGGCTTCACAGCACTTTGTACCTATTTCCATCAGCACACATACCATGTTATGGTGTAGTTGTGTGTCTATACAGGCAATCCAGATCTTAGTCCCATAGAGCTGGATAAGGTTCGTTGAATTCCAGTTCTATGCCCCGTGGAAATCTGAAGCCTTTCCTATAGTTTTTGTGAATTCCCAAAGGTCTGTATTTTCCTTGTCCTCCAACTGCAATTCCTGCTTCTATGCATGCTGCCTCTGGTCTGCACAATGTTGACCCCAATGTGACCAGGGCCATCATGTAAGGCTATATAAATTTTGCCCTGCTCAAGGGCACAAAGCTAAGGGGGAAAGGAGGTCTGAAAAACCAGCCTGTGCCCTACTCACCTTCTATACCCACCCAGAAGGGGCACCTTTCTCCAATTTGCACAAATGTGTAATGAGGGCTGGCAGTGGTCCTGTGCCCTTCCCAAATTTCCAATACAAATCCTTCCTTATAGTGAACATTTGTGATATCAAAGACTACTTAAATGGTGGGTGAGGGGAGAGCAGGGTAAAATGCAGGCAGTGGCATTTCTATTCTTAAAATACTGTTTTAAGTTTCCTCTCCACCAGGGAAATTTTACTGCCATTTCCTATACATAATCCCCAACCTCACACCAACTCATTGGATCCTCTCATCCCTCCCATTTCTGTTCTACTACCCTTCTTTTCCCTTCCCTTCTCTCCTTCTCCCCCACCCCTTCTTCCTCATCCTTTCCTTCCTCCCCTCTTCCTCCTCTCTCCCCTTCCTCTCCTTCTCCTTCTTCTATCTCTCATTTTCCCAGGAGCAACTTAACCACTTTATTTGTTCTTCATTTTTCGGCCAACACAGACTCTCTCTTTCACCTCAGAAGTTTATCAAGATGTTTTTGCAAACAAAGAATGTTCATTCCCTAAAGGATGCCAGTTAACATCTACTGTTAAAGCACATTTCAAATTATTACACATATGTCTGTTTCCCCCCATGTCTATTAATTCTTGGAGGGTAGAAGTTGTGTTTCTGGGGTGCCCTTCTTAGATTTTTCAGTCAATATTTAGTAAAAGGACTGAAGCCATTTGGAGCTAATTAAGACCAGGCTCAAGTTTTCACTCTGCCACTTATTCACTGAGGACTTTAGACAATTAGCCTAACTCTTGGAGCCTCAGTTCTTTCATCTACAAAAACATCAGGACTAGCATGAGGGAAGTGAGGCACACAGGGCTCAAAATTTAAGGAGGCACTCACTTGTAGGTTTGACAAAATTTAAGAAGCCTGAGAGTGAGTGCCTCCTTAAATTTTGTACTTTGGGAAACTTCCTTGCTTTGCCCTAGTCCTGACCCAGATTATAAAATAGGGATAATAAAGGTATCCATATTGTGAGCCACTAGCATTTTTTTACTGAGTTTTAGTGAGTGTTTTAGGTGTAGTTCCTATTATCATTTCAAGCTGCTTTATATGACATTGTTCAGGAGAATTGTTAAATTTAATAGAAGCTATTTGAAAAGTAATGTTTAGAGTTATAATGATTCAAACAGACTTCTAATAATTTTCAACTTGGTGGAAAACAATGTTTTATACACACATTTGTTGTCCTAGGAGTTGGAATATATATGAATACCTCTTCACGTCTTGTCCCGAGTTATCATTACATAGAGTTGTCATGTGAGAAGCAGTTCATTGTTTATCTTGGAATATCTGTCCACAGGAATTTTGGTTAAGCCTCATATTTGACATCATTGTTGGGTTTATATGTCCATAGCATCTTAATCCAATGCCTGTCTCTCCCAATTGGCGTCATAGATGCCTATATTTGTACCTCAAGTTTCATTGCTCTAAAAGACAAATGTCCATCAAGTTGGGTGTTTCAACACTCCCAGGTTGGACATGTGCCCAGGTGCCCTTGGAAAAGTGTGCCTCTCCTGGCAAACTGCCATGAAAATTCTCATTGCATGTCTTCTCTTTGGTTTTCAAACAAGATCCCATTCTGACATGTCTGACTCCTCTAATGTTCTCTTTTTAAAAAAATTCTTCCTAACTTGTGATGAGCACTGGATATTATATGTAATAGTCACTAAACTCTACTCCTGAAACCAACACTACCCTATATGGTAACTAACTTGAATTTAAATAAAATATTGGAAAAAAAATCTTCCTGACATTAAAACAATGCCTTCAGAGGGCATTAGGTCAGGTATAATGCATACTCAGGTATAATATATATAATTTCTTATATAAACCTCTGGGGAAAAAATTACGATTATTTTGAAATATACTAAACTCACCCATAAAGTTAGAGCAAGCTTTTAAAACTGTAAATGTCTGGACTCAACTTAGTAAAATCTTCACAAGGAAGTGTCATAGTGCTCCCTCTGGGTAAAAATAAAAAAGCTGAGCCACCCCCACCTCCTCCCCCCACTCCCCTCCCCCAGTCAACACACACACCTAAGGCTTCCCATGGTGAAAATTCCATGTCATGTAGCTCATCTGAAGTAAGATCATCCTCAAATAGCCTTTAAACTGGGTGAAACTTCATCCAGCTGTTTTCCCACAATGTGATGCCAAAGAAATGCTCAGGGACTTAAACACGTTTATGTAGTGGTGGTTGATGATTGACAGGTGAGAATGTCAGGTGGGCTGAGGGACACTGAACAGCGGCAGGCAGTACTCGGCACATAGCAAGGCTTCCATCGATGCTATTATCTGTTGTGTGGGACATGCAGAGTGCAGAAGGGTACACACTCCGTCATTACGTCTACGAGAAACAAATGAGGAAATACACGTAAAGCAAAAAGACATCCAGAAACTACATGAAAATGTCAACAACAGTTGTGTTTGGACGACCAGGAATTCTTTCCCTTTCTTCTTTTCGATATATTCTCATTTTTCTTTAATGAATTGTATTATGTTTATCATGTTACTAAATTTTGAAAGATATTTTTGAGCTGCTCTGTTTTGTCTGCTCTCAGCCTTTATAAATCAAATACTCTCAAGACCTCTGAGGTGTTTGTCCTGAGAGAAAGGATGTGAGGGTGACTTCAGGGGAACTGGCAGGGAGCCGTCCTCTGGCAATAAAGCTAATTGCTTTTTTACTTTTTCTTTTTGTCTTTTTCTTTTTTGTTTTCCCTTTTCTTTTTCTTCTTCCACCCTCCTTCCCTCCCTAAGTGGAGCTGAATCAATGATTTGCAGCTGGAAGAGTGGCCACAATTATTTCTCTAATTATTTTTTTCTACCAAAAATTCCCATTGCCAAAGCTGCCTTTGTGCAAAATGAAAACACATAAACATTTACAAGCTTGTTGTTATTGCTTTTTAAGCAAAACAAAAATGAATTTATCCTAAAAGCAGCCAGACGGTGTGAGTCGACCTATTTTTTTTTAGTTTAAGTTCCTTTTTTTACACCAGCAGATTTAGTAGCCAGAAACTGCCGGAGTCTCTTCACAGAATCCGAGCAACATAAAGACATTGACCTCCGTTAAACTCCTGACCAGCCCATCCAGTGAATAAAGTAAACAAAAAGCCCACAACTAAAGCTTGATTTTATGCCCCAGCTGTGGGACAGGATGTGAATTTTTTAAAACAAACAAACCAACAACAAAATGCAACCACTACCACCAACACCCCAGCATAAGGTGTGGCCCCACTCACCCAGAGCAGCACGAGTCCTTCCCCGAATGCTCCTGCACTAAACCCTGCATGAAACATGACTCAGAGCTCTGGGACTGTAAGAGCCCAGCCAGAGTTCACCTGGCATTAATTAAAAGCTTTGACTCAGGTGGTATATATGGAGGGACTTAGCATAAGTCAGTGCAGCAGTTGACAACCTTGAATGCACTGTCCTGATTCTTTGTGGTGAAAGGAGGGAGGGGGTTAAAATGATTGAGCACCCCTACAGCTCAGGCCCCCTCACCTACCTTAGCTCGGTTCATCTCTACAACGACCCTGTGAGGTGAGGATTAGTGTTCCCATTTTGCAGGAACAAAATGAGGAAACTGGGGCCTAAAGAAGTAAAGTAACTTGGGGAGTGTCACCCAGTAAGTTCTTGGCAGAGCTAGGAATAAAACCCAGCTTCCCTTCCAGTTGCCCAGTAAGGATGGACCGGGAACCCCATAGTTTGAAGGATGCATCCCGGGAATCTCAAACCTGTTCTTTACCCAAATATTTAAGTACCTCAGCCCGACCCTGTGTCTAAACGGGCTTCTGAGTGGTTTAAAGGAAAGGTGGGGTTCTTTTTTAAATGACATTTTTGCTCATGGTGTGCTTATGACACCATAGCAACCATAACTTCCCATGGAGTCCGTGACCAGGTCTTAGGAGATGAAGAGGGTGATCCTGTCTTGTCTCTGAATCTTGTCACCAGATAGCACAGGAGCCAGGCTCTTCCAGCCTGATCCTAAAGTGGCTACAGCTCCCTCAGCAGGCTTTAGTTTAGCCTGGAAGGTTATGGGGTTAGAAGATAATGGGAAAATATTTTAGGACCAACTCCTCATAAAAGAACAGGAAGGCCTGGGAGAGGATTTCCCCAAATCTTATCTATTCCTGGTTGGACAACAGTCAATCTTCAGGACGGTGACACATCACAGTAAAAGGGCTGATTGCTGTAATCTTGATAAAGTTCTCAACCCAATGTTAAAATCAGGAGAAAATGCTTTTTGAAAAAATGTATGTCATAAGGAGGTCTTTTCAAAATTAACAGTATACTTTAAGGCACTCAAATAATTTGTCTATTCTAAAGCCTCATGTCTTAATCAACTATTACAAAATCTTCCCTCTTTAGAATCTGGGCAGGATTTTGAATTGGGCACTGATTAGTTTGGGGCAAGAGGGGATTGGTAGGCATTCACTTGGGGTAGGGAGAGATTTAGTTCTTTTTGAAAAGAAGGAGCAGAAGTGAAATAGATATAAAAAGGTAACCCTCCTCACCAGGCCTTGGTTCCCACCGCTGAACTGCTGAGTCTATAAGCAGGCTCCTGCTTCATAAGAAAATGACCCCTTAATTTTGGCTCAAATTTCCTTTTAGTCATAATTACCTGTTATTATAATAATCTTATTACCACAATACAAAGCTCTAGAGGATAGGAAAAATAAAAAAATCACCACTAATCCTATCACCAGCCCATAACAACATTTCAGGGTCTTTTTTTTTTTTTTTTTTTTCCCCTCCTGCAAGTCTTTTTCCCTCTGTACGAGCTTCATTCATCCATTCAACAAATATTTACTGGAGAACTGCTATGTGTCAGATACTGAGTTCTCCATTGTTATAGCCATTGTGCTAAACACAACCTTTCCCCTCATTCTCACTGAATAGTACAAACAGCTTATATTTCTAGCATTAGAAAAAAAAGGCAACATAAAACCCCTCAAAATTAAACTCTATCCTTGAAGCTCAAGGTGATGTCCCAGGAGCACCTTAGGAGATCCTCAGTGTGGGAAATGACTGGAGATCTAAACTCTGGTTATTTCCTATTCATTTATGCAAGGAGAGGGGACCTCAGCTAGTCAGAGAGCTTGGTCTATCACTCATCTCCAGGCCCGTCAGCCCCAATTACATGAGACCTTGACTGAAGGACAAATGTCCTCCCAGAAAGGAGCAAGCCTTCCCCTCCACACCTCCTGCACCTTCTCACCTCCACTGACCTGGAGCCTGGGCAGTCTGGAGGCCTTGGGCACTTTGTCCCAAAGAGCACAAAACTAGATAATCTAGACAATCTGTTGTGCTCCTTGGGCCCTTGGAACAAACAAGATAGTAGTCCCCAGTTTGCCCATCTTGCCCTCCATGACAGTCAGCCTGGAGCCATACTCCCTCCAGGTCCTTGGCCCCCTGTGCCACCAACATTGGAACATAAATGCAGAAACCACCAATCTTTCCGGGATCCAACAGCCAGCACAGGGTACCTGTGTCTCCAGCCCACCTGGCAGGAACCCAGCACCGTCCTCCCACCCCTCTTGTCGCCCTCTCCCCTCCCCAACTTCACGGCCCTAAACTGCCTCTTCCCGTGTTCATCACATCCCCACACAAAGCTCGGGAGGGAAATTGAGCTGAGAGCACATGGGGAGACAATGGGTCCAGCAGACTTCTTGGAGGCCTCCTCCTAATGCAGAGGGGCTTTCTCAATGTGAAAGGCCCTGAGGAAATAGGGCCTTCATCTCCTTCCCCAAGGGTCACTCACCCCAACTTCCATCATGGTCTTTGTTCTTAGAACAAAAGCAGCATACATGAGGCCAGAAAAAAAAAAATTCATGTGACTATAGATACAGTCAAAATCTCTTGATGATGATTTGTTCCCATTTTAAACATGAGGAAATTTAGGCTCAGAGAGGTTCTGTGACCTGCCTAAGGTCACACAGCTAGTAAGTAGAGAAGATGGGATTTGGACCCAGGCAATCTCACTGCAGAGCATGAGTCCTAAAAACTGTCCTACATCACATCCATGCCAGTTACATGGTACCTACTATGTGCCAGGCATTATGCTGGGGCCTTTATATAGGTTTCTTTAGTAACAAAACAACCCTATGAGGAGATTGTATCTAATCACAGTAAGTAATTTTCTGGACTCAAATGGACTCTGCCTACAATCTTTTAAATTCAATTAAGGCTATCACCTCTGATTTTGTGCCCTTTCTCCTCTGCTTTGATGTGCCACATTACAAAGAATGTGAATTTCAGTGTGGAATAAGCCTGCATTCAAATCCCAGCTCCCCCATATATCAGCTCTATAACCTCGAGGCTCAGTTTCTTCACACATAAAACAGAGGTACATAGAACTTCCCAGTGGGTTGGGGGAAGAGGTAGTTAAGTGAGAGAGTACGGGTAAAGCATGATACCTAACATCGGTGTCCAGTAAATGACAATGCTTATTAGTAATAAACAGCAAGTATCGAAACAATGCACGTTCGGCGCTTCCTGGCTTTGCTGCAGAAGCTCCACAAGTCAGCACATGGTGTATTAGAAAAGAGTTCAGTGATATTTATCCAACGTCCTTATTTACATGAGAAACATGATATGACAGCTTTGCTCCTCGTCAGCTTGCAAGCGTGAGCACCTTGAGTCATACTACCTGTTCATAAAACAAGGATAATAATGTACTTATTCAACTCACCTGAACCATATGCTTCCCCACACGTCTCCATTCTCACTCTTCCTAATTTCCACAAGACAAAATGTTATTTTCTCTGTGGATAAACTCTCAGACACAGAATCCGAAGCAGGTTCCAGGCTCTGAGCTGTCAGCAGAGAGCCCCATGTGGGGCTCGAACCCATGGACTGTGAGATCATGACCTGAGCCAAAGTCGGATGCTCAACTGACTGAGCCACCCAGGCGCCCCAGGATATTTGCCATCTAAAAAAAAAGTGTCAACTTTGGGGTTTGGGCATGGTGGGAGCAGTTTCAATCTTGGATGGTGGCAATGAAGAATGCACAATTTTTTTCATTCTATCCAGCCCTACTTTTAACTGAGTTTGGCCTTATAAGTAGCTCCTAACTGTAGTAAAAGGAAAGAATGCTGAGCCTGACGTCAGGAAACCTGCTTTTTATTTTTCTTATTCATTTTTTTAATATTTATTTATTTTTGAGAGAGAGAGAGCACAAGTGGAGCAGGGACAGAGAGAGAGAGAGAATCCAAAGCAGGCTTCGTGCTGTCAACACAGAGCCTGACCTGGGGCTCAAACTCACAAACCATGAGATCATGACCTGAGATGAAATCAAGAGTCACACACTCAGCCAAATGAGCCACCCAGGCACCTAGGAAACCTGCTTTTTAGCTTTACCCTTGTCAAACACTAGCTCTCGAATTCTAAGTGAGTCAACAGATTCCTGGGAGCCTCCCTTTTCCTATCTGTAAAAAGGGAGAAAACGCCTAGCTGCTAGTGTTGTGAGGCTTAAAAAAGGTAATGGACACAAAAGCACTCTGAAAATCCTGGATAGCCAAAAGACATGAGATGTTATTGTGGACTGTACTGATTAAACTCTAAATTATCATTGATAACCATAATACTAACAGTAAGTTCCAGTTGCATTTAATTTCTGGTAAAAAGCACTTTCCAGAATGATATCCAGCTTTAGTCTGTGGTCATATAGTTTACTGGTAAATACTTGTGTATGGGTAGCAAGTGACATCCCAGATGTGTCTATGCCAACAGTAATGCAAGACAGCAATCATTCCAATGTCTGATTCCTCCTCTCTGAAAGATGTTGTCCCATTGTAAGTAATGGCACACATTTGGTATATTTTGAGAGTGGCAAGTGGCCATTGTGGCTAGAGGAGAGTGAGCCAGGGAGATGGCGGGAGGGAATGAGTTCAAAGAAGCAGTAATAGACAAGGGTTTGTGGCGTCATGGAAGGGGAAAGCCACCCAGAGGGCTGTGAGCAGAGCATGATGTGATCCAGCTTGGGTCTAACTGGATTAGTCCTCGTGGAAACAGGGAGGCCATGAGAAGAACATAATCTCTACAAGAGGCATGGTGGCTTGGAGTAGGGAGCTAGTGGTGGAGATGGTGAGAAGTGACAGGAGTCTGAATAGAAGAAATGATGTGTAGGAGAGAATGATGTCAAGGATGAACCCAGATTTTGGCCTGAGCAACTGGAAAGAAGACAGTGGAGCAGGTCATGGGGAGGCCAAGAGTTCTGCTTTTAAAAATATTTGCAAGCATTATACTTTTGAGTTTTACTAAAAAAATTTCCCATATATGATTTAAAAAAAAATAGGGGCGCCTGGGTGGCTCAGTCGGTTAAGCTGCCGACTTCGGCTCAGGTCATGATCTCGCGGTCCGTGAGTTCGAGCCCCGCGTTGGGCTCTGTGCTGACAAGCTCGGAGCCTGGAGCCTGTTTCAGATTCTGTGTCTCCCTCTCTCTCTGACCCTCCCCTCTTCATGCTCTGTCTCTCTCTGTCTCAAAAATAAAACATTAAAAAAATAAAAATAAAAATAAATTTTTTAAAAACATAAATAAAAAATAAAGGGACCACATACACATAACCTGCATTATACTTTTCAAAACAATTTCTCATCCACAACCTCATTTGGTCCTTGTGAAAAGCAGTCTTGTGAAATTGCTGCTACTCTCCCTACTGTATCAGTGAGAATTCAAGCAGAGACGTGGAATCACTGTGGTTGACAGAAAATAAGGGATTTGTTTGAGAATTAAGACCTTCTGCAAGTGTATGAACTGCCGGAGAAGTGTGTGGGGTGTTGTGCCTACTGTTGACACAGGTCAGTGGACTGCAAGTTGGGAAGGAAAGCTAGATGTGAAGTGATACGAGCAAGAACAAACCAGAACCCACATGAAAAATCTAGACCTCATATAGATTGACTGGAACCCTTGTCTGTCTTCTGCCACCTCCAATCTCAGTGTCATGGATGAGCTGTAGGAGAAGCTGTGCCCTTTGCACCCAACTACACATACTCTGGCCAGGACTTGACAAAGCTAGGATCGAGGATCTAGGAGGATCTAGGAGGAGCTAGAGGCCCTGTGGGCCCACCTCTGTCAACTAGCTGAGCTAGTAAATCAGCAGCAAAGTGCATGTGCTGCCACAGTGCCTGCCACAGCTTGAAAAGGGTTCCTGCCCTCTTGTAGTGTTGGTGGGAATGCAAACTGGTGCAGCCACTCTGGAAAACAGTGTGGAGGTTCCTCAAAAAATTAAAAATAGACCTACCCTATGACCCAGCAATAGCACTGCTAGGAATTTATCCAAGGGATACAGGAGTACTGATGCATAGGGGCACTTGTACCCCAATGTTTACAGCAGCACTCTCAACAATAGCCAAATTATGGAAAGAGCCTAAATGTCCATCAACTGATGAATGGATAAAGAAATTGTGGTTTATATACACAATGGAGTACTACGTGGCAATGAGAAAGAATGAAATATGGCCCTTTGTAGCAACGTGGATGGAACTGGAGAGTGTGATGCTAAGTGAAATAAGCCATACAGAGAAAGACAGATACCATATGGTTTCACTCTTATGTGGATCCTGAGAAACTTAACAGAAACCCATGGGGGAAGGGAAGGAGAAAAAAAAAAGAGGTTAGAGTGGGAGAGAGCCAAAGCATAAGAGACTCTTAAAAACTGAGAACAAACTGAGGGTTGATGGGGGATGGGAGGGAGGGGTAGGTGGGTGATGGGTATTGAGGAGGGCACCTTTTGGGATGACCACTGGGTGTTGTATGGAAACCAGTTTGACAATAAACTTCATATATTGAAAAAAAAAAAAAGAAAGAAAAGGGTTCCTGCTTCACTCCCACCTTCCAAATCTAGCAAAATGTGCCTTGGAGCCAACTTGAAATGGAATCCACCAGCTTATGAGTTGCTAGAAAGACTCATAGCTTTGAATACCCAAGTGGACAATTTGTTAAATAAAAGGAAGGGAATTCTGGGAACAAGGATCCCAGCTTAGCTAAGTTGACATGGTATAAAACCACCACACTTACTTTACAAGTGAAGAAAATTACCACCCAGAGAAGTCAACCAACTTGCCCATTGTCTTGCAGAACACTGGTAGCATTTTATCAGGTCCCAGGTTTGCTGACCCCTTGCCAACTGACTTTAGTTCATATTCTTTGAATGCTTGCTATGTGGCAGACACTGAATCATCACATCCTATGCTCGCCACAAGTCTATAGAATAGGTATTATTATGCCCGTTTATAGATGAACATGCTGAGGCTCAAACAGAAGTCAATGAACCAATGTAACATGGCTATGGAAAGGGAAAGCTGAGACTCAAACACAGGCTGGTCAGACCTCAAGCCTCACACTCTTAGCCTCCCTCTGGGCGTGTGGTCTTTCCTGCCACTAACTCCATGCCCGCCCTCTTTCCCAGGGTGGAGTATCCGAACATGGCTCACACTAAGAGAAATCCTGACACCCCAGCTTCTCCTCTGTAGCCTGTGGTGCTGGTCTGTGGCCAGTTCCCTGCCACTCCAGGGACAGTGTAAACCCACGGTGGGAAGTGCTCTGGTTTGCGCAATTAGGAGGTGCACCGAAGGAAACATGTACTCCAAACACGATGGGGCAAAAGCACCAGAACACAGCTCGGACCTGGAAGAAGCCCGTCTGCTCTTGGCCACAGTAACCAGAAGCCTAAAAATCAAGCAAATGTTCTCTCGATGCTGAGAAATTTCCCATGATTCCAGAGAGGCCAGGAAATAGAGCTGGGTGGGGGTAGAGGAAGGCCTAATGAATGCTTTAGTAATGAAACTTAAGATCTGTGGCTTTGGAGTTAGCAAATAACTCTATATTCGTTTAATTCTCTTGATGATGACCCTAATAATATTAATAACATCCATTATTACTCATTGCAGTTGACTGTTTATTTTGTGCCAGGCTCTCTTCTAAGCATTTCACATTAATTAACCCAGTTATCCCACACAGTAAGCATTTAGAGTAGGGAGTATTATTGTCACCATTTTACAAATGGGGACGCTGAGGCACAGAAAGTTTAAATAACTAGCCCACAATTATAGGAGCCCAGGGAGTCTGCCTCCAGAGCATAACCTCTCAACCTTTACCCTAATCTGTCCCTCAACAACCCTGTGACAGAGGGAGACAGAAAGGGAGAGTGGCAGGACTATGGCTCCCATTTTGCAGATGAGGAAACTGAAGCTTGGGATGGTTGAATAAGACATCTAAAGCCTTCCTGGCAAGCCAGGTTTGAAGCCAGAGCTGTTGGACTACAAAGCCCATGCTCTTTCCACTCTGCCACTCAGCCCTGTTAAGTGAGTGGCACATTCAGGACTTGAAACCAAGTCTAACACAAGCCCAACCACAGTTGCTTATGATTTGCTAGAAAGACTCATAGCTTTGAATACCCAAGTGGACAATTTGTTAAATAAAGTCAGCCTAGAGGCCCAAAGCTATCTGCCTGGTGAGTGAAAGGGTGCTCTCACACTTTCAGCCAGGAAAGTACCAACACTGACTTCCCCACCTTGGAAATGTTGCCTCACACCCTGGAACCAAAAGAAAAAAATATTCTGATTCTTGGAAGTCAGACAACCCCAACTCTGGTCTATGGCCCTAACTGGGGTCACCTCAGTGTTCAGCCCCTTGGAGAAAATGGTGTAGCCACTTATCCATAATTCAACAAAATTCATTCATCCAGCATCGCCTTACTAGGCATCCTCTCCATACAGACACACTACGGGGGGGTGGGGAGGACATACACAAAGGAGCTCACGCACAGCTCCTGCCTTCAGTGATTTTATTGGGTACCTGGAGAATTCCAGTTCCTTCCCACGACATTCCCCACCTATACCACTTAACCAAATAATGTCAAGAAACACTATCACAGGAACCAATGGAAGTTAGTAGGAAACAGCTGATAAAAATTTCTTTCATCATTGACTCAGTTAATAAGTAAATATACGTTGAGTTTCTCTTATTTGTCAGGCACTCTGCTAGGCACTTTGGAGGCGAATCACATTTAATCTTCAAAACACCCCTGTATAGGAGGTATTACTATCTTTATTTTACAGATAAGGAAACTGAGACACATGGAAGGAGAATGACTTGCTCAAGATTATCCTGGGGATTAGTGTTAGTAATTATAGAACCCAAATCTGACTTCCAACTCAGAGTTCTTTTATTTCATTGATCTATTTTTTTAATGTAAGCTCTATGCCCAACATGGGGCTTGAACTCATGTCCCTGAGATCAAGAGTCATATGCTCTACCAAGCAAGCCAGCCAGGTGCCAGGTTCTTTTAATCCCATCATACTAGAAAGGGAATTATAAGATCCTGGAGATCCAAGAAACGGGGAGTGAGAGGGGCAAATTGATGAGAAGCTAATTAAAGTTTTCTTTTTTTACCTACCAGTGAAAAGCAGAAGTGACTAAGACAGCTAGTTACCCAACAACGTGACCTGTTCCCCATCCATAGTGGACAGATGTTGCAGGAAGTGACTGCCAAGCCAGGTCTCCCTTTCCCCTTGCATCATGCTATGGCCATGTGACTTGTTCTCACCAATAGAATGTGGACAAAAGCAATGTATATCACTTTTATGTCTGAGTATTTAAGAAGTAGGTGTGCTTTCTACTCCCACTTCTCCCATTGGCTGGTGGACGGCAGAGGGTCCTGTGGACACTGGGATCCCGCAACCCTCTTGGGAGAAGAGCACCTTGGTAAACAGATATGTCTGAGCTTGACGTGAACGAGAAATGAATTTCTATTCTGTTGGTCCATTATACATTTGGGAGGAGCTGTTACTTATTACAGCATCTAGCATGACTTTAACTAAAGGTGGTGGCCATATTTAGGCCAACATGCTAGGCTCTGGGTTATTCATTCCACATTACAGGTAGTAAAGAAATCAATCTATCTGTACCTGTATCAAATCACAGTTACATATAGGCTAATCAGCCTTTCTAAGGACAGGAAAGGCCCTTGATCAGAGGTGCAACCTTCACTAGACAGTGAGGACTCCAAGGACAAGAGCTGTCTCACTGTTCTCTGCATCCCATGTCTCGGACAGTGCCTGGCTCCTGGTGAACATCCAATGTGTGCTTAATGAACAGATAATTTCCCAGGACCTCTTTGCCACCAGAAGATAGTAAATGGATGCAAGACTGAAACTGAGTGGCAGATACCTTGAAACCAGAAACAAAGGGAGTATTTCTAAAATGTCCAGGAGAGAATCTTAACTAAGTCTTGAGCCTCCTCTCCACCAGACAGACCCGACAAACACAACAGCGGATAGCAATACGGAAATATTTGGGACTTACAACAACATTACACTTATAGTAAAACAAAAGAAGAAATCCCTCAATAAAATACCCTTGTGAAGGCCCCAACAGGGAAGGTTTCCTATATCATGAGCTGAAGGATTTCAATCCTGTCCTAATCCATGACCGGCCCTCGTATTCCCAAAGGATTTTTCTGCTTAGAAAGTTTTATGGGGAGGGCCTTGAAATACCCTGGGGGAGAGCTTATGGTAAATGTTTTAACAGGGTACAGTAGCCAAAATATGATACTTGATGTGGAAGAAAACCCAGATGGTGGCTGAGATGTCAGGAAATACAATTTTCTGTTTTATCTGGGGAAATTTTTTTCCCTGAATTCCAGAACCTATGGTGATCTGGCCTCATAGAGAGTCAACTTGAAGCCTCAACACGAAAGGATCTCTTTGTATTTGCTAGGGAGGGGGTCCTGGACCACTACATCTGGGACCACTCAGCAGCTGGACTAGGTCCCTCTAACTAAGCTGCAGCAGAATTTAAATGATTTGACTAAGAAAGAGATTCATTCATTTGAAGGCCTGTGGGCTGATAAACATGAATGAGTTGACGAGAACCCATGCTAGATGACATGTGCCCTGCAGATATTGCTTCTTTACCATGGATACTTTGAAGATATTTATCTTCACAATAACCCTGAAAAGAGGTATCATGCTACCACCTTACAAATTCATCAACTGAGGCATGCCGGCCATCCAGCCAGGAAATGGCAGGGTCTGGCTTCAAGTCCAAGTCTTAGAGGATGCCAAAACTGCAGACGCCCCTTGGGTAGTACCCTCCTGACTCCTGATCCAACATGTTTCCCACCACAGCACCGCTGCCTGGGGCAAAGGGAAAGACATTCCTGCCTTAAATTACACACAGTGCCTCCACGTTAGGATTTGGTTTTGCTAAAGGGACAGGGCTAAAATATCTATAATTTAAAGTCTCAGGAGATACCATAAATACATGAGCTCTCAGGAAACTCCTTGGCCCCTCACTTTGGTGTCTAGTTAATTCAATTGCCATCACCACCAAAGGCAATAGCATACATTTCTCCTCTTTTGCTTCTATCCTTATGAGCACAGTGTTAGCTGTTGTTCTATAACCTTCTTTTACGATGAGGTGCCTGAAATATAACACTCTCAGCATTTTAGAGCACAAAACTGACTTTAACACATTATGGTACATTTGGGGATTCAAACCTCTTGGAAGCAGGTCAAATGCAGGTACCGAGTTTGCTGCAGAATTCGGCTAGCTGAGTCGGACACATAAAGCTGCCTTTGCATTCCAACCTGTTATACCTCTAAGCCCAGCTTGATGATTTCCCCAAGCCCCAAAGCTGGGGAATGCCAAGCTCATTCTGGCTGGAAACCAAGTACAGTCTCCAGAGCTTAGACCAAAATTGTTTTTTCCAGGACCCCTTGACATGCCTATGTCACCTGCCTCCTTTTCTGAGCCCCTCTGAATTCCCCTCTCTCTAGGCCAGCCATTCTTGCTCTCTACCCCAACCTCCTCTCATAAAGTTTTCTTTTCCTTTTTTATCCTTGTCCTGTGGAATAATCATTTAAAAATTTTTTATATCCCTTGGTATTTAAAACTGCCTACTTATCACAAAAATAGGACAAAAAGCATCATCCACATCCTGCCACTTGCCCTTCCCTAGTTCATTTGCAGACATAATACCTACAGAGTTAGCATATTTATATCATAGGTACAATTTGGGCAGCTGCTATATTCCTTTATGGCTGGGTGGCAAATGGATTTCATCTCTTGTCCTGACTCTGTTCAGCCTACCTGGGCAGCTGACTTAAAAGATCCTAGACTCAGCAGGTAAGTGTGCTGGGACAATTCGTGTTTTTGCCATTGACTCATGTTATGGAGAAAGGACAGTGTGGGAGCACACAGACATACTTGCTTTTCTATATTGTCAATGTTTGTGGTAGTTGTCTGATAATATCATCTGTACCAATTCTTCCCATCCCTGGGGGCATGGAAGTCGAGTCTATTTCCCATTGAATCTGGGCTGGCTTTTTGACCAGTTTTGACCACTAAAAGGCAGTGAAAGTGACACCATGACTTCTAGCCCTTTGAGGTTTTTTGTTTTTTTTTTTAGTTTATTTATTTATTTTAAGGTGGGGACAGAGAGAGAAGGAGAGAGAGAATCCCAAGCAGGCTTCTTGCTGTCAGCACAGAGCCTGACGTGGGACTTGATCTCACAAACCATGAGATCATTACCTGATCCAAAATTAAGAGTCAGACACTTAACTGACTGAGCCACACAAGTGCCCTAGTCCTTTGAGGTCTTAAAGCCTCTTGGGATCTAGCCGCCATGTAAAGAAATTTCAGTTGGACTAGACGGGAGATCCCATGGAGAGAAAGAGAAGCCCAGTCAGCCCCAGATGTTCCAGCCACCTCAGTGTAGAACCAGGCACGGGAATGAAACTACCTTGGTTACATAGCCCACGCTAGGTTCCTAGCTAAATGCATCCACATGAGTGACCCCGTCAGTATGACATGCACCAGAAGAATTTTCCAGTAGAACCCAGCCAATCCACAGAATCATGAGAAATAATACAATGTTGTGGGTTTGACCACAATTTGGGGTATTCTGTTACATAGCAGTAGATAACACATATGACACGATTATTTTACTGGCTGATTTTCCTAATTTCCACTTTAGACCATCAAGTCAGCTCTTGCATAACATATTCCCTGACCCCTCTCCACCCGGATGGAAATTGCAATTCTCTCTTTTGTGTCCCTTCTGACTCTTCAGCTGTCTCCTCTCCTGGACTGTGGATTGCTGGAGGCCACCGTCTGGATTTCATTCATATGTGTACCACCAGCTGGCATAGTGAGTGGTAAGAGCTCAATAAGTGTTTGATGAATGAACCCAATTAGTAAGTTTACCATTGCACTGTGTCTTCCCTCTGCTTGCACTACTGCCTCCCCTCCCCCATGCACTGGCAAATCTCCCTCACTTCACCAAATCTCTTATCAGCAAGGACTTCCTCTACCGCCATATTCAAAATAGCAACTTCCTCTATCCCTCTATAGCCTTTTATCACTTTTATTTTCCTTGATAACCTGTTAACTCTCTGAGAGCTTATATACCTATTTCCGGCATGTCTCTCCCCATTAGACTGTAAGCTCATGTCAGAGACTTGTTTTATTCACTGCCATGCCCCAGTACCAAGAACAACACTTGACATCTAGTAGGTGTTCAATAAATATTGTTGGATGAATAAATAACTTAATATATGTATCATAACAAGAACTACAAATTTTGGTAGTTTTCTCACTTTGAATTTGGGCTGTCCTGTATTTCAGCTTTGAGCCTTTGTGGTAGGCATGGTTAGCACACACCAATATCCAGTTCTCTCTTCCTGCCTGGGCCTATAGAAGACTAGTCATCCCAACAATTTTGCAGTTAGGTGTGGCCATGTGAGTATATCTGGCCGCAGGAAGTGAGGGGAAGTGACAGCTAGCACTTCCAGGCTGAAGCACAGCTGAGAGAATGTGTTTTCTCCACAAGCTCTCACCCTGCCTTATGTTGAGATGATGGGGACACCAAATCAAAGGAGTGTGGGATTGTGGAGACACTGTATGGAGAACAGCTGTCCTGGAGAGTCGCCCATAACCACAGGGGACTTTTCATGAGTCAGAAATAAACTTGTGTTAAGTCACTGAGATTTTAGAGTGGGCTGTTAGCACAACAGCCTAGCCCAACCTGATCCAAAAGAGCCTATTTGGTTCAAATTCCTTTAAATCTGAGAAATAGATGAGGCACATGTGTGGGAAGGAGGGAAAGAATGAGGTGTTTCCATCACCCAACTACTAATCTACAATTTCAAAGCACAGAAATGCAGACACTCAGAGAAGTGTCTGCTCTGAGCCAGGCATGATGCCAAATCCTAAGCGAGGCACTGAGGAAACAGGGATGGATCTGACCCTATCCTTCTCCTCACAGAGCTCACAGACCAGTAAGAGAGACAGGCATGTTACTAAAATATGATGGAATATTGCATGGGTATAGTTATATGTACAAAATGCTCAGGACACACAAAGGGTGGGACAATTCTTTCTGCCTGTTTCCGTATTAAGGTCACTCTGGGCTTAGCTGAACAGGCACTGTTCCTAGAATACTCACAGGAGCCAGACCAGGTCAGACTATGTCTGGCAGTTAAAGTGGGCAAACAAGAAAAGGGGGCAAAGTTTTCCTTCCTTCCTTATCATCCCTGCTGTTGTCTCCTGCATTCTGGCTCTCCTTTCCCAATGTGGAAGGCCTCCCCTGGCTCTGCATGTCTTCCCTGAGGCCTGTCCCCTAAAATCAAAGCTCTAAGCTGCTGTACTAGTCAGGATTCTCCAGAGAAACAGGGTGATTGATTGATTGGTTGTAAGGAATTGGCTCATGTAGTTATGGAGGCTGAGAAGTCCCAAAATCTATAATCACAAAGTCGGAAACCCAGGAGAACCAGTGTTGTAGTTCTAGTCCAAGTTCACAGGCTTGAGAATCAAGACAGGCAACAGTGTAACTTCTGGCCTGAAAGCCTGCAGTCTCAAGACCCAAGAAGAGCCAATGTTTCAGTTCAAGTCCCAGGGCAGCAGTCAAGCAGGAGGAGTTCCCTCTTACTCAGCTTTTTTTGTTCTATTCAGACCTTCAATCGATTGCATGAGGCCCACCCACATTAGAGAGCGCAATCTGCTTTACTCAGTCTATTGATTCAAATGTTAATCTTATCCAAAAAGAGCCTCACAGGCAAATCCAAAAAATATTTGACCAAATGTCTGGGCACCCCATGGCCAGTCAAGCTGACACATAAAATTAGCCATCGCAGCTGGTGACACTTGTCCTGCCTGCTTTCCCATTGATTCATGGTCAGTTCACCTTAGGAAGCAAAAAGGAGAGGAAGAGAATCCAATAAAACATTGCACAATGACAATGAAAATAAATCTCATTCATTTAGTGGCTATGGATAGCCAGGCATGTTAGACACATGCTCTCTAATCTTTGTAACAACACTGCAACATGGGAAGAATGAGCCTTATTCTCTAGAAGGAACTTCAAGGTCAGAGAGGTTGAGTACCTGGCCCAAAGTCGCACTACCAATAAGTCATTGTATCTGCTAGTGGCTCTTAGAAGTCTGTACAGCACAGGCTTCTATCTCCTGCCCTGTGATCCCTGCCCAAGATCCTGACTTTCACATCTGTTCTGCCTGCTCTGGAGCCCTATGGTTATAGTTTCCTTCCTGTGTATGTGCAATAGTGAAGTAAAAAATCCCAGCTACCTGCCACTTAATAAAAGGATGTGGTCATGTCAGCATGAAGACAGCAGGGCAGTAGATCAGCCGATTGCAAGAGTTTCAGGAACTCATATTCCCTGACTTCTCCCAGCAACCTCACCTTGCTACTTCTGCAAAGTCATTAAGGGAACAGCTTCTGGTCTGGAAGGTGTCTTCCAAGGGCACCCATGGGAAGATAATTCAGAAGCTGGTGCTCTGATGACAAGGGTCTTCTGTATCTGTTGCCCTTGAGCCTGGAGACCTCTATCATTTCTCTGCCTAGGTTAGTTTTATAGACTCTTGAGGAACCATGAGGCTGCCACTTTAAAACAGCTCCTTACCCTTTATTCACTGGTCACTTCAAGTATGTGATCCAATTGCTTCTCCAATCGGAAACAATTAAGGAGGAGGTAGTGAAGTCAGCCAGCTGGAGTGCAGGTGGCCTCAGGAAAAGTCAGAAGGACTGTTGTCACTGTACCTTTGGGTGCACAACAAGAGGACAATGAGTCAAAACATAAGCATAAGCCAATGTCTTCACCCGTTCTGGCTGCTGTAACAGAAAACTGCATAGTAGATGGTTTATAACAACAAAAGCTTATTTCTCAGAGTTCTGGAGACTGGAAAGTCCAAGATCGAGGTTCTGGTGGATTCGGTGTCTGTTGGGCCCATTTCCTGGTTCACAAACAGCTGTCTTCTTGCTATAACCTGACTTGGCTAGAGGGGAAGAGAGGGCTCTCTGGGACCTCTCTTTTAAGGATACTATTCCCAATTCACGAGGGCTCTGCCAAAGGCCCCACTTTCAAATATCACCACATTGGGAATTAGGTTTTAACATATAGTCTTAGGGGGCACAAATATTCAGTCAATAGCAGGCAAGGAGCACAAGATCTTTAGGAACAAAACATTTTTAATGTTCATCTTCTGCTGAGAAACTGTTAGCCCAAGAACCAGGACATTTCCTTGGTTACAAAATTAAACTCTGTGAGGGTAAAGAGCAAGATAAACATGCCATTCTAAGAGTTTCTGAGGACAAACCCAGCGACTGTGACTGTGTGTGTGTGTGTGTGTGTGTGTGTGTGTGTGTGTGTCTTTAAAATAGTTCTTACCTACAATTGCAGTTGGGCCAAGACCAGAACGCTTACTCTAAAATCCACACAAACACCATGCATCCTCCATTTCATCCAACGTCACCTGTACAAGAGGCACGTTTAGTATAAGAAAACACTTATTCTTCCCATCTGAAATACAAGCTCTTGGGATTTCACAGGGACCTTTTGAGGAAAATCTATAACCAGTGATTTTTTAGTCTTTGTTTTGGACTCCAAACAAATAAAAAAAAAAATAAATATTGGTGTTTCTACCAGCAACAATAACTCATTATGGCGTAGACATAGAGTTTTACTGCAGGATGGGAGGGTGGGGTGAAGAGAGGGCATGTGTGAACTAAACAAGCCCCTCAAATGATTTGGATGCACAATGGAGAGATAATTAGTGTGGACTTCTACATGACACAGATCCTAATAGGGGACTGCCTAGTCCAGCTTTGTAGACCAGACAGATCTCACTTTATTTCTCCTTTGTCTAATTTAAATTTAAACAAATATTTATTAATAAGACAATTAAAAATAAACTTGAATCTCTTTGGATCACTCTCTGTTTTCTTTTTATCTTTTCTAGAAAATTAAACCAGCCAGGAGCTGCATTTGCAGGCGGACATGGACTTTGGAATCAGAGAGATCCAGGCTTGAATTCTAGTTCCTCTCGAGGCAGGGCACTAAATCCCTTGAACCTCAGTTTCCTCATCCTTGGACCCAGATAATCCTATCACCTTTTAGCATTTGAAGTGTCTTTTATGCAACAGACACTCACTAAATGTTTTCTGGTCCGCTGCCTCTCACTGTAGGTTACCTCCCAAGTACATTTCTAAGAATTGGCCTGTTGTATATATTTGTCATTTTTAATAGCTCTAGAATATTCCATTGTGATAATGTCAAAATTTTCCCTGCCATTTCTCCAGTGGCATTTGGATTGTTTCTATTTTCCTTTCTTATGAATTGTACTGCTATGAACATCTTTAGACAGATTACTTTTTTCTCCTTATTTCCGTGAAATAAATTCCCAGCAGTAGAATTACTGGATCGAAGAGCAGGAACAGATTTGTAGCCCTTGTTATTTATTGCCAGATGAGTTTTCATTTTCTAAGAAACTGTCATCTGAGCGAGCCCAGCATATGTGGTAGATATTACGAACGGTTTCCATCTGTCACTGCTGTTCCTGTCACAAGACGTACTGGAGAAACCATTCCCAGACTCTCAAATCCCATGAAGGGCACTAAGTGGTAGGAAATGTGGAGTAAATAGAGAAGAAATATAAAGACCTGGAATGTGTACAGATGCAGGGCTGGGAGAGTGAAGGTTGATCAAGTTCTCTGCATTTAGGGATTAGGATATGACAAGACCAAGTACTTTTGTCTGGACATAAAGGATGCTGGGGGACAATTCTTCAAATAAGTTTATGTTTACTCTTTTTATTCTATATACATTTATGAGCACTTACCTAACTTAACTCACCACCGGCATTTATGTGGTGTCAGAACCTGCCCACCCCACCCCCACCCCCGCCGCCCCCACTCACTTTAAAGTTTGAGAAAGGTGAGAGGTGAAAGTCTGGCCCTGCTTACCAAGGGCTTCTTTCTACTAAGATACTGGAAGAGAAGAGACTTGCTTAAGAAGCTAAGGAAGCCACATTAAGGGTATGAGTAGAGCCTAAAATCAGAGGCAAAGAATAAAACTGAGGTACAGAACACAAACAAGAGCTTCCCTGGGATAAGCAAATAAAAGAGAAGCAAGAGTGACGGGGACATATTTGGAATAAAGGAGGAAACTGGACAGGAGTAGGGGTGGAGATGGGGGTAAGACAATAGTAAACCAAGGCAATTTCTTAAAGCTTTTTAATAGTGCTATTCAAATCTCAAATATCTTTGCCAATGTTGTTTCCTGCTTGATCTATCTATAACCAAGAAAGCTGTATTAAAATAGTGAAGGATTTATTAATAACTCTTTGTAGATCTACCAAAGACTTTACATATTTTGAAGCTATGCTCTTAGATAAATGGGTTTTCAACTATCTTCCTGATAAATTGAACTTCATAGTATCATGTTAAGTGATTATCTTTTTAAAGTTTTTCCCCTCAAAGTCTATTTTAATTTGCATCAATTTCACTAAACCTGCTTTCCCTTGGTTAATATTTTTCCTGTTATATTTTTTTCTAGCCTCTGACTTTAAAACTTGTCTGTGTTCATACATTATAATTGAGTCTTTTATGGAAAGCATGTGCTAAATTTTGGTTTTATATAGCCTGAGAGTCTTTGTGTTTTAACAGAAGAGTTTAATCCATTTACATTTATTTGGATTACTGATTGATTTGCATTTATTTCTACTCTCTTATTTCTATTTGTCTTTTTTTTTTCTATTTGTCTTTTCTATTCATACCACTTTTACTGTCTTATGCCCACTCTTCTTACCTTCTTTGGATTGATTGCATTTTTTTCTTTTATCCATCCCTATTCTTTTCACCAAAGTTAAATAGTTCCATTACCTTTTTCTCAAAAAATACCATGTGCTTAGAATGCCTTAAATCTGATCACCCACTCCTCCACACTTACACACTATTTTTGTCCATATTATAGTTCTATTCTCTTTGCCCCAAACAGACATTAGACATTATCATTATTTTGGAAATTAAATGTTTTCTTGGTTTTGTCTACAAATCTACCAAAATCTTTACTCACCCTTATCTTTCTTCAAAAACATCAATTGCTTCCAACCACACCCATCCAATTCCATTCTCTTCATGGATGTTTTCTCCTTATTACCCAAACACCTGACCCATCACTGTATGGAAGTACACTTGTATACCCTCTCAGTTTACCATGGGGAAAATTTTAACAATCACACTGCCTCCTTTTTCCAGGAAACCATATGAGCTTTATCTACCATGAGTGATGGCATTCTTATTGCCAGCAATCAGCTCAAAAGTTTCATGTTAACATTTGCATTCTTGGACATTCCAGGAACTGTCTGCTGTGGGTCAGATTTCCTGGAAAGCAGACTCTGATATGGATATTAACATATAATAAACTTACTGGGGGAATAATCTCAGAATAAACACAATGAAGGGCATGAAAAAGCAGAATTAAACTGAGGCAGAAGTTAGGGTATTGAAACACTCACAGCAAAGTTCTCACCTAATCCTGGATGGAGCTCTGGAGCTTGGATGGATCTTCAGTCTCTCAGGGCCCCTCAGAAAGGGGGTGTGACCTTGGACGAGAGCAATGTTCACATAAGTTTCAAGTCAAAGAGAAGGAGAGCAATGGAGCGACAGCTTGAGGATGTGGTATGGTCAGGAAGAGATTTCTTTATTTTTTTTTTAAGTTTATTTATTTACTTCTGAAAGAGAGAGAGTGCGAGCAGGGCAGGGGCAGAGAGAAAGGGGAACAGAAGACCTGAAGTGGGCTCTGTGCTGACAGCAGAGAGCCTGATGTGGGGCTTGCACTCGCAAACCATGAGATCATGACCTGAGCCAAGGTCAGCTGCTTAACCAACTGAGCCACCTAGGCACTCCAGGGAAAGATTTCTTTAAATGAAAGAAATGTTAGCACTTTTTAGGTTAAAGGGAAGGAACTAGAGGAAATGGGGTTTTCCAACCATCAGGAGGCCTGGCAGTGGGAGGAAGGCCCTTTGCTGAGACACTATGGCACCGTGAGAGAAGCAGCCTTGAAAACTCTGGACCACTAGGGAAAATAACTGTGTATGAGTGCAGATGTGCATGTTTGAGAGTTACTCATTAAACAATCGTGAGAATGGAGAGGTATGCCTGAAACTCACACAGATGGGGAGATCTTGAAGGGAACCAGACCTAGAAAATAATCTATGCTTTCAGGAAATATACAATTTAAAAAACCTGTTGAACTTACTGAATCACTATTTCCCAAACTTCTATGACCACAGAACTTTTCATTTTTCTGGAATATCTGTTGATGTGTCTCATAGCATTCCTCAAAACATAGTTTGGGAAATAATGGGCCAAGTAACAACCTCAAGACTTTACTCAGTCTTCCAATGACCAATTCATAAACCAGGACATAAATTGAATGAAATAGAAGGCTGATTTAAACAAAACACAACTTTTTTATTAACAGTGTTTCAATTTGGAAAACATTTACAGAGTGTCTATTATGTACTAGACACTGCTCTGCGCCCTAAGGACATGGAGATGACAAAGGCAAGAAGGGCCTTCCTTCCACGAGCTGGGAGCCTGTAGGGGGTCTCAGGTGGTCCCTAAATAAATGTTACACTGAGCAGCAGACCCCTTGATAGGAAGACAGACCCTGGGTGACCAGCACAGAGTGACCTTGCGTGTTCAGACATCGCCTGGACACCTCCCCTTTGTGACGATGGCTCTAAGGAAGGAGAAAGGCACAAACCAGGCCTTGGTGAGGTGAGTTCTGGAGAGTCTGCAGAGTGCAGGGGGAGGCCAGGAGTTGGGGCAAGGGTCCACCCAGACTGATACTGTCATTATCTGCTCACATAATCCCAGCCCAGGCCGGGTTTCTTAATCTCCTGGAGCTTCTGTCTCATTTGCAAAATGACGATAGTAATAATTCATCCTCACAAGGTCTCCATGAGGATCAAACAGGAGAAAAGGGATGTGAAAAAATTACGTAAACGGTAAAGCACTCCACAAAGAGGGATCTTATGACTTACTTATTCCTTCACAAAGTGCATTTCAAAGAAAGCTAAACAACTCCCCCAAACTTTCCACTCTCAGGGCTATTTTTATTTTGTGATTTTCCAAGCCTCAAAATGAAATTGAAAAAAAAAAAACCCAAAACCTTCCGCGGCTGCTTTTTATATGGTAGTTTATAAGAGTCAGGATGAAATAGAAATCATGATAGCACAAGGCCCCAAGTTTACATTCTCAGAGGGAGGCCGAGGGCTGGGAGCGCTGATGACTTTAGAGAGGGCAGCTGAAATCACTAACACCAGCCCCGCTCTAACCAGCCTGTGTAGTTTTAAGTGGTCTAATCAGCCCTGCTTTTCACAAACACAAATAAATAAAAATTGACATTACATCGGGCAACAATATGGCATGCCCTGTGCAATTAGAACCAGCTGAGTTTATGCACCCCATGGTTTACAGAGAAGGCAGCCATGCACTGCGCTCTGGGGACAGATGTCTATGTGGCTTCTTAACACACATGTTCCAGAGCAGTGGTTCCCAATCCCTCGGGGGGATGCAGACTTCTTTCAGATGGCTCTGGGGATCCATATGTTGCAACAGTCATGTCAATAGACTAGCTAAATATTGGCTCCCACATATACGTGGGCAAAATTTTCAAGCGTGCATGCATCTACTACAGGCTTTGTTCTTCAGGTATTTTCTCAATTAACTTATACTAAAATCACAAGACTGTGACATGGGGGTGAAGTCTTATGTTAACAAAGGGTTGTCATGCTCAAAAGGGTTGGATCCCATTGCTTTAATGTGACAAAAGCCCCAGAATTTATTAAAATCAAATTTGAGAATGCTGTGGTACATGGAAACAAGGAACAACAGGGGTCAGAGAAAGGACAGGTACCAAAATTTGTTCTGGAAGTTCCAAAGCCTGGACCTCCTCTTGGAGTCAAGATTCTTCTGCACTATTATTCCTTTTAGGCCATATCTGGTCCTCTAGCCTTGCCTTCCTCCAGAGGGAGTTCCCAACTGCAGTGAGAGTGGTCTTCCTAAAATGCAAATCTGAATGTGACACTCCCCAGCTCCAGAAACTCCTTACTACCCTGGGCACAGATGGCTCACAAGGCTCTGGCCAAGACCTGCCCCACTGCCCTGCCTCTCAGACCTCATTGTCCCTTCACACTCTCCACTTAGCCACTCAGCCCCCCTATTCATATACCCCCACCTCACCTTCTTCATTTATACACATTTATACTCTCAGCCCCCCTCCTCACCTTTGCCTGAATAACTTCTACTCTCCCAATTTCACATCTCGGTTTGGAAGGTTTGCCAGAAGCTTCCCCCTCAAAGCAGGTGTGCAAAAAGGAAACTTCATTTAGAAAGGAGTCAGGAGGCCAGCAGGAGTAAGCACTCACAGCCTCCCATTCCTTGTCATTTGCAGACCCAACAGGAAGAAACCATCTGGGTGAGGTTACCACTTTAGTATCCCAGTAGGAGGAAGAAAATTTTTCCTCCTACCCCCTTCAACAGCCCAGCCAATAAGAGCCTGTCACAGCTTATCCAATGAAAAACCACTGTGCTTCAAACTCCCAGTTTACTCCAGTGGACTTTTTGTTTATAACAGCCAACCTTCTCCTCTTCCTCTATAAAAGAGCCATCCTCTCCTTTGTTCTGTGGATTTGCCTATGGTTGTGTCATAGCTTGCATTGTATATTGTACATTATATTATAATTCTCAGTTATTCCCAAATAAACCCTTTTTTGCTGATAAATAACTGGCAATTTTATTTTTTTAAGGTTAACAGGTCTGTGTTAGTTAGCCCTCCTATAGATATAACTTCCTGTACCTGTGTCCTGGGAGCATGGAATGAGCCTGATTCCTTAACCATTTCTCCATTACCAGACCTTAAACTTCATGAGGTTGGGGTCTGAGCTTTGTTCCCTAGTGTAGCAGAAGGTCAATAAATAGTTACTGAATAAATGTGTTTCAGCATTTAGCCCCATCACATCACCCCACATAGTCAACCACCTACTCCACGAGCCCAGAGGTCCTGGGCACAGGTACTAGCTCTTGTTGAAGAACAGAGTAAAGGCTCTCAGAAGGTTTTGACATTGGTTACAAGCTCTTTGAAAAAGAGATGCTCTAATTGGGGGGAAAAGTTGACTTAGTGGAAAAGACTGAAAAAGAGACCACTACAGATCTCTCTCTCTCTCTCTCTCTCTCTCTCTCTCTCTCTCTCTCTCTCCTGAGTCACTCACTGATTGAAAAACTACTGATATTCTCTCTTGAAGTCCTAAGATGCTACTAAAAACAAAAGTTTCCAGTTTACCCAACAAGAGAGGGGCAGAGCTCAAATAAGAACCCAGGTCTCCCAACGCCAAGTTGCTTCCTTTTTGCAGAATGCCACCGTGCTTGGGCCTGTCTGCACACTTCCCTGGAGAAATTGTACCAGCTCCCAGAAGTAGCATATGTGCCCTTCAGCCGGAGACTGCCTTGGTAAATACGTATTGCTCCTTGACTTGCAAAGCAAATATTTACCCAAAACCCACATAGCGTGGAGCATAAATTCCTGACAGCCCTGGGCAGTTTCTAACTCACTTATCGTTTATTTTTAATTTGTTTTTTAGTGTGTATATTTTCTGCATTAGACCTGGAATAAACAAGAGTTCAGAGTAGAAGGCTAGGGGAACTGAAAAGTGGTTTTTACTAAAAAACCCTAGACCGTGCCTATTACCTCTAAATTCCAGTTTCTGACAAGTCCATGAGTGAAATCAATCAAGTTTAAGTGGAGTCAGCGCTCCATGTAAGGGTGGTCTTGAAGGCAATGCAACATGCTGAAGAATTAAGGAGACACGAGTAGCTCAGCACATGCATCAGATTGAGACTCAGGATATCTGGGTTCTGGTCCTGCTCTGTCTCTAACTACTTGGTGACACAGAGCATGTCACTTAACCTCTCTGAACTTCAGTTTCTTCAACTGTATAATGTGACTAACGATGTTCTACCTAATTGTGTTCTCAAAAGACTGAATTGAAGGTGAAGTTTAATATGTATCCACCAAGTATTTATCAATGGCCTATGAGGAGCTTGGCAGTTCTAGGAACTGAGAAGACAACAGCAAACAAAATGAAATTCTGTCTTCAAGGAGCTTTCACTCAGTGTGGGGCAGATGATAAACATAACCTAAGGAATAGGTCTGATGCTAAGCTCTAAGAGGAAAAATCATCATGATAAGGAAACAGAGGATGATGGGGTGGGGTGCCATTTTATAAAGGGTGGTCAGTAAGAGGCTCTCTGATAAGGCAAGTCCTGAAGGAAGTGAGGGAAGAGAATCTCAGGCAGGAGGAAGAGTGGGAACAAGGGTCCAGTGGCAATGCTTGGAGTGTTCAAGTAGGAAGACAAAGGTTGCTAGAGCAGAGTGAGAGAGTAGAGAGGGATAGCAGATGGGCTCAAGGGGAAAGGTTGGGGCTCCCCAAATTTAATGTATATAAGCATCCCTGGGGGCACTGGGAAAGGTTGTCTAGAGATCCACCCCCCCTTTGTAATAAACAGTGGTCCAGAATCTTGCATGTGCAAAGGATTCCCTAGACCACAATCAACACCATCCCAGCCTGACTCAGAAAGTAAAGCACTTCCTAGTCACTAATGAACATGTTCCTATTCACACTACCTCAGTTCATGTAAATTACATGGTATAAATTTTAGCCCTTCTTTAGATATGGACGCTGTGTTTTAGAATCTGCAGTTCATCTGCAGAACTTGACATTAATTTGGACATTGTTAGATATAGGCACGAGGGACTGAGCCACTTCTGCCTTTTTTCATGAGGCAGGCTCTGGTTCTTTGTGTGAAATCTGGCAGAGGTTCCCAGTTTTGATCCCTTGCCTGCCAGTATCTTACCTGTCTGTACTTCCCAAGAATCAGAGAAGTATATTGGGCCTGAGTCTTGATCATAGCCTGGGAGCAGTTGGAATCCCTAGCAGGTAGAGGGGAGTCATCAGCAGGCATGCATGGGCCAGGGTGGGCTGGCCAGGGTGGGCCCCGTAGTAGTGATGCAATAGGCCAGCCCAGGGCTCCACTGTGATGAGGGAAGGATTAGACCTGGTCCAAGGATCACTGAGTAGGGCTTGGAGGGAAGGGAAAGGAATATTTGTACTAAGTACCTACCACTTCTAGGCAGTGGGTTAGGCTGTTTTCATGCACAATCTCATTAAATCCTCACTAACCTGAAAAATAGAATTACATTAGTAGTTTATGGAAGAGAAAAGTGAGGTCCAGAGAGGCTGGATGAATTGCCCAAGGCCACATAGTTATCACAAGGTAATTGGGGGATTAGAATTCACTGACTCCAAAGATTGGCCTCTTTCCAGGCAGGACACCACAAAATTGCTTTGAAATGAATGACTTTATCATGAGCAGTTCAGCAAAGACCTGTCTGGAGATGGATAGTTGAGGCAAATCCTCCTCTTTGCCATCCCAGTGGTCTGGAGAGATGGCCATATTCTCTGGACAGATTTAGGGTTCAATAGGGGAGAAGGGTCCATGTTCCCTAAGGGCTCTGTTGATCTGGCCCTTTAAAGGGGATGCCCATCTCTTTACCATCAGAGCCCTCATCCTTGGTGTCCCTTTAGTCTGGGCAGGGCTTCCGGCACTGGGCACCTATTCCCCTTCACATCGACCCAGCACCCAGCTACCCAGCCAGCCCAGCTGGCTGACTCAGAGATGTTGGCCTAACTTTTGTGTCTCCCCCTGTCTGAAACACTGACTTGTTTTATAACCATCTGCCTCTGCTTCCTTCTTCCTTCTTGGGCTTGTTGGCACTCACTCCCATTTGCGGGCACCCTTGTTAATGGAATATCATCTGCAAATATGGGAATCTCTGCGCCAGCCCCACATTGTTGATATCTCTGGAGTCGTTTATAAAAATATCCCTGGCATTCCCTGCCCGACATGGTTCCATGTCATGCTCTACTTGCAGGCAGCTTTGCCAGCTTGATAAGGAGCCCTTTATTTGCCCTTTAGGGAAGTTATGACTCAGATCACCAGCTTTCCTTCCCTTTCTAGAGCTCATGTTATCCATAAAAGGGGCCATTATAAAGGTCATGGAGAAGATTAATCCCAGTCCTGGCTTTTAAATGTTCTCTTCAGGACAATAGTAACTTCAGGACAACTACTTTGATTTGGAACTAGTTAGCTTAACTGGAGGTTGGTTATCTTAGTGACCTGTCTACACATCTTGGGACTGGCTAGTTTAGCAAGGCGCTGGATTGCTCAGCTGAAATCTGGTTAGCAAAATCTTGGACTGGTTAGCTCATATTTGGATTGGAAATTACAGCTCAGGGGTTAGTTAATGTATTTTTCTAGCTGATTAACTCAAGTTTCTATAACACTGGGCTTTGGAAGAAAGAGTCTGATCTTTATCTCTCTGAGAATAAGTCAGCACCACTCCACTAGGTTCATTAACCACATACCTCAGGACTAACCCCCAGTAGCAAACATCCTGGGGCTGAGTATGAATGGATCCCTGAAACACATCAGCATGACAGGAGGAACCACTCCAAGTACAAGCCCAACCTTTAGCTCATATTTAGGAAATTGGGTCTCTATTATCTTTGAACCTCAAGCAAGGCACAGGTAGAAAAGTGATGGCAAGCAAATGAGATAAAGTTCATCTCTGCATTTATTCAGTGGTGCTTACTGAGCATCCAGCCTATTCTAGAAAGTGTGCTAGGCACTGAGAATACAGACAATACAGTATTGTGCACACCATTTGATATTTCCCAGCCTCCCTTGCAGTTAAGAGTGGCCATATGATTGAGGTTAAGTCAATGGAATGTGGGCAAAAGTGATGTGCAACACTTCCAAGAATGGCCTATGAAGGCCTCTCCACAATCCTCCACTGTCTTTTGTCTTGTGTTTGCCAGCAGATGCAGAAGGTCCAGAACGGGACTCAGAGATCCTGCAGAGCCATAAAATGAGGAAAGCCATAAAACGTATGGAGACTAATTTCCTGATCACTACACAAAACAGAGGCCTCTCCTAAGCCACTAAAACTGAGGGATGGTTTGTTACAGTTTTAATCTATCCTGACTGATGCACTGCCTTTCACATTATACTCATCACTTTCTCAGAGGACTTGGCCTCTTTTTGTTCCAAGAAAGACAGGCCATCCAGAGAGTTCCTTAACTTCCTTCTGCTACATCCTTGACTTGTCTATGTGTCTTTACCCTTGCTTTCCCCATCTGCACCACCCCAGAGGATGGATCCATCAACCCAGGGGCTTGATTCCATTCCCTCATCTGCTTTGCACCTACATCTTGTTGACTGTCCTCTGCCCGCCCAATGCATTGAACCCTCCTCTCTCCTTAAAAAAAAGAGAGTCCCACCTAGAAGCTGGGTAGTTGAGGCAAGTCATCCTCCTTGTCATCCCAGAAGTCTGGACAGATTACCAAATTCTCCAAATAGACTGAGGGCCAATGTTCTTTGAAAGCCCCATTCATCTGGCCCTTTGAAGAGGATGGTTCTTTCCCTAGATAATGTTTATAAGAGAGGGCTGTTTATCCATCCTGTATCTCACTAAGACAACTGACCTATGTCTCCAACCCTTCACGACCTGATTTCTGGTGAATAGGCCAGAGTTACTATTTCTACCTTATCGGTCATTGATGCCTTAACCTGCAGCAATCTGGCTTCCTCTCTTGCTGTTATCCTGATACTTTCATGCAAAGGTCACTAATGACCTCTAACTGTCAACTCCGGGGAATTTTTCTCTGCCCCTTCCCACTTAATCTCTCGAAAGCACTTGACACCTGACCAGCCTCTCTTCTAACTCACTCTTGTCCAACATTTTCAACTCTTCTCTCTCCTGGTTCCTTCTGATGCCCCTAAATGGAGGAATGCCCTTATGTTCTTCCCTCTGCCAACTATTTTCTCTCGAGATCCTCTTGGTTGGAAAATAGGGCTATTACCACTAATAATAGTAATAATAACTAGCATTTATTGAATATAAATGTCAGACAGGTGCCAGCATATCACATGTGTTATCCTACCTCATCCTAGCAAGCACCCTCTGAGGTTGGGGTGCTGTAACCCCATTCTACAAATGAGGAATCAAGGCAAAAAGCTGAATTAAGGAACTTGTGCAAGGCCACTGGAGATGGAACCAGACGAGGTCAGTTCCTGCCCATAGGTGTCTTTTCTCCACATTTGAAAAAGGAACCCCCCTTCCTCTGGGCAGATGCAACCCCGATCCAGAGAGCTTAGTTTGGCAAACACAGAGGGCATTTAGCCCCAGTTGCCTCCTTAGCGAAGCCCCCACACACAGGGCCCAAAGGGCAGGACTGTGCCAGGCACTCATGGAGGTGACCCTCATACCCCTGGCCTCTCTGACTCCAGAGATGCAGTGCCCCTAACAGTGTCCTCTGCCATTGACCTCACAGGGCGTTGCAGAGATGAAAACTAAATTGGTCACAGATCTAAAGCTCTTGGCTCAGAGTTGGCATGTGAGGAATACATTATATAAGAGAGTTACTATCATTGTCATTACTATTCCTATCACCATTCTCAACCACCTCCAAAGTCTCAATAAGCAAACTCATCAAAGACTTAATTACATCCACTGTGCCAAACAGTATGCTAGGTGCTCAAGTTACAAAGGAACAAAACACTCTTCCTGCCTCCTGGAATTAAAAATCCAGCAGAAGAGAAAGGCACACAAACAATGAATTAAAGTAAAAAGTAACAAGTGCTATAACAGAGGTAGTACAAAGTGTTGTGTGAGCAAAGAGGAGAGATCATGATGTCAGCCTAGGGAAAGGATTCGCACCCAGGCAGCTTTGCTGGCAACTTTGAAGATCAGGGGACATTTCACAAGCATTTGGATCACTAGGAGGGGCAATCCAGAGAGGGGAAACTGCATAAACAAAAGCATGCAGGTGGGCAGTTACTTGGTATGTGTGAGTTGGAGTTTGTACTTGGCAACGGGAAGTCATTGAAAGTATCTAAGCAGGGCTGTGACATAATCAGATCCTGGTTTTAGAAAGAAAGCCTAGCACCTAAAACCATGTTTTGCACATGGTGGTGCTCAATAAACATTTGATGGATGAATAGATGGATGGAGGAATGAAAGAATGAATGAGCGACTCTAAGGAAACCCAACTTTGCCTCCTGGTGTAAGCACTGACATTCCATGTGAATTTCAAAGTCCTCTGGGGTTGTGTAAACATGTATGCTCATGTATTTATTTTAATCCACTGTGGAACAAACTTGGACTCAGATGGAGAATGTTAGCACTAGAAGAGTCCCTAATGAAGAATTGTTCCTGTCCAACCCTTCCAGCCCAGAAGCTGAGGCCCAGAGAGGGAAGTGGTTTATTGAAGTGATTTGTCTCATGAGCCAGTCACAGTTTTGGTTGGCTGTCCCTGAGTCTAATGATCTTTCTGAGTTTCTTTCTTTTTTTAAAGTTTATTTATTTATTCTCAGAGAGAGAGAGAGAGAGAGAGAGAGAGAATCCCAAGCAGGTCTCATGCTGTCATCACAGAGCCCAATGTCGGGCTCAAACTCACAAACCATGAGATCACAACCTGAGCCAAAACCAAGAGTCAGATATTCAACCGACTGAGTCACCCGGGCACCCCTGTAAGTTTCTGACTTGAGAGGTTCTCCATTCGGGGACCTTACCCTCCGTTAAGCATACCTTTTATATTTCTACTCCATGCCTTGCTTAGATGTCTGTGCCCTGCCTAGAATGCCTCCTTTTCTATTCTTTCCAAAGACTATCCTTCAAGGCTCTTTTCCTCCAGGAAGACTTCCCTGACTACCTTGGCATGAAGTCATCTTCTCTTCCACTAGCAGTAGTTCTTGAATATTTATTATGTGCCAAGAATCATGCTCGGCAATTTACACCCTTTATTACACTTAATCCTTACAAGAACCCTATGAAATATGGATCATTGTTATCTGCAGTTTACAGAAAAGTAAACTGAGGCACAATCAAGATAATAAAAGCTAATTATGTACCAGAAGCTGGACTAAATACCTTTCATGGATTGCCTGCATTATCCATATAACAACCCCATTAAGTCAGCACTGTTATTATAATTTCCCCTTAACTGATTAGAAAACTGAGGCTCAGAGAGGTGAGCTTGTCCAAGTTGGCAGAGATGAGGAGCTGGTTCCAGGATCAAACACCGTATTCTGTCTGTATAGCCCTGTTGGCTTCCCAGTGAGGTTAGGACTTATGCAGGGCCAGCCCCCAGTTCAGCAGAGCCGAGGTGCCCACTGACCTGAAAGCTCACACTGCATCCCCTGTGCTAGCCAGTCTTCCGTGTCCCAACTATCCACCTGAAGCACCCATGTGGCTCTTTCCATTGTTATTAAATAGCATGTCTGTTCCCGTGTTTTACTCTAGCTGGAATGCAAGTGACTTCTGGATAGAGAATATGCCTTGGAGATCTCATTATCCCTCAGGACCCCCAACAAAATGTCACCAACACATGGGAGCTTATGCCCTATTGGTCAATTGATCGACTAATGAGACAACTCAGCGATGGAAATAAATCTTGCACCTTCTTGAGTATGGAGAGGTTTGTGGAAGGCAGCACCCCAAAGCTATACTGCAGAAACAGTGGTTGCATATCCCATTTACTTTCCATACCCTATAAAGTAGATCCCAGAATAAAAACGTTCAGCTTATTGTGATGTGCTCAGTTTGCAAAAATCTTAAAATTTCTATTTCCTTTGAAGGTGGATTGCCTTCTTTGAATGCCACACCATAGTTGCTAGAACACCACCAAGTAGTTGCTCTCTAAGTATTGCTGATCAGGGGCCCCTGGGTGGCTCCCTCGGTTAAGCGTCTGACTTAGTGTCATGATCTCATAGTTCAAGAGTTCGAGCCCCACATCGGGCTCTGTGCTGACAGCTTAGAGCCTAGAGCCTGCTTCATATTCTGTGTCTGCCCCTTCTCTGCCCATCCCCCACTCATGCTCTGTCACTCTCTCTCTCTCTCTCTCTCAAAAAACAAATAAACTTTAAAAACATTTTTTTTAAAATAAATATCGTTGATCAATTGGTACATAAGGACAGATTATATCTTAACACTGAGGAATATATTAGGTTTTTATTAGGTTTTTGGTCCCCTAGATTTGTTATTATAGCCTAAATCCCACTGCTTTCACACTGGACCTGATTTCTTTATGTGAATTTCCTTCCTCACTAACATAAAGACCTACTCCCTGAGAACAGACTGTAAAGTTTTGAAACAGCTTTCTACGAGAAAAAAAAATGTATATATATTTTATTGCCAGACTTTTGTTTTTCCAGCTTCTCCATGAGGTTAGATGTTTCCTGTAGGGTTCCTTCTCCAGGACAAGGCTTAATCCATCGTGTTTGTCGCCCCCTACTGGTGACAAATGGAGGGTGACTTGCTCTGTAAGGTTAGGGCTTGGAGCTTCTTGCCTGGAGTCCGGATGCCTTTGCAGCTAAGAGCATTTTGGTTTTGATAGTAAATCTGCCAATCAGAGGCAAACGTGCTTCACCTAAAGTTTTCCCCCATTCTCAGAGCCCTCCAGCACTAACTGTACAATAACTCCTACTTTCAGTTTATTGTGATCATATCCTATATTCTCATTGCTCAGAGCTCCTTCTGAAGAATTCCATTTTGTTCATCTTTGTTTCCTCTGCACCTAGCACAGGACCTGAGCCATAGAAAGTATTCAATAAAATTTTGTTACACACGTGTATGCATAACCAAATGAAAGCACAAAAAGAAGGGAGGGAAGGATGAAGGAGGGAAGAAGGTGGGAGAGAAGGAAAAAGGAAGGGCATTTTTTAAAGACTTTGTTTAAGTTTATTTATTTTTGAGAGAGAGAGTCCAGGGGAGGGACAGAGAGAGCAAGGGAGAGAGAGAATCCCAAGCAGGCTCCTCACTGGCAGTGCAGAAAAGAAGGGAGGGAAGTTGGCAGGGAGAGAGGGGAAGAAGGAAGGGAATTTTTAAAAATATTTTTTTAAGTTTATTTATTTTTGAGAGAGAGGGAGCAGGAGAGGGGCAGGAAGGGGGGGCGGGAATGAAAATCCCAAGCAGGCTCCACACTGCCAGTGCAGAGCCAGGCCTGGGACTCTATCTCACAAACCATGAGATCATGACCTGAGCTAAAATCAAGAGTCTGACACTTAACCAACTGAGCCACCCAGGTGCCCTGAGCATTTTCTAAGCCTCTCAGTTCTGTGTGAACTACAGAGAGCCACATTTGGTTTACAGAATCATTTAGTTATCAACAAGTGCTTCAGAATTTTCATCAGCAGGTTCTAAAATTTTCCTGTTTCCCTTTCTCCTGTAGTTGAGCAGAATCAAAAGCTTGGTGTTACTCAAATTGTGGTCATTAGACTCTCAGGGTCACAGGCTGTACTTTTCACTTTTTTCCTTGAGGCTTTCAGTAATTGCACGGCAGCCGAGGCATTTTCTCTTTTCCAGAAGGAAGAGGACACTAGCCCTGCATAGCTGTGGTGGACATTTGCAGGTCTGGTGTCCAGCATCAGCCCCTGTCTATTAGGGGACTGCCTGCTGGAGTAGCCTGTGAGGGACAGTGCCCTGCCTTCCCCTGGTCCCCTGGCAGCCATGGTCCTAGTATATAGCCCAATATCAGCCAATTTATCATTCTTGCCCTTGATTTGGACTCCTGAAGGGATGGTACAAAAGGAATGGTCATTAAAATCCTTTTGTAGTAGCAGCTCTTGTGGGGAGCAGAGGGGTATCTTTGGCCACTGTGGCCATGTCTGCATCAGGAGGCAGTGAAAGAGTCCCAGCTCTTGATAAATAGCGGGGGTTAGGGTTCTGGCTTCTTGGCCTTCTGGAGCTGTCTGGCTTCTAGCCTCTCTTCCAAGCATGGTCCTCCAGACTTTCTGAGAAATCTGTGAGCCCATATAGTCTTCCAATCTATTTCTCTTTTGACTCAATGAAACAAGAGTCAGTTTATGTTACTAGCATCTGAAAAAAATTTTAACTAATACAATAGTAATCAAAGGGAAAAGAGAAATCAAAAGGGAGAAAGAAATAGAAAAAGAGAGAAAAAGGAAGGAAGGAAGGAAGGAGGGGGGGGGGAAGTCCTCTCTGATCAGCAAACGGGGGGTGTGTAGCACATGCTCAAGGCATAGTAAGTACTCAATAAAGTTGGATGCAAGGAAAGTCCCTTTATAAAAAATTAATGTAGTAGAAGATGTTTGTTTGGTAGTCTCCTAACTCGATCCCCATCTCAGTTCTAGGGGTCTTTTAGGGGCAGGGAAACTCAAGTCAACTATTAACTAGCCCTTGATTCTCAAAAGTGTGTGGTCCACAGACCAACAGGAGCCACTTGGAAACTTGTAGAAATGTGGAATCCACCCCTCTCCAAACCTACAGCTTCTCCAAATCAGAAGCTGCCTGTAACCAGGCCCCCAATGATTCATACACACAATACAACTTGAGAAACACCCATCTGAGATCATGATTAAGTGACTTGCCCTCTCAAGCCTCAGATTTCTCATCTATATAATGAGAATATAACAATCAATAAGACCTAACCCATGTATAAAGTAGAAACATATGAAATTTTGGTATTTAACCATTTTGACCTAAAGAAATGACAGTTCTACATGGTTCAATCTAATACCCTGTTCTTAGGATTAAATAAAATTATCCATAGAAAGTGCTTACCACAGTGCTGGTAAGACCAGGAAATATGTCCCCAGCCTGAGTTCTGGCAGAATTTTTTCAATTCATGTTTCACACACTCGAGACATTGGAAGTAAACTCTGACAATTCTTGGATAGAAAGGGATAAGGTGATGAGTTAATTGACATAGGGTGAAAGCAAATGATTATTTTAATTCAACATTATTTCTCATGCACCTGCTCTGTGCCAGTCATTCTGCCAGTTGCTCAGGATACTGAGGACACCCCAACAGCCAGGGTCCCTAGGAGAGAAAGACACCAGACATATATTCAGCCATATATTCATGCAACAGTGGAAAGTCACTTACATACATTCTCTCATTTCGTTCTCACATAACCACGAGGTGGGAATTAGCTCCGTGTGTGCATGATAACTAAGGCTGAGAGTTTAACAAATGTCCAAGGCCAATAGCCAGGAGGTGATAAAACTACATTTAGAATCCAGACACGGTTAGCTAACCATTGAGCTCAACTGCCACAGTACGTCACTATGGTGGATTGGAAGCTTTCTTGAGAGCTTTGACATCTTCTCTCTCAATCCCCTTGCCTCTCCTGACATCCAATTCCAATTTGATAAAATATGGCCTCCCACATCAAATGGCTTGGGGACTGGACAGGGACAACTTGTAATTCTGGGACAAGGATGCAAACACAACATCAGTCTGGCGGGATTTCCTGGAGATCTGTGCAAAGTGTTGTAGACCTCCCTGAGTATCTTTCTGCCTCTCCAGCTTCAGATGCTTTAAGAATTTCCAAGTCTTTTCTTTATTTCCAACACAATGGAGTCCGAAGACCCCCAAGCAAAGTTGTATCCAAAAGCCTGGAGCATGAAGAATGACCACACCCGGGTACCCTGCCATTTCACATTGCACCCATGGGTTACATCGTCAGCCTTCACTGTGGCCTTTGCAAAACAGATGCAGTTGTGGATTCATTCAGCTGGTGGAAAAATACTGAGTGCCAGCTGTGGCCAGTCACTGTGCTGGGGCTGGCAATACTGCAAGGTAGCAGATGCTGTTGGTACCTGCTTATATTCCCTCAGGCCTTCCCATTTCAGAGTGAGCTGATCCAACAGACACCCATGCTTTAGGGTTTTTAAATTTTTTTTTTTAACAAAGGGAATTTGCTCTGCCTATATTCAAGGCAAGACAGACACATCCTGGAATCAACACCCCCTGGGGAAGCCCTGTACCAATGATTTGTGGGAGATGGCGTATAAATACTCAGCTACTAGGCTCCTAGAGCAGGATGAATCTAAGCCAGGTATTCCACGTTAGCTCCCAGTGTTCCTCATTGGAGTCAGGCTCTAGCTTCCCACGATGGTGAGGTGATTGAAAATGCATTCTTCATTTGCTTCCTTCCTTTTCCTGTCCAGCCTCCCCACTCCCCTACTGGTGCTGGGATCACCTCCTCAATAAACTGTCTACATTTTCCTGGTGTTGAAGATGGCCTCTGGGAAAAAGCCAATCAAGACAAACTGCACGAAACTCACACCCTCGCCCACTCAGGCAGCAAACACTTGTTATGCCTTTCAGATTATTATTCTCTGGTTTTATTCCCAGTTATTAAATGGGGGTTGCAATTTCCTATGGATAAATATTATGAAAAATTATGGATTTCCTATGAATAAATACTATTTACAGAAATAACTCAATTACTAGGACTGAAGCAGAATCAATGTTCAGGGAAATTTGACAAAATTCTGTCCCCCCTTTCAGAATTTGTGATTCTCTCTTCAGTTTTCTTTGCTGACTTCCTGAAGTGGACTTCTTAAAGAGGGACTTTAAAGGATTTTTTAAAAAATGTTTTAATGTTTATTTTTGAGAGAGAGAGAGAGAGACAGAGAGTGAGTAGGGAAGGGGTAGAGAGAGAGAGGGAGACACAGAATCCGAAGCAGGCCCCAAGCTCTGAGCTGTCAGCACAGACCCCGACATGGGGCTTGAACCCACAGGCTGGGAGATCATGACCTGAGCTAAAGTCAGATGCGTAACAGACTGAACCACCAAGGTGCCCCATAAAAGGTTTTTAAATTTAGATAAAAAAATAAGTCATAAGTTCCCAATAAACAGTACTAACAATTCTATGGTTTTCAGAACCTCATTAGATTATGAGTTTCACAAAAACTCAACAGTAATTGGCAGGGGAGAGCAAGGAGCATTTTTCATTCCTGGTGATGTCATCTCTCTTAGTAGAAGCAGAAGCAACTTACATTTTGCTAATTTAGTCCCTTGTGAAGATCAGCATCCTGACTGGCCACTGCCTGGCCTACTCCTTGATTCAAATCCATCTGCCCTCGTGGTTCTCTGCTTTCCTTTGGTGTCCTTAGCTCTGGCATTAAGAGAGTCTGGTCAGCAGGAGCTCTGGATCTCCAGGGCCAGAGGTCAAGGTAAGTCCTGCACATCAATCAGACGTAGGACATGGCTTCAGCATCTGCCTTTCTCTCCACCCCACCCCTAACTCTTCCTTAGATGCTGGGTGGGAGCTTTACCGCTGTCAAAACAATCTGGCAAGGGCCACAATGATGGCAAGAACCCCAGGACATGAAAATGGGGATTCGAAACAAGCATGCATGTGGGAGCCCTGGCCTGAGGCAGGGGTCTCAAGAAACTTCTGAGCAGATTTCTGGTTTCTTTCTTCTTGACAACTGAGAAAAGTGGGAGAAAGATTGACTTGAATTAGATCTGACAACTTTGGAGTGTTCACTATGCCCTTAGCACTGTATTGAAACCCCATGCAGGGGGGATGAGTGTAAGATGTGCTCTATATATTTGAGGAATTAATAGGCTTCTTACCAGGGAAATGACTGATTTAAACACATTAAACTATTCATTAACAGCCTGAATCTGAGTCAGGTGTAGTACAGACTTTTTGTCCAATTTTTTAGAGAGGAAGGGGCAATGGGAGAGGAGAGGAAATCATTTGTATTAAGCATGTACCACCTGCTATGTAACTTACATTCAGTTTCTCATTTAATCTTCCAACCACCTTATGAGGTAGATATTATCATTATCACTATTCTCATTATTGTTATTATTTCCAATTTACAAATGAGGGAGCCAGAGACTCAGAGGGAACAATTTTTTCACATAGTTATGGGATTTAAGCCCATGTCTGTTGAATCCCAAGTCTTGTGTTCTTTAATGTTACATCCAATCCAGAGCTGCACTGAGCTCATTTGGATTTGTAGTGAGAGAAGACTTCAAGGAAGATGAGGGACTTGAACTGAATGTGAGAGCTGGGTAGGATTTGGATGGGCAGAGAGGAAGGGGAAGTCGTTCCGAGTGAGAAACAATAAAAGAGGCAATGTGTCATGAGACATTAGCACCTAGAAGAGGGCCTGGTACATGGAGGACTGTAAGATGGCTAGCTGGCTGGCTGGACAGATGAATGGGTAGATAGATGGACAGACAGATGGGTGAGTAGTGGATGGATAGAGGGAGGGGTGAGTGGATGAGTAGGTGGGTGGGCATTATCAATATCTCAACTTGAAAACCAATGTCGTCCCTCAAATGTGTCACTTCAAAGAGTCTGTGGACATATTCCCCGGAGGGTTCCGACTGCCTTTAGAGTTAAGGTGGTGCGGTAGTTAAGATTAAAGACTTTGATTTGAATTTATTTTTCACTATTTGCTAGCTTTATGACTTTGAGCAATTTTCTTAATCTCTCTGACCCTTGGTTTCTTCCTCTGTTTAATGAGGAAGATACCTTATAGCATTCTTTGAGGGATAAATGAACCAATGCATATAAGGCTCTTAACATAGCACCTGGCATTTAATAAATGATAAATAAATTTTAAAAATAAATACATACTGTGAATCTGATTAACCTGGGAACTTTTTGTGGCCAGAGGCCTACCTAATAAGCAAAGCCTATCATTTGTTGAAACCATTTTCAGGGAGGCAGAAGTAGTTTACAGTATGCTAATTAAGGCTTCTAAACAAACACACGACAGGCCAGAAAACAAAACTGTAGGCCATTCAGCTTCTAAAATCCAAAAGACAATTCAGCAGAGCAGGGACTTCACATTCAGAGACTTCTAAGGTACAGCCATTTTGAAATGGGAAGTCACCCATTATTTACTTTCATGACAAATCCATGGCTTATGAGTGGGAAAGAATCATATCACTCTACACAGCCCAACAGGCCATGGCAGCCAGAGGGTGGTCCCAGTGTGGAGCCACAATAGAATTACCCAAAGTACAGGATGTGGCCATGGACAGATTTAGGGTTGTACAGCTTGAAGCTTATAAATCAGGGAGATCTTCTTCAAGAAAAACAAGAAGAAAGTATATAACTATTACACATTTTAAAAAAGCACATGATCCCATCAACACATGGTAAGGGTTCTTTCCAGGGCCTGGGGCGGGGGGTGGGGGAGCCAGTGCAAGTGAGGGAGTCTGAAGTTTAAGCTCCATTAGCCTTGTGGCGCCTCTGCCTCTGGCTGTAGGAGGTGTGCCCTGCCTCTAAGTGGGACTGTGTTTGCCCTCAGCAAATATTATCTAGTTTGGATATAGACCTACAGAGCCTTAGAACTGAAATATTACCTCAGAAAGTAGCTATCTAGCCCATTCATTTTACATATGGGGAGACAAAAGTAAAGTGTTTTGGTCAAGGTCACACAGACTGGAATAATTAGAGTCTAACAATCAAATGAGTTCCATGAGAGAGACTGCACCTTGGAAAATTAAGTATGCCAATCTGTTAACCTTTTATAAATGGATATTTTCCATACAAATCAGTACCTATTTTTTTTCACAAAAGGGAGAAGTGTAACAAAAATATATAAACCTATAGGCTATGCAGGCAATTGAGAATACCTTTTAATAATATTTTTCAAGACTGTGATGGGGAACCCTTCTTTAGTTGCATTGAACCATTCATGCACACAAGAACTGTGAAGCACTAACTTAATTTGGGAACCCCTGAAAGAGAGCCCAGGGCAAGGAGTCTGATGCAGGAAGTTTATTTGGGAGGTGAGAAAGAGAGCAGGAGGCAGTGAGAGAAGTGGGGAGGAAGACAGAGGAGGAGGTAACGCTAATGGAGGGTGTGAGCTACTTTCTGCTATGGGCAGAAACTTCTGCTGGGGACTCCCTGAGGAAGTTTAGAGAATACACCTCAGGATAGTCCCACTAGAAGATTGAAGGACTTTTTAAATTTTATTTTAATGTTTTTATTTATTTTTTGAGATAGAGAGAGACAGAGCATGAGCAGGGGAGGGGCAGAGAAAGGGGCAGACACAGAATCTGAAGCGGGCTCCAGGCTCTGAGCTGTCAGCACAGAGCCCGACGCAGGGCTCGAACTCATGGAGTGTGAGATCATGACCTGAGCTGAAGTCGGACACTCAACCAACTGAGCCACCCAGGTGCCCCTTTAATTTTATTTTATATATTTTTCAAAATTTTAACTAATATCCTACACCCAACATGGGGCTTGAATTTACAACCCTGAGATTGAGAATCACATGCTCTACCCACTGAGCCAGCCAGGCGCCGCCAGAAGATCAAAGGCCTCTTATCCATCAATTCCCACTCCCTGTGTTGAAATTTGCCCCAGAAGCATGACCTTCCTAGCTCTTTTGGGTTCTGCCTGTACCTTTTTCTTTTTCCTCTCTTCTCCCCTTTCTTTTCCCTTCCTTTTCTTTCCTTTGCTTCCTTTCCCTTTCCCTTCCTGTTCTTCACAAAAGCCCTAAGAAAAACTCAGCTTTGCCCACCACAGAACTGCCCACCATAGCAGCAGCTGAATCAGAAGCAAACTAAGGAGATGTGGCATGGGGCACTGGAAGTGTTTCTACACATACCAACTATTTCCAGGAGCCATTGTTTGTCTAACCGAATATTTGTTTTAACCAGGCTGACCTATCCACATATTCCAAAGAGGCACGAACATACATCTCAAAGCCATGAATCAGTCATTTAATAAATGTTTGTCCCATGCCCACCATGGTCCCAGCATTGTTTTAGGAAATGGATATAGAGTGGTGAACAAGACAGATTTGTCTCTTCTTCATGAAGTTTATACTCTGGTGAAGGGAAGGGGATAAAGAAAGAAATGAATAAACAAAAACACAGTAAAATTATTTGCTAGTAACAAGTACTCTTCATGCTGACAATTGCAAGATGGTAATGGGATATGACTAGCTACTTCAGAATGATTGGTCAGGGAAAGCTTCTCTGAGGAGGCAACATTTGTCTCAAGAGAATAGTGGCAAGGGGGCCAGGGAGGGAGGGGATTCTGGAAAGAGGAAACAGCTAGTGCAAAGACTTAGTTCAAAAAGAAGTTAGATGTGTGAGGAATCAAGAGAGGTCAGGGTGGCAAGGGATACAGGAGTACTGATGCATAGGGGCGCTTGTACTCCAATGTTTATAGCAGCACACTCAACAATAACCAAATTATGGAAAGAGCCCAAATGTCCAGGAACTGATGAATGGATAAAGAAATTGTGGTTTATATACACAGTGGAGTACTACGTGGCAATGAGAAAGAATGAAATATGGCTTTTTGTAGCAATGTGGATGGAACTGGAGAGTGTTAGGCTAAGTGAAATAAGCCATACAGAGAAAGACAGATACCATATGTTTTCACTCTTATGTGGATCCTGAGAAACTTAACAGAAACCCATGGGGGAGGGGAAGGGGGGAAAAAAAAGAGGTTAGAATGGGAGAGAGCCAAAGCATAAGAGACTCTTAAAAACTGAGAACAAACTGAGGGTTGATGGGGGGGTGGGAGGGAGGCGAGGGTGGGTGATGGGTATTGAGGAGGGCACCTTTTGGGATGAGCACTGGCTGTTGTATGGAAACCAATTTGACAATAAATTTCATATATTGAAAAAAATAATAATAAATAAATAAAAAATAAATTTAAAAATTAGTTTAAAAATAAAATCTCATCAGAAAAAAAAAAAAGAGAGGTCAGTGTGGGAAGTTGAAGGGGCAGTCAGGAAGAGACCATGTGAGGTTTAGTGGGTAGGGCTAGATGTTTGGAGTTTATCTCAATATGTTGTGAAGCCTTTGGAGGGTTTAAACAGGGGAGTAACGTGTGGTGACTTTGTCTTTAAGAGTTCACTTTGGCTGCCTTGTGAAGAAGCGAGCTGAGGCAGAAGCAGCAGCTCTGTTATATGGAAGCCATTGTTGTAATCTGGATGGGGGATGGGGCCTTGGGTTGTGGAGGTGCCCATAGAGAAGAGAAAAGTGGAGAGTTTAGGATATGTTTCTGAGGCCAAGGTGATAGCACTCTTAGATCCATCAGATAGGAAAAACTGAAGGATAATGCCTAGATTTTTGGCCTGGGCATATGGAGGCCTGGGGATTATTTAGTGAGATGGGAAGAACCAAGTGTACTAGTTTGGGTTCTCCAGAGAAGATATAGATACGTGTCTATATAGATAGACACAGACAGAGATGAGATGATAGATAGACTGAAATAACCAGAGAGAGAGAGAGAGAGAGGGCACAAATTACTATAAGGAATTGGCTCACACGATTATGGAGACTGAGAAGTCCAATATCTGCAGCTGGCAAGCTGGAGACCCCGGAGAGCTGATGGTGTGGTTCCAGTCTGAGTCCAAGTCCAAAGGCAAGAGAAGACTGATGTCTCTTTTGGAAGATAGTCAAGCAGAAAGAATTCTCTCTTTTTTTCCAGGATGAATACTTTTCTATAAATGAGGGAAAATAAGCCACATATTTTGAAGAAAATATCACTAAACTTTACAAAGGACATATCTATAACAAATAAACTATTTCTATTTTTTTTGTTTTGTTTTTTGTTGCTTAGTGTATGGGGAGCTAACATTGTTTCTTGTATCAGGTCAATGTCTTAGATGATCCATTCAAAGAAGATCACTTAGTCTAACCTGATAAAATTGGTATCTTTCTTGGGGCACCTGGGTGGCTCAGTTGGTTTAGCATCAGACTTCAGCTCAGGTCATGATCTCAGGTTCAAGCCCTGCATCAGGCTCTGTACTGACAGCTCAGAGCCTGGAGCCTGCCTCAGATTCTGTGTCTCCCTCTCTCTGTGCCCCTCCTCCGTTCATGCTCTCTCTCTCTCTCTCTCTCTCTCTCAAAAATAAATAAACATTAAAAAAAAAATAGTATCTCTCTCGTCCTAATGGAAACACCAGTGGCACACACTGAAACCGTATTTCTGGATCTGACCATGCCAGTTTGGGCAGGAGCAGCAAGAATAAGAATTCTAGCCACATTCTCACAGATGAGTCCAGTACAGCTGGACTGGGTGGGTGATAGCATCTTGCTTTCAGGGTTGCAACAAGTCAAAAGAGAAGGAATTCTTTCTTACCCAGACATTTTTAAATGTTTTATTTATTTTTGTTTAGAGAGAGAGAGAGAGAGACAGAGTCAGCAGGGGATGGGCAGAGAGGGAGGGGGACAGAGGATGTGAAGTGGGCTCTAAAATGACAGCAGCAAGCCTGATGTGAGGCTCGAACCCACAAACCATGAGATCACAACCTAAGCCAAAATCAGATGCTCAACTGACTGAGCCACCCAGGTGCCTTACCCAGACTCCAGACTGAATGAGGCCCACCCACACTGGAGAGGACAATCTGCTTTATTCAGTTGACTGATTAAAATGTTTGTCTCCTCCAGAAACACCCTTATAGACACACCCAGACGTAATGTCAGGACCAAATATCTGGGCACCCAGTGGCCTAGTCAAGTTGACACATAAAATTAACCATCATACCAGGGAAGAAATAATTGGGTCACCATAGTATAAAGGATCAAGATTTCGGTCTGTACCACATAATATGAAATGTCTAAGAAACACTCAAGTAAATGACAAATGGACAGTGGGATATAGAAACTTATAGTTCTGGGTAGAGGCTTGGGCAGGAGATGTAAATTTGGAATTCACTGGTTTACAGACAGTTTGAAGCCAAGGAAGTGGACAATACCACTTAGAGAAGAGGAAAAGTCTAAGACAGAGGGGTGCCTGAGTGGCTCAGTCAGTTAAGTGTCCAACTTAGGCTCAGGTCATAGTCTCCCAGTGTGTGATTTCGAACCCCATTTCAGGCTCTGTGCTGAAAGCTCAGAGCCTGGAGCCTGCTTCAGATTCTGTGTCTGCCTCTCTCTCCGCCCATCCCCTGCTCGTGCTCTGTTTCTCTCTGTCTTTCAAAAATGAATACACTTAAAAAAAAGAGAGAGAGAGTGTAAGACAGAGAGCCCTGGGCACTCCCCCATACTCTATATACATTAGTTTTGTGGGGTTGCTGTAGCAAAGCATGGAAACAGCAATGGCTGTCTCAGCTATGCAGCTATAACTAGATTAAAGATCTTGAGATGGAGAGATTATTCTGGATTATACAAGTGAGCCCTAAATGCAATCACAAGAAGGGTATTTGACACAGAGGAGAAGGCATTGTGACCACAGAGACTGGAGTGATGTGGCCACAAGCCAAGGAGAGATGGCAGGCCTCAGAAACCGGCAAGGTGAGGAAGGTTTCTTCCCTGGAGCCTCTAGAGGGAGTGCGGCCCCACAGACACCTTGATTTCAGATTTCTGCCCTCCCCAACTATTGAGAGAATACATTTCCGTGGTTTGAAACCACAGGTTCATGGCGATTTGTTACAGCAGCCCCAGGAAATAAAACACGGTATGACTCATTGCCCAGTGCTCGGCCCAAAGCATACCGCAGCTCTGCACAGTTGCTCTGATGGCTCACTGTCATTGTGGTCTTCTGCTGTGTCTTGTCTCCGTCATCCCTGTCTGCTCACAATTACTGCTCCCTCACAGCACAGGCTTACACTTAGCCCATCCATGTCTCTCCCATTCCTGTCTGTATTAGAATCTTCTAGCTTAGACAGCCATGGCTTTTTTCACTGCTCTTTGTGGTTCACATTTTGCCCCAGGGCACATCAGTTTGCTGGACAGTGGAGAGGTTGGCTGTGCCCTTAAGTCAAGTGCCCCTCTGTGGCGAGTGTCCCTGGCCTGACAGAGATGGAAGATGAACGGATGGTGGGTCACTGGAGCACATATCTCTCCCTCAGGGGCTATGGACTGTGCGTGTGGCAGAGGATGGGGTTGCCAGATCTGGCTCAGCTCAAACGTCTGGAAATTTTTAACCAAAACAATAGGAACTTGGTTCTGAGGCAGCATGTGTATACCGAAGGAGAAAATGATCCTCAAAGAACTAACTCTTCCTAATGAGGAATTACCAGAAACTTAGAGGTGGGCCAGGGCCTTCATTAAATATGGGATTCTTCCTCCATGTCATGTTTATGTTCAGTTGTGGGGCTACAGCTATTTGGACAAGGGAGAAACTGATCTTTTTGGTTCAGCTTTCCAAATGAACAACACTTGTGTTGACATCACTAAAAAATTGGGTGGCTGAATGAGGCCAGTCTACTTAGTGAGCTTCCTGGTCTACTGACCTCAGCTTGGCTATACTCCAACATAGAGCTTCCAAGATCACCTGGGGATCCAGTGGGACTGAGGCAAAGAGTCTGCGTTTCTAATGAGCTCCCAGATGATGCTGTTGTGCTGGTCTGAGCACTTAAGTAGCAGGGCTCTGGGGCAGATTGGTTTCCGAGGACTCAGTTCCACGGATGTTTGTAGGTGTGCCTTGAAAAACATAACTAGATCCAATAATTTGGGGAAACAGTGGGTAAAGAAAATTTCATCAAGGTCCCCATTTTCAGGACTTCTTGCCTGCCTACGTGCTGCCAGTGGGGATCAATTATATGCAGTGGTTCCCAAATTTATTTAACCACAGCATCTTTGTCCCCATATATCTCAAAGACTAGGATGTTATAAAGTATATCCCTGGAAATGCTTCTCTGGGAACACATTCCTTACCCCTTGCTTTTGGCTCAAGACGCCAGGGGGGAATCTTTAACAACAGGAATGAACAGGAGACTGTGTTCGTGGCTTCAGAGCCAGACTCTTCCTTCAGGCAGAGACTTAAGTCAGAGAGGTTAACACTCTGAAGACTGGAGAATGTGTACAGTGCGGTGGCTGGAGTGATACAGACCTGCGTTTTAATCCTTGCTCCACATTTACTAACAGTACGACTTTGAGTCAGTCATCCTCTCTGAACCTTGGTTTCCCAATCTGTAAAATGGGAGTTCTGGCATATTCCTGTTTTGTGAGGTTAGGGTGAGAAATAAATGCATGTTGAGGACTCCATATGTTGCCTAGTACAAAGCAAATGCCCAGTGGAAGCTCTTAGTATTAAAATGATGCAAAAATGTCACCACATTTCACATGCACCCCATTTTTTTACTCCAGTTTTTTTTTTTTTTTATTTCAAGAGAGAGGGGGAAGGAGATGGCGAGAGGGAAAGAGAAAGCACAAACATTCTGACTTGGAAGGGAACTTGTGCTTTGAAGCTGACAAGTATAATTTGTCTTGAGACTGCCAAGCTCTTGGGTTGAGCCTTCATATTGGAAAAAAGAGACAAGTGAGATTAATCTGGGGCCTTCATTACTTACTCCATCTGGCCTGGCTTGGCACAGCCCCTTCCCTCTACAAACCGATTACTCCTTCAAAAGCCTCAGCAGAGTGGCCTCTAATGGGTTCTGACACGGCAGGAATGGGGCTCACGCAGCACAGAGATAAGGGCCCCAGCACCAGGGCCAAACACTTCCAACACTACGGCCCAGATGCTCCACCACAAAAGAAAGAAATGAACTGAAAAGGAGCCAAGGCCTCTGGGCCCGGGTGGATCTCAGGATTCCTGGGAGACCTGGTTCCCCACAGCGGGAGCAGCAGCAGCAAGGCTCACGTGGACGGGACTGGTGATGTGGATTATCTGACTGGGGTGTGTTCCAATGACTATGGGCACTTTTTAATCTGACTTTACAGTCACACTGGGGATAGGAAAGTGCTTGGGGAAAGTGAAGAAGGTTGTTTATTTTAGACATCTGCCAGTGAAAAACTGTTGAGGTGTTCTCGCACTTCCCCCAGGTGCATGTGGTCCCACAATGATGGCAGTGGGTGGGGACTGGGAGGGGGAAGGGAACTGATGTTTCCTAAGCACCTACCATGCTCCAGGCAGGGTGCCAGGTGGTCTGGATTCTGCTGGCTCCACCACTCTGCACAAGCCTGAGAAGTAGACATCACTACCCTCTATTGAGAGAAGCTGAGGTGTTTATTCTGGGCTACCCAGTAAGCGATATGAATTTGAACCGAGGACTGTCCACCTGTGGGTCCATGCTGGTCGCTGGGCTATTTTGCACCCTCAGTAGCAGCCTTTGGATTTGAGAGAAACTGTAAGGTCGCTGTCCCACAGCCTCAGGAGGCACAGACACAGTGTCCTGAGCCTTCTCTCCGAGGAGATGTAGGGCACAAAGGCTGACACCCTGGGGAAGGTGGAGCTCCTGAACAGAGCAGCATCCCAGATCGATCCATCGGTCCATCAGGAGCTTGTTTATCTCAGACCGGGGCACTGCCAGTCTCTGAAACAAAGCTGTGCTGCAGAGCTGCTGTCAACAACAGCCCTTTCAAAGGGCCATGGACTTTGGCTTCCAGGACAGGAGGGTCAATGTCCAGCAAGGTAGCTCCCATGCCTCGGAGAAGCGACTTTAGAGGCTTGATGAGCCACAGACTGTACAACACTGCCATCTCCTGGGAGCAAGGCCCACTCTGGCCTGGCCAGGTAGAAATCTGGCTCAAAATACCTGATTAAATCAATCTTCCCCCAAGGAGCCTTTTATAGTCCCATTATGAATCAGGACCCCCCCTTTTTTCGTTAGTTACCAAAGCCCACAGAGACTGAAAGCATACGCTTTCAAGTCAAACACTGAACTGTTCATTTTTTCCCTTTGGCAAAATATATTTTTTAATGTTTTTTATTTTGAGAGAGAGATGGAGCAGGAGTGAGGGAGGGGCAGAGAGAGCAAAAGAGAATCCCAAGCAGGCTCTGTGCCATCAATCAGCACAGGGCCCGACATGGGGCTCGATCTCATGAACCATGAGATCTTGACCTGAGCTGAAATCAAGAGTCGGACCTTTAACCTACTGAACCACCCAGGTTCCTCTCACTTGGCAAATATTTACTGAGCACCTATTTTATGCCAAACACTGTGCTAGGCACTGAATACACAAAAATGATCAAGACAAATGGTCCATAACTTCATGAAGCTTATATTCCAACAAAGAAGATGAACTGTAAATAAGGAACAATCTTGTTGTAAACAAGGAATGTGTTCATTATTACTATGATGAGTTTAGAAGGAAGAGCACAGGGTGAGCAGGAGTACTTAATGCTGAAGGGGAGACAAGGACTCTGGTCTAGTCAGTCAGTCAGGAAATCCTTCCCTAAGGACATGATCTATATGCAGACACCTGAAGGATGTATAGAAATATGAGAAGCAAAATGATCTAGGAAAACAACATGTGTGAAGGCCCTCAGACAGGAAGGAGCCTGGAACATTTGAAAAACTGAAAGTTCTATATTGATGGGCCATCAAGATAGAGAAAAAGTGTATGTGAGGAGAAATAGGCAGTGACCAGATCACACAGGGTCTTAGAATGCCTTGTAAAAGGTTTGGCCCCATGTTGGTCAATTCTCTTTGTTAACATATGACAAAGACCTAATGCAAACTAATTTAAGTGAAAAGGCAATTTATTGGTTCGTTAAGTTGGGAAGTCTGGAGTTAAAGCATCAGGTAGGACTGAATCCAGGAGCTCAAATAGTATCATTAGGACTTTCTTTTCGGGGAACCTGGGGGGCTCAGTCAGTTAAGCATTTAACTTCAAGTCAGGTCATGATCTCGTAGTCCATGAGTTGGAGCCCTGCATTGGGCTGTATGCTGACAGCCCAGAGCCTGGAGCCTGCTTCGGATTCTGTGTCTCCCTTTCTCTCTGCCCCTCCCCTACTTGCACTCTGTCTCTCTCTCTTTCTCAAAAAATAAATAAATTTTTAAAAAAAAGACTTTCTTTTCAACTAATTAATTGTCTCTGTTTGTTTCTGCATTTCTTATTAAGTAGGCCTAATTTTCTTCTGCACTGACAAATTCTGTCACTCCTGTAGGAAAATAGTAACTGATACTCACCAGGCCTACATCTTCACAACCCAATGGTCCAAAAGAAAATGAAAGTTACTCCTCTATCTCCATTTGGAAAATAAAATCAGGGCAAGACTCTGATTCGCCCAGCTTAGGTCACATGGCTACCCATTAGACCAATCACTATGTTCATGGGGATGTGTCACAATGATTGGCTTAACATGGGCTGTATTCCTTCCACTGTAGCTAGAATGGGGGTGGGAGGTGAAGAAAGGAAAAGAGAGGCCACCATGCCTGACCTCCCCAGGGCCATATGGAATATAGGAGGAGTTTCTCCCTTGGGAAAGTGGTGCTTGATTGCAGAAGAGAAATGGGAAAAACGGTGGGATATATCAAAATACTGACAAAACAATATCATAATTGGCAGAAAACTATAAGAAACCACTGAAGGGCTGTATACAAGTGAAAAACAAGATAACGTTTTTGTTTGTTTGTTTGTTTGTTTGTTTGTTTGTTTGAAAGACCACACTGGCTATTGTAAGGCTAAAATGGAAGGGACAAGAGTGGAAGCAGAAAGGACTTCAGATTCTAGGCAAACTGAAACACTTCCCAACTACCTAGAAGTTATCTAGAAAAGCTCAACAAACAATAGCAGAGATCATTTTAAATGCACAACAGAACTTGCCAGAAAGTATGAGAATCCTCATGGGGTAAAGACAAAGAGGAAGCTGAAAAACAGGGTTAAGTGAGTAGCTGAAGCAATAGCTCCCCAGGAAAGTTCTTCCAATCTTAGGTAACCAAGAGACTTATATTTTAACAGCATGTGGTGAAAGGAGAAAGTCTTGGGCCTGCATGGATGGGTATTAGATCTGAGAACCTTCTTCCCCCTATACCCATACCACACATAAAGCTGGACATGATAAAATAATGGACCAGGATAAAAAATGCACCCATTGCCGCAGAGAGATAGTAGCATTTGTGTCTTAGCCTGGTCTGTGGATGGAAAAAGCCATCCCCTTTGAGACTTTATAAATATGAGTTTTCTCATGGGTTTGGGGTTGAAATTCATTCCATTTGCATGGTTCTAGAGTCTTCAACTTTAGAAAAGTCTCCAGACTTGTCACACCCTTGTGGTACCTGGGAGAAACAAACACAGAGCTTCTCTGGGGACCCTCAATCCAGGATGCACCCAGAGGGAAATCCCACTGAGCATATGCTCACAATCCCATGCTGAGGTTTTTAGCCGTCCCTTTCCCCCATGATCTTCAACTGGCTGCAGGCCACTAGGGCATTCCTGACCCCTTCCCAACCTGTTTCTGACCTTCCTAGTTTCTGACCTCAAGATTCCTCTTCCTACCATGGCCTGAACGGAGCCAGCTATAGCCCTGATATTTACATCAGTTCTCAAGCTGGGAACAGCTACCTCCCTCTCAACATAGCTATGGAACATAGCTCTATTAGTTAGGAAGCCTCCGGCTGTCCCCAGGGGGCAATATTTCTCTGCCTCTTAGACCTAGCCTGCCATTAGGATGCTACATCCTGGTGTGACCCCGCATGCGTGATACCCCAGTCATTTTGCCCTGCCCTACACGCTGGACCATTACAGAGGGAACAAGGGAGAAAGACATGACAATCAGGGGCATGCTCTAGGATGGTCTTCATCCCAGTTTGTGACATCTCATGGAGGTGGTGTGGCCCGGTGGAGCCTGGGCTTCTCCTGGCACCAGAGGCCTATTCCTGGCCAAGCCCAAGTCTGGCAAATGTTAGACAGTGGGTGTGAGAAGCCACTCCTGACTCTACCCACCTGAATTGAGGAGTGTAATCTCTGACCGTGCTCTGGGAACCCACTTTCTTCTTACACCACAGCCTGTGGCAGTGAGGCCTGCTATACGGAATGCTGGCACTGACTTCTGAGGTGGAAACCAAATAACTATCTGACTTAGAAAAACAGGTCCAACACACCAGTCTTTGTGAGAAGAGAAAAGCCACAGAGCAGGCCAGAAACACTAAGGGAGTTGGTTGGCGGCTCCACCCTGCCCTGCAGTGGGGAACAAAGGGCTGCCTGCCTGTTTTCCTGAGAGACAAAGGCCAAGCCTTCACAGCCATTGCCAGGTCAGGATTCTCTACCTGGGCTCCAAAAGGCCAGGAAAATAACCATGTCGAGGCACCCATCCCAGGCATGTTGAGAGTGTTGAGGGTGGTGACAATGAGCTCCATGAGCTCAGACATGGAGATGTGCTTTGCTAACAGCAGACGGCAGAAAGGTTGGTTCAGGCCCTGGGCTATGCACCTTATATAGATGCCTTGGGCACTCCATTCCTTCGGCCCTCACTGCACACATACATCTGACCCCCTGCCTGTTGCAGGGAATTGCCATTGTTTATTTTACCTTTGTTCTTGAGTAGTATATGGCTTCCAATGTAGTGCAGTGACTGGGCACATAGCATAGGCTCCATAAGTAGCCGCAAATGCATTCGAGACCTTCATTTTCTTGCTGCAGACAGAGGAGGTTAGACCCTCTCTCTAAAGGATTCTCTTTTGCATACAATTTAGGAATGCAGACTCAAATACCAGCAACAAGAGTTCAAAGTCTGGCTCCACCATCCAGTATCTAGGACTTGAAGCAAGTTATTTAACCTCCTTATGTTTCCCATATGTAAAATGGGCATAGTACAGTACTTACCTCATGAGGATGTTTGTAAGAGTGAAGTGAGGTCATCTTTGCAAAGCACTTAGCATTGTGCCAGGCCCATAGTGGGAACTTGGCAAACATCAGACTCTGAGTTTTTTTTAGCATTTACATATATTTATTTCATAATTCATTTGTGCATTCAATCATTCATTTAAAAGCAAAGTGGATTCAGAGCACCATAGCGACATAAATGAACAAAATAGCCTTCACACTGGAGGATCTTGTGGTCTAGGGGCATTTGCTTTGGGTTAAGAGCTCTAAGAACACAAAAGGCCACATATCATACAATTCTATTTATATGAAATTCTTAGATCAGGCAAATCCATTGAAACAGAAAGTAGATTTGTGGTTGCTAGGGGCTGGAGGGAATGGAGTGAGACTGCCAGTAGTTACCAGGTTGTTTTAGAGGGAAAGAAGGTGTTCTACAATTGGACAATGGTAACAGTTCACCCTCTGCACAACCTTATGAACACACTGGAAACCAATGAATTATACACTCTGAAAGAGTGAATTTCATGGAATGTGAGTTATAACTCAATTTTTAAAAACAACACCCTAGAGTCTGACTGCCTGCCGCTTAAAGCTACTGGACCTTGGACAAGTTATACAACCTCTCTGGGCCTCGGTTTCCTCATCAGTAAAAAGGGGATAATAATAATCATCTAATGGAACACTGAGGAAAATAACTCACTCACCATGCTGACTATATCGGTGCAATTTTATTACTTCCCCTGGAATGGGAGATCTCTCCCCATCCTCTCTCTTCTAGTCTGTATGTTTCTTTACATCTGAAGTGAGTCTCCTACAGGCAGCATGTAAATGGATCTTGGGTTTTTATCCATTCTGCCACCCTGTGTCTCTTAGGAGCATTTAGACCATTTACATTTAAAGCAATTATTTACAGGTATGTACTTATTGCCATTGTGTTCATTGTTTTCCAGTTGTTTTTGTAGTTCTTCTCTGTTCCTTTCTTCTTCTCTTGCTCTCTTCCTTATGACTGATGACTTTCTAGTATTATGTTTGGCTTTCATTCTCTTTACTTACTGTGTATCTGTTATAAGCTTGGGGCTAATAGTGACCATGAGGTTTATATAACATCCTAAGCATACAGCTTACATCTATATTAAGCTGATGGCCACTTAAGTGTGAACACATTCTAAAAGAACTTTTTTTATTACCCTCCTCCACATTTTATGTATATATTGTCGTATTTTACATCTTTTAATTGTAATTTTCTTACTTCTAATTATGGCCTTTCATTTCCCATTTAAAGAAGTCCCTTTACATTTCATGTAAGGCCAGGCTAGTGATGATGAACTCCTTTAACTTTTGTCTGGAAACTTCTGCTCTCCTTCAAATCTGAAAGATAGCCTGGCCAGGTGGAGTATTCTTGGTTGAATATATCATGCTACTCCCTTCTGGCCTGCAAAGTTTCTGCTGAGACATCAGCTGATAATCTCATGGGGGTTCCCTTGTACATAACTGTTCACTTCTCTCATTCTGCTTTTAAAATTCTCTTTATCTTTAACCTTTGACACTTTAATTATTGGGTGTCACGGTGTGAGCCTCCATGGGTTCATCTGGATGTCTGTTTCCTTTCCCAGCTTAGGGAAGTTTTCAGCTATTATGTCTTCAAATATGTTTTCTGCCCCTTTCTCTTTCTCTTCTCCTTCTGGGACCCCTATAATATGAATGTTTGTTTGCTCAACATTGTCCAAGAGATCCCTGACCCATCCTCATTTTTAAAAATTCCTTTATTCGTTTGCTGCTCAGCTTGTGTACTTTCCACCAACCCTGTCTTCCACATCACTGATCCATGCTTCTGTATCCATAATCTACTACTGATTCCCTCTAGTGTACTTCTCATTTCAGTTATTGTATTCTTTAACTCTGATTGATGTTTTTTTATATTTTCTCTTTGTTGAAGTTCTCATTGGGTTCTTCCACTCCTCTCTCCAGCCCAATGAGTATCTTTATGATCATTACTTTAAACTCTTCATCAGGTACATTGCTTTTCTCAGTTTCATCTAGTTCTTTTTCTTTTCTGAGGTTTTGTCTTGTTCTTTGGAAAATATTCCTCTGTCTCCTCATTTTGCTTGACTTTCTGTGTTTGTTTATATGAATTAGGCAGAACTGCTACTTCTCATAACCTTGAATGAATGGTCTTGTGTATGGTCACCCCCAGTGTAGACTGTGTAAGCCTGGTGGCCGGAGCTGTGGCTGGAGTGGGCTGGGAGTTCTACGACACTCCATGTGGGGCTGCCCTGGTGGGATAGCTGGGGCTTTAGTGGGGGTGGGCCTGAAGTGGTCTCAGGGCTTTCAGTAGAAAGAGTGTCTTGGCAGGAGAGCTGAAGCTTAAGTAAGTGCAGTGAGATACCCCAGGGGGTTCCATGCAGAGGGCACCTAACAGGACCGCTGGAACCGAGCCAGGAATGGCTGGGGGTTCCTAGGGTACTCTACACAGGGGGTGCCCTGGTGAGGCAGCTGGAGTTGAAGCAAGCATTAACCTGGAGCACTCCACTCCAGAGACACCCTAGAAAGCTGTCTGGAGCTGAAATGGTGTTGGTCTGGAATGTTCAGGGTTCTTTGCAGCTGTGTCACTTTGGCAAGATGGCTAGAGCTATACACTAAAGAGGTATCCTGAGGAAGCAGGCTGGCAATTGTGCCCAGTCCCTACTCCCATCTATCAAGGTCAAAGGGAATGTAAACCATGGCACTTGCCAGCCCCTCTGACCAAGAGAGAGTTCTCGCAGCTCCTTGGCTTTTGGGTTCTAAGGATGGTACCTTTATATTCTAGTTGCCATTTTAAACCATGGTTTTTTTCCTGTCCCCCCAGGGTCTTCTTACATCACCATTTGGGACCAGAAGACTCTTTACCAGTGTGATTTTAATGTGCCGTATTACAAAAAACTTCCAAATCGCCAAGCAGAGAATGACAAGAGTAAGATCCATTTAAAGAAAAAAAAAAACTTTTATAAACATATTGCTTAGGTATGTCACATGGCACTTAACATGATCTAATGGGAAATATCCAGAGCTTTGAAACCTATACCACTCCATAACTTAAGCTCTAACTTCCAAAGAAAAGCAAGCAAAGGCTTGACCTGATGATCTGGAAAATTTTACTCTGAAGTTAAATTTTTCAAAAGGAGGAAAGCATCTGGGCTTTAAAAAATAATGCCTTCTTGAACTAACAGCACCTTGAATTAGTATTTCAAAATATGAAATTTTCAACCATATTTAGTCAATTTTTCTCTTATATTCCCTGGGACAGAAGGTAGCATAAGGCAAGTACCCATTGTTAGCTCTAATTATTACACTGCAGGAAGTTCTCTGCAAAAGGTGTGGATAGATTAAATATGAATGAAATAAGTGCTGAAGAAACATGAGAAAGAGAGGGACCAACTGATGGTGGCAAGGAGTCTTAGGTCCACAGAGCATTTTATTCATTCATCGGTGCATCACAATGATGGAGATGAAATCTGAGAGGTAGTGATGAAAAGCAAGGACTTGACTTACTATGTTTTAGCTGAGATGTGTCACTTATTACAACTGTGACCTCAAGCAAATTACCTAAACTCTCTGCACCTCTGCTTTTTCATGTAGAAAAAGGGAATAAAAATTACACGAAAAGTGTACAATTAAAAAAAAAAAATCCTGGCAGCCTACTGAAATAAGGGTCAGAGCCAGATTTAAATTGCACTGAGGTAATAAAGAAATGTGAATTTTTCTTGCTTGAGTTTATGGACTCACTACATATTTACCGAGTCTCTTCCATGCACCAGGCATTGAACCAGACTTTGGGAATACAATGCAAGACACCATTTTTCTCGCTGAGACATTACTGTAAGGAGGTATGAAGTATTGTGGTCACCCAGAAGAGACTTACTCCTGGCTAGGCAGATAAAGCAAATTTGTTCTTTTCTTACCTCAAATTCTCAATAGAAATCCTGATTACTCTAGCTCATCCTTTTGAACCAAGCCACAGGTCATGTGATAGGTTGCTGACTCGAGGATTGGCTGCCCTTGAGTCAGGTGCTCACCCCTGGTCTAATCAGCTGTGGCCAGGAAATGTGATGGTGGCTCATGGTACAAAGCGTGGTCGTACCCTCTCCCCCATCAGAAGCTGGTTTCTCTTAGAAGAGGAATGGGGCACAGCAGACCACACTGGGGTACAATAAGGAAAAATTTTCCAACAGATGTAACAGCGTGTGCAAAGTCGGGCCAATGTGGAAAAATATGAGATATTTGGGAAACTATGAAGATGGGAGGATGAAGAAATGGATTGTAATTGGAGATAAACCTGGAAAGGGAGGCTGGGGAGGAGCTAGCTGGGCTGAACATTGTCCCCTTGCTATGGAAGTCAGGACATTCTTTCACTGCAGGACAGGAGTGAGGGTGGTGAGAATCATTATTCCACAAATACTCACCATGGGCCACTCTGGTTCAGAGTCATACTGGACCCAGGAGCGGGAATCCCTGGTCACTGTTGTCAGAGGTCCTCTTCCCACCCATTCCCCCCACCCCCACCACCAAAGAGTCATTTTGAAGGTAATCCTTTTTTCTCTGGAAATTGCTAAATGATAGAAAAGAAAATCTGCCTTGAGCATACAGACAGGAACATAAACCTGAATTCAGGGGTTCTGAGAGGAGCTGTTCTTACGATGCCAAGCACTTTCCCCACAGAATAACCAGTACCAGACTGATTCAGGGAGATGTGGAGATGTGGCAATCTCCCGAGTCTTTCTTCCATAAATCAACCACATCGCAAGGGGTGATCTACTGAGGACACTTAGGACCCCTGAACTTGGGCATTGACCTCTTCCCAACTATAAGTTGTGCATATATGTGTCTCTACCACTACCATCGATCAGTAGAAAACATTATTATCAAAGTGTAATAAAATTTTATTATCAGTTTATCTTGCCCAAACCATCATTAAAAAATAATAATAATCTGAAAAAATAAATTTATTTTTCAATGGAAATAACCAAGGCCTTGGTTCTAGCTCTAGGTTTTACCTGGACTTTATAGTCTGATCAACTCAGGTTCAAATCTCAGTTCTACCACTTGCTAATTTCAAACTCAGGCAAATTACTCAATCTCATACAGTCTCCATTTGCTCATTTGTAAGACGGAGCTAATAATTCCCATCTTTCAGGTAGGGATAAGGATTAAATGACAAGGTGTATATAAAGTGATTAAAGGTATCTGGTACCTAAAAGGTGATCAATATACGTTATTTGTAGTAGTAATCTGTATGATTTGGGACAAAGAATCTGATTGCTAAATGTCGTGTTCACTGCAAATCTGTTACACAGCACAGCTGTGAAGATTAAATGAGACAGTGAGTTGAAGTGCTTGGAAAAGTGCTATACAAACTTTAGAATTCATGAAGTCACATATGGGGGACTGTTACAGCCAAGGCAGCAAAGTGGCAGATGGGAAGAGTCAAAATGCAGAAAAAAGCTGGGACCATGACCTTAAGATAGTGAAATCAACCTCTAGTCCACTTCTTAGTTTAAAAATACCACTAAAATTATTTTATTAGTATGGTTTAAGCTGTTTCTGAAATCAATTGTGATTTATCTCATTTAACAGTAATCACTAATTTTCTCCATATTGTGAACATATTTTTCATCAATTTACAGACCGGCTGTTCTGTAGGCTTCCACACCCTAGGTGAAGTGTTTGTTAAACATTGTAAAGGTAAGAAAGTAAGAAGATTCCCAAGTAGCAAATAAGTTTTCATTCATATCCCCACTGAAGTGATTAATATTTTTCAGTAATTTTCCCCCTTTAAATTTAAACTTTAGTTAACACACAGTGCAATTGTGGTTTCTGACTATTTCTTGTCTAGTGTATTGTGTTGAGTTTTCTGGAGCCCTGAGCTTAGTAGAATCAGTGCTGCAATCAATTTGTCATGTCTGTCATGGGTATGGGAACGTGAGATGGTATCTGGAGCCCTGAGCTTAGTAGGAATGGTGCTGCAATCAATTTGTCATGTCTGTCAGGGGTATAGGAACATGAGATGGTATCTGGAGCCCTGAGCTTAGTAGAATCAGTGCTGCAATCAATTTGTCATGTCTGTCATGGGTATGGGAACGTGAGATGGTATCTGGAGCCCTGAGTTTAGTAGGAACGGTGCTGCAATCAATTTGTCATGTCTTCCATGGGTATCAGAATGTGAGGTGGTAACACGTGTCTATACTCAGGTAAGTGATGGATGCTCCTGGTGACAATAATTTCTAAATTAAACTCATTTTCATACTCACATGACTCAGAATGGTATATTCACTGGAAGAAAATCTGAAAATTGTGACAGATTGTATTTTCCAAAGATGCCTACAAGAGCTCCTGTTGCACATGTTCTGCTGTAAATGACCTTGCCACCCCCACCCCCCGCAAGAATAGGTAGGATGTAACTCCCCTGCCCTTGAATCTGGGCTGGCCCGAGTTGGTCACAACCAGTAGGATATAGCAGAAGTGATGCTACATGTCTTCCACAGCCAGGTGGGAAAGGAAAATATAGCTTCTGCCTGACTTTCTCAGTACACTTGCTCTTGGGAAGCTCCCTTTTAGAAGCTAGCGCCGTGCTGTGAGAAACTCACGGTTAAAGAAGTCATGAGCCGGAGAAGCAGTCAATAGTTCCCAGTGTCTGGGAGCCTCCAGATGATGCCATCCCCTGGGCATGTGAGTTATTCCCCAGCTGTTCCAGTCTTCTCAGTGAGGGTCCAGACACTGCAGATCAGACAAGCTTTTTCCACAGTGCCCTGATTTCCTGACCCACAGAATCCACGAGCATAGTAAGATTGTGCAAAAGTTTACCGCCACTAGATTTTGGGATGCTTTGTTATACAACAATGGTAAACTGGAAAAAGAATCCCAAACACCCAAAGGATGGACATGGCAGTCTGCCTTCTCCCTCGTCGTGTTTGTGAGACTCTGTAAGGCCCTGTAAGCTCCCAGAGTTTCCATCTCTTTATCTGGGATAATAATAGCCCTTTTAATCACAGTACGAAAAATGAAGTCAGAAAGGAACGGAGACAGAACTTTTACAAAATAACACTGTCGTGAAAAGCAAACAGATCGCTACTCTTAACTGGCTTTTCTGTCGGCTGGACAGCAGCCCTCTGAATCACAGAAGACATGCTTTTTGGAAAACAGTTATTAGCCCACACCCACAAATCCAGCTTAATAGATCTAGGTAGAGTCTACATGTGGTGAAAAACCAAACCAAAGCCCTCAAAAGGTCCCCAGGACAAGCAGACAGACATGAGACACAGTCTTGCTGGCAGTGACCTCACTCCTTTTGTGTAATGACATGCCAAACCGTAAGAATGTGTCTTGCTCTCATAATAGGAACCAAGAAGAGCCTCTCACTCTTCCCCAGGTACATGCTGTGTGTGCCAATGGTGTGAGGCCCGGGGCTGGTGTACCCACCTTGCCTGTCATGGCTTTCTTTCCGTGAATCTGCTCAGAGGCGGTCTTCAGGGCCTGGGGCTGCCTTTGTTGACTCTACTCCTTGAAGAAAAATAACTCCTTTCTATATTCAGGCTAATTTGGTAGAACTCTTCCCCAACTATACCCCCAATTAACGTTTGTAGCAAGGAGAGATAAAATACTTTTTAACATTCAAATTAAGTTTTACTCAAAGTGACCATGACACGTGTATCTCCCATCTGCTGCCAGTAGCCACCCTGACCCTCTGGCCTGGGTGCTGTCTCCCTTTCAACCTCTAATGCTTTATTATGAAAGATTTCTTGGTTAGAAGAACATTGACAAGCTGTGAAAGTTGGTCAACTAACTTGTCACCTGCAAAATGAAGCTACTCGTACTCCACGGGCTGGGTGGACACAGGGGGAGTCACAGCAAAAGTCGCATTCTGCCACGCGACTAGATTCCATTCACTCTTTCCAGAAACTGTTCACTGAACTTTTACTATGTGGTGGGCATAGGGCAAGATCCTGGGTTAATACTGACGAAAAGCCAGTCCCCAGGAGCTTGCAGGGCAGTGGGAGAAATGGGAAGTAAACAGGCTATTAATATAGGGCATGGTAAGTGCTGTGAGGAGGGTTCTACAGGAATACCTGAAAAAGTGCTCAAACCAGACTTTGGAGGCTCAGGGAAAGGTTCTTGGAGAAGACAGTATCTAAGGAACAAGCAGGAGTTGGGGGGATATCGTGGAGGGTGGGATGGAGGGGAAAAGGGATGCAGGCAGACCGAAGAGCAGCTACAGAGACATGGACCCATCAGAGCACAGGACTTCCAGAGAAACACGGGTGGTTCTATATGGCTGAAGTACCAGCCATAAGGCTGAGAGCAGAGGACAAGGAGTTGGTGGGGTAGGCCACAGGCAGGACGCCTGGCCTTATTGGTGACACACACAGGCACTTGGACTTTACATTTGAAAGAGCACTTAGCTGATGGCGAGGGGAATGGATCAGAAGGGGCAAGAATGAAGGCCAGAGGCCATGAGGGAATCTCCACTGTAATTCAGGCGAGATGCAGTGACTCCAAGCATAACGGTTGACATTACTCACATCATTACTCTTGCTGGGAGTTCAGAACATGAAAACATGAGGGGTATGTCTCCTACACTTTGTAATATGTTTTCTAAAGGATTCTTACAAAGTAAGGCCAATATTTGTCCAGTAGATGAACAAGAAACGCAGAAGAATGCAGCATGGATGAACTCCGAGGCAGAGGAAGCAGAAGGACCAAGGCCCCAAGGCCTGGCCTCCCCCGAAACACAGTGAGCTTAGCCTTTGTTTTCATTCTCTGAGGCAAGGCCCATCCCCTGTATGCCTGGCCATTTTCTGGACCTGGGGAACATCCCTGACCTGAAATCTGCTTCTCCAAAGTGAAAGCAGAAATGTCAAGAGGGAGGGGGAAAGTGAAATTTCAGAGTTCAGCCCCAAACAGTTCCAACCCGATTTTCTCACTGTAATCCTCACCACACCCCAGAGAAAAAAGGCCTGACTCACAGACCACATCAATCCTGGCAGGCGGGGAAGCTTGGCAGCAGGCCGCTGGCCAGCCTCTCAGGGTCCCATCCCCCAGCATTCCTGGTGGGCACATGTGTTGGGGTGTCTCTCTGGAAGCCACAGAGGGAGGAAAGGTGGCCCTCACCCATGCTCACCCCCACTGCTCCATGGCTCCAGTCACCTCCTTCTTCCTCCCCTGAGCTTTTAACTCCCAAACCCGTAGCCACGTGGGGTCAGGGAAAACAGCTGAATTATGATCAGGGATGAGGAGGAAATTTATAAAGCCATTCTAGGGGCCCAGACCTGGGAGTGTCTGCAGCTGATTCAACAGATGGAGAGGCAGAAAAAAGGTCATGGAAAGTAAATGAGATTCCCGGTCAAAATTCCACTTCCATCACATGTAGCTGGAAACCAGGGGCAAATGACTTGAGCTTCTGTTCTGCTTCAGTTATCTGAATTCTAGAACCGGAATAATAACGTCTTGCTTGCAGGGTTACTGGAAAGCTTGTAGCCCAACATCTGAAACTGAACAGGTGCTCAGAAAATCTGGAGTCTAACATCAGGTATTGCCTACACAACTCGTAAGGCATTTATCCTGTTCAGTCTTCTACTTGTGCTGACTTCATTCCCTTTGCTAGTCTCACAGGCAGCTGGAGCGTAGCAACTGTGTGTCACACATTCCTCCCTTCCCATGGCATCTCACACTCAATGTGGGTCAATACATATCTCCTGGCTGACTAATATACCCAAGTATCAAGATCCCAGGGCCAAAGGGAGGGCGAAGACAACAATGGCAAAACGAACTTTCTGGCACTGAACGCTCACGGTATGACCCTTTAATAAATAAAATACAGGGGCATTTGTGCAAGTGCAAAAAACCTTTCTTTCACCTGTTAGAAGCAGCGAGTCAATAGAAGGGGCAATACAAAACACTGGCAAACCAGGCAGGGCTGAGCTTCACGGACTGGGGGCATGTCACTGCCATCCAGCAGTGGACATTGGGCAAGTAACTAGACTTCATCTGTAAAATGGGGATATCCAGAGCATCTACCTCATAGAGTGATTGGCAGCATGTAAAAAAATATACACAAAACACTCAGAATAATGGCTGGCATTTGTTCGACAAATACTCCTCTTCCTCACATCTGGGTGAAAGCTCAGTTCCAAATCTGCTGGACTAGACCCTGTTGCTAAATGGCAACACTGGAAATCTCACCCCAGATGGAGACCCTGTCACCTGGAACAGGGGGAGTCCACTCTGGGTCAGGGAGGGGTGCAGAGCTGGGCTGCCTCTCTGGAATAGTCTGTATGGTAAGGTGACTTTGTGGAAATGCCCTGCAAAGCATAAATGCATCACAAGTATTAGTGTTATGACTTTTGTTTTTCTGATACTTGATAATCTAGAAACAATAGTATAAGCGTAATCCCAGTTCCCACTTGCTGGACAACTTACCATGAACTAGATAAAGTGCCCACTGCTTTTCCCAGGTCCACTCACTGAATGTTCTCAATGACCCTATAAAGTTGGAACTACTTTCATCTCAACAATTTTTTTTTAATAATTTTTTTAAGTAGGTTCGACGCCCAATGTACAGCTTAAACTCACCACACTGAGATCAAAAGTCGCAACTCTACCAACTGAGCCAGCCAGGCGCCCCTTCATCCTAATTTTAAAGATACAGAGAATGATATTCAAAAGTGACTCAAAGTCTCCAGTGGGATTCAAACTCAGGTCTGCTGGCTCCCAAGCCTATGCTTTTAACTATCACATTTTACTTATGGATTAAATATATGTGTTTTAAGATGAGGAAGATGCCAGTGGGCTTAAAATATCCAGCCAAATGCCAGTAATCCTACTGACGTATTCTGAGAGCTCTACTTCTAGCCCCTCAATAGGCATTACGGCATCTCAACACCATAAAGCACACGGCAGTGCTTTGCTATTTAAGATCTCCTGAAGGGGAGCCTGGGTGGCTCAGTTGGTTGAGCGGCCGACTTCACCTCAGGTCGTGATCTCTCGGTCCGTGAGTTCAAGCCTCAAATCAGGCTCTGTGCTGACAGCTCAGAGCCTGGAGCCTGGAGCCTGTTTCAGATTTTGTGTCTCCCTCTCTCTGACGTTCCCCTCTTCATGCTCTGTCTCTCCCTGTCTCAAAAATAAATAAAACGTTAAAAAAAAAATTCAAGATCTCCTGAAAATTTTGCTTTCCTTCATCCAAATTAACCATGTCAAGTTTATTTTACCCACTTCCGATGGATCCAGGGCTCAGTTGACCCTGCTAAGATCTGAAATTCCAGTTTTCGAGCATTTCAAGGATTTCAAATATAGCACACAGAATATTTTGTTTTCTAGCTAGGACATCAAAACAAAATACAACACCTTCCTTTAAAAAAGAAATCTATTGGGGCACCTGGGTGGCTCAGTCAGTTGAGCGTCCGACTTTGGCTCAGGTCATGATCTCGCAGCTTGTGAGTTCGAGACCTGCCTCGGGCTCTGTGCTGACAGCTCAGAGCCTGGAGCCTGCTTCGGATTCTGTGTCTCCCTCTGTCTCTGCCCCTCCCCCGTTGGCATTCTGTCCCTCTCTCAAAAATAAACAAACATTAAAAAAAAAAACTTTAAACAAATTTTTAAAAAGAAATCTATTTTCTTTCTGAAATTGAAAGAGCATTTTGCTGTTAAGAAAAAAAAAGACATCAAGAAAGAGTAGCTTATTTTGCTTTAATATCCCAAAATATTTGTGTGACTGGGACTATGTTGCAAACCACGGCAGAAATCTGTAGACAAGTACGTCTCACTCTGAGGAAAGAACTGACTGGAGAGAAGGCACCAGAAATTGCATTTTGCTGGATCACATGTAAACAGTTAATGGGGAAAGAATTCACGGAAGAGAACAAAAGCTGCAGTGTCCTGTCGTTGGTACATCCTAAGGATGAGAAATGGCCTCACTAGCTGATGCTCAACCTCCATCTCACATTGTAGTCAACAGAAGCTGGTGCTAGGGAGACAAATACCCACACAGCAGCAGGGCCTAAGGGCACAAAAAGGAGGTGGCATTAGCATAAGCCCCTGGGTCCTCTTTTCCTCTTTCCCACAAATGGCAGTGTCGCACTAATGTGCCATTCATCAACAACTGGTTAGTGGAAAAAACGAATCCTAAAAAGCCTGGGTGAATACGCTTTGCTTCTGTCCGTGCTCTTCAATCAGATGACTTGGAGGGTCCGGGGTGGAGGGACGTACCACATCTGGCCTGTCTTCTTAGGTGATAACAGTGGGTGCAGTGCGTCCCGTCCTTTCTTGGAGTTGGGACACCTTCAGAGCAATGGAAATAAGGGGAGCCAACATGACCTGAGAGAGACACAAGGAGAAACTTTTCCATTACTTTCTCTAGACACAGATCCATAGCTCCAGCCCTCAGATTACCTCCAAGACCCACAAGTCTGACGGCCTACTCCCTACTCCCACATCCCAAAGACTCTGCAAGTCTAAGCACAAAGATGTGTCTTTCCCCTAAAACCTGCTTCCAGCATCCCTATCTCAATGACTTAACACCACAGTCCATCAAATAAAGCCAATGAACAGCTAAGAGTTACTCTTGACCCCTTCTTCTCCCACATTCCCCTTCTCCAATCTATCAGGAAGCCTATGTGACTTTTACCTTCTAAGTATCTTTCAATGGCCGCCATTTCTCTCCACCTCTCCCAGGGCCACAGATCTTTCTAAATCAATGTTCTCTTTCCTACCTGGAACAATGGTGCTTCTGCTTCCATTTCTGCATCCTCTAATTTGTTTCCTACACTGTACCCAAAGAGATCTTTTCAAAATGCAACAACACTACCCTCCCATCTACCTCTCACTTGTGTGTGTGGGGGGGGGGTGGCAGAGGGAGAAGAGAATTTTACTGTTACAGAATAATATAAATATCTTATAAATATTATTTATAAATATAATATTATTCAATATTTTTTAAATTAAAAAATATATTTATCTAGCTAAACTGCCCATTTTACAGATGAGGAAACTGATATCCAAAAAGATGAAGCGATTTCATCAAATGACTCAAGGGCAGAGCCAACAGTAGTTCATTTCCTACTGCCTACTGTTGCTTTCCCTAATCTTAATTTCCACCAACTCATTATTCCTGGGTGAAGGCAACAGAAGCAACTTCACATGCTGACCACACTACTTGCCATTCCCCCTGGGGCTCCCACAGTCCCAGAAAGTGTTGAGGCTGATGCCCAGCAGCTCCAGATTAAGGAAGGCATCTCCTGGCTGGAACAGTGGTACACCTAGGTATTGTGAGCACCTTATACCCTTCAGAGCCTCCCACCTCCCTCCCACTTCCCTCCTACCCCCTGAAGACTATGGTTCAAAGAAACTGATCTTTCATTCATTCTTTGTACCGACCATGTGTCAGGTATTAAGACAAAGAAAACAATTTCCTTCTTCCTTTCCTTTTGCTCTGTCATTCTGTGGGTCTACAATACAGACACCATTGCCTCTGTTAAGTTTTAGGGATACCTATAGCACAACAGAGATCTGGCAGTGATTGAAACTGGAGTCTGGCCACTGTAAAAAATATAAAAGTGAAGCATCCTCTCACCTCCCTCCTTTTGTAATAACAACAACTATCAGAGCCACGGTTTCTCAAAAGCTGATCCTATGTGCCAGGCACAGTATTTATAATTTTGCATCCCTCACCTCCTTAAATCACTATAATGACCCTATGAGGCAGGTAGGATTCTACCAGGAAACCAAAGCTCAGAGCACTGAAATAACTTGCCCACAGACACACAGCTACTCAGGCGGCAGGAACTGAATTTAAAACAAGATCTTTCTAACTCCAAAACTTATGCTCAAAACCGCTATGCCAAGGTTTTCCAAATGAGCTTCCTAGGATTTTAATTAGGTGTCAGAGGAAAAAAGGCTTTGTGGAAAAATAAGCATGGTGAGATGCCACTTAAACAGGTGTCTTCACCATAAGCTTTCTCAGAGCCCTTAAGGCACACTGTGTATTATGTAAGGAAGGGCTTAATGTACCACAGCACTTCCTAAAAATTTTGGCTATGGAACTCTGGTTGGGGGAGCATTTGTCAAGACCAGTGCATGAGGAACAAATGAGGTGAAAGTCCCCTGTGTGCCAGTGCCCCCCCCCCCCCCCGCCGCTTGGCTCCTCCCCTTAGGTGGCTGTCCTCCAAGTTCTCTGCCCCACCCCTGGCCCCAGAGTCCCTCCTCACTCTGACATACTTCTGGAGACTCTTCAGGTAGGGCTGGGAGCCCAAACCACCAGGCTGCAAGTCTGCAGGTTCTTCCATAAAGACCTTTATTTCTGGGTCATGAAACTGTCTGCCCCACCACCTAGCGTGTGCTCTGCCAGAACAGGCAATGAGACCAAGCAAAGTGGCAAATGACCAGTGACAGATCAGAACATTGGAGGAGGGGCTGATTTGAAGATTAGTTGTCCTGAATCTGCTGCTTACTGGGCATGTAACCCTATTAACTGCCACTTAACCTTTCTCTGCCTGTTTCTTTATCTGTAATAGGGGTAATAATAGCGTCTACCTCATTTGAGACTTAAATGAATCAATCCAGTTGGGTAATGGGTTTAGAACAGAGCATGGCAAATAGAAAGTACTGACGTAACCGTTAGCTAGGACTGCTGTTAGGATGTACTGAAGGAGACATGGAGAAAAGTGAGCACACGTGTTTGGTCATTTGAGAAATGGGTTGTGATGACACAGACTCAGCGCAACCTCTATCATTCCCTCCAACAGAAAGAAGTAGCCTGGGCACAAGGCTTGGGCATTACCTGGGGGTCCTGGTAGATCTTGGCAATGTCCTTCTCATAGCTGTCGATATATAGTCGAACGGTGGCCCCTGCACTCCCAGTGCCGCTCAGTCGAAAGATGATGCGAGAACCATCTGCAAAAATGAGCCGCAAGCCCTGGAGAAGAAAAGCAGAGATGTCTTCCCCACATGCTGGAAGGGAAACTGAAGGCTGGCAAATTACAAGGGGTTCATTTTGGAGATCTAATTTCACCCATTCGTGATCAATTGGAGGATTAGATTCTTGATAAATGGCAGCAGCTAAGCCCCGTGAGTCTGCCTTGGTCAGCCTGTCACTGCATCCAGCCAAAGGGGGCTGAGCTCATCAGGGGTGGGGGGTAGAAGCATTCCCAGGGTCAGTGGGAGATCTGACCCGGGGCGCAGGGATGCTGGATGACACAGGCCTGCCCTCCCCACCTCTCCCCACTTCCCTGTAATTTATGGACTAACCATTCCAGTTTGAAGCCTGATAAATAAGTAAACAAATAAGCCACTAGATGCAGAAATCTGATCCCCAGATCAGGAGGAAAACATGGACAGAATGGGCTGAAACCAGAGCAGATGAGATTCCAGACAGATGAGAGGAAGCACTCTTTGCAAAATACTGATGGAGAATCTCAAAGAGAGAACAGGAGGCCCAGATGGCAGAAGCCGGCTCCTCCCAACCTATCAAGCAGGATCCTGTGATCAATCTCCCCACCCATGACTGAGGACTCAAAGCCCGGTCCATGTTGGCGCCATGCCAGAGCCAAGTCCCTGACCCCCTGCTGCCCTCTTTCCCCACCCTGGCAGTGTCTCTCGTCCTCAACAATCTTCTTGCTTCAGGGGACCTGAGGTTGAAGACTCGGGTAGATCCTCTGTGGCGAGAGGTAGGAAGGTTTGGCAAGACAGCTATCTGAGAACTCTCTAGTCTTTGTGAGCCTGTCATTCTCCCATACTGGACCCAGAGTTCTCACAGGGGCTGAAAAGGCATAGGGAAGAAAGCCCACTGTGCTCATATTTTGAGGATGGGAGACTCCTGGCACTGAGGGCCACTGTGACCATGCTCCATCCACCCATCCACTATCTGCTCTCCAGAAAGGCACTAAATCAATCCTGCAGTGCATCTCCTTCACAGCTGTCAGATGCCTTGACAAGGACCAGGCCAAACATCTGGGTCTGTCAGGAAAAAGCAAACGGGGGAGCTGCAACAGAATGTTCACCTCCTTTATTATCTCTGCTTCTCAATTATTACTGGGAAGTCCATCCTGTGACAATAGTAGAACCAGAGGAAACAGGACCCCAGGCCCTAAGTGTTTGTGAGAAGCCTTGAGAAGGGCTGACCTAGCCTGCAGCCTTGGGTCCCTGGCACCCACTGAGGGAAACCCTAACAGCTCTGTCTCCATCCAGACACAGCCCAGGCTCTCAACTGTGATTATCTCGATGAGCACTGCTGTGTTAGGGTTGGCTGCGTGTCACATGCTATGGGTAGTAATAGTTAACATTTCTAAGTCTGGAATGCCTCGTCATTTTTTTTTCTTCTTTTTTTAGAAACTAGAACATACCATAGGAAACGTCTATGATAACGACACTCTTGCGGCTGGCATTGTGCTATCATCTCTTGAGAGAAAAAGGGATTGATACCTAAGACAGTTGTTCACCTTTTCACCTTTAGATTCTAGAGCTTCTTTCTGCACACACCTTCAACACAATGCCTTACGTGGGATTCTGGAGGCTGTAAAAATCCCTCTGGAGCTGAGGCTAAGAATCCCAGGAGGAGGGCATAGGGAAGCGCATAGAACCAGGGCAAAACCCATTTCCCTACGAATATGTTTGCATGTTGTGTGTGACCCAGCAGAGAACTGCCAACCCCAGGAAAACAAGGCAGCAAAGGAGAAATGATCGAGGGGCTTTTTTCCTTTTTCTCGTGAGATTTCATAGATGAGGCTCTGAGGCCTCTCCCCCAATTCACATAAATCTGCTCCTACCTGATTCCTTGAAATGCTTCCATCCACTGGATCACTGTATTCAAAGTTGTCAATTTTCTCCACAGTGTAAACTTTATCACCCACTGGGAACTGTTTCCCCACGAAGGAGCGATCGGATATCAGGGCCTCCAAGTCCTTCATCATTTTGTTGGCACCCTCAGCTTCCACCTCCTCATAGTCATACCTGCAAGAAGTCACAAAGGTGGGGCCCCAGACTGACTTCAGATCACACTAAGTAGATTACCACTTTCTTCATCATTTGTTTGGCTGTCCCCCCAAAACCACCTAACTTCAGAAGAAGCTGGCAAAAGGCTGACCTTGTTCGTCTCTGGGGAGGGAGCAGGTCGGGGATGAAAGGAAGGCTTTGCAGGATTTCAGGAAAGGGTTAGGAGCTTCTGAATAAGCAGAAGACTCCCATCTTGGCTTTTGTACAGAATAAGCTCTCAGAAGCTTCAAAGAAAGGCTTTTGAGAGATTCTATCTAATATTTAATCACCACATCCTGAGGAGGTAGAATTAAATGCAATGTTATCTCTAGAGAACTCTGCATCAAGGAGCATATGACTCAGGCACTTCCCTTCCAAACTCCTAGAGCTTCTTTGGGATAAATGCTGGGCCAGCTCCCAGTCTGGGACCTGCCTGAGGCTGCTGAGATTTTGGCCAAGGAGAGTTCCAGTCTCCACAGGAGCTTCCTAAAGTAAGGCCAAGTTTTCACTGACCAGATGGAAGGAGTCAAACCCTAACTCTTTACATCTGAAACACCTCTGTCCTTTCAGTGAAGGTGGATTCTGGTCCAAAGTGCTTTGGCTTCATCCCCACAGAGGAGGCCTGGTGTGGACACAAAAGGGTCAAAGCAAAAAAAAAAAAAAAAAAAAAAAAAAAAATCACAAAAGAAATTCTATAACTGTTATTATTACTCCAAGAATTGTTCTGGACTTCTTTCTTATGAGGTTAAAGACTCTTACAGGTGGATTTTCTTGACCTAGTAGCACACACCCTCTTGAGAGAGTTATTTTTTAGAGGCTCAAGACAGCAGAGTCTATATTTATTTGTGATAGTGAAACAAATATGATATGTGTAAGATGACACCTCTGAGACATGAGAAATACTGGGGAATTAAGGCCAACCTGTTCTGGCTCCAGATTCTATGAATCAAGGACAAGAGTCTCCTTAATCTTGAAGTCAGCTCTTTCCCCTAGTTAAAATGATAAACAGCAAGAAATTACAGCCAGGTGTTTGTGCTTTACATCTGTGACCTTTGGGCGTTTGAGGGAAGTGTTCTATAAATCCTAGGCACAGAGGGGTATAATGGAAAGAATCTGGGCTTTGGCCATAGAGCATGCGATGAATCTAGCCCCTATCGGTTACTAACTGTACAGCTATGGGCAAGTTGCTTCATCCCTGAGAATCTCAGTTGCCTTATCAAGAACGGCTGTGAGGCTGATACGAAACAATGTAACTGAGGCGCCTGGCACTTTTGTTAAATAAATGAGGGTACAGTGGAGTCTTAATTAACCATAAATGCAGGTTCTAGGGACTTTATTTGAAATACTTATATAGCAATTATTTGACATTGATAAAAATATGTTAAAATGGTTTTTAGATGGAGACTTTTAACTGGTTCAAGAGTGACCCCTTCCTTCTCCAAACAAACCCTCCTAATCTTATTCCACTCTGGCTACTATTCACTTGTTAACTCATCCATTTATTTATTCAAAGCATATTTACAGGGGCACCCGGGTGGCTCAGGCCATTAAGTGTCCAACTTTGGCTCAGGTCATGATTTTGCAGTTCATAGGTTGGAGCCCTGCATCGGGCTCTGTGCTGACAGCTCAGAGCCTGGAGCCTGCTTTAGATTCTGTGTCTGCCTTTCTCTCTGCCCTTCCCCTGCTTGTACTCTGTCTCTCTCAAAAATAAATAAACATTAAAAAAAAACTCAAAGCGTATTGACAGTGTCACTACAAGTGAGGTGTTTGGTGATACCATGAAGAACAAAAACAGAGATGGTCCTGTCTACATGACACTCTAGGCACTAGAGAGTTCATGACTGCCATTCTGAATTACCACGTTTTTCCGGTTGTTAGAAAGTAGAGATTTTTGCCTTGGTTTCCAGGTACTGTTCCAGTACCACGTGACAGCTATTGCTTATACCTTCCTCAAACAAATAACTTTAGGAAGACAGCAATGAACTTCTCCAAAGTTGATAAGGGATTCTGATTAAGGACGCTGAATTGCTTAAGGTTAAATTCTTACTGACTATCCAGAGATCGTGGACTATTCAATCCGTGACATATTTTTTAAATTCTCCAATTTAACTCACCTATTTTATAGAAAAGGCAACTGAGGTCCAAAGAAACTATATCTTTGCATTTCTTACATAAACAATTCATCTACTCTCCTTTTTCTCGTATTTCCTATGTAGGAAATACGAGAAATTCTAGGAAAAATTTTGTTAGATTTTTACACTTACCAGGGGAAGGCAAATTGGAATTAGTGAAAAGCACTACTCAAAAAAAAAAAAAAAATTAATGCTTTTTAAAAACAGAAGTGTGCATGGCAAAGAGGAATTACTAAGTATTCAAAGTATTTTGTTCACTGCTGAATCCCCAGTGCCTGGAGGAAAGTAGGTACACAGTCAATATTTATTGAATCAATGAAAGAAGTATTGACAGGTATGCAACCTTTGGGGACCTATTTTAATGAGTCAGAAAAGTTGATTTAGACTAGGCATAATTGTTTCCATAATTTCAGAAAAATAAAGTTTCCATACTTTGAGTGCCCCAGAGTTTATAAAACACTTTCTGACTCCTATTTCATTTAACCTACTCAATGGCAGACTGTTATTTCCATTTCTACAAACGAAAGAAATGAGTACAGTTTTCTGTTAGAGAGAGGCTAAGTGACTTCCCATTGCACTAAGGGGCAGAAAGAGAATTCTAATCCGTTCTTCTGAATTCAAATTCAATGCAATTATCATGTCTACCTGCAGGTACATTTAAATTTTTTTTTAATTTTTAAAAATTTTTAAAAACTCTTTAAAGAGAGAGAGAGAGCATGCATGAGTAGGGGAGAGGGGCAGAGGGGGAGAAAGAGAAACTTAAGCAGGCTCCACACTCAGCACACAGCCTGACACAGGCCTCGATCCTATAACACTGGGATCATGACCTGAGCCAAAATCAAGAGTCAGACGCTCAACTGTCTGAGCCACCCAGGCACCCCATACCTGCAGGTACATTTAAAAGGCTTAGAAAACATTCTTTTGAATATGTTAATTAAATTTTTTAAGTCTCATTCTTTATGGCTAACATAAAAGATGTAATTTCTTTGGACCCTGACTGAATTATTTTAAAGTCCTTCAATTTGCAGAGGCTGGATGAACTAGGGTTTTATTATCACTTGAGACAGGAAAAAATTTGTACACATGAGAATTCTCTCCACCCACTTCCCCACCCTATCTCTGTACTCCAGCCAGGCTGTGACTTACCTGGTGAAGAAATTCCGGCCATACTTTTGCCAGTGATCCTTAAGAATGTCCTCCACACTCTGTTTGCGGGTGGCTAGAATGGAGAGCCAAGCAAGGACAGCCCAGAGTCCATCTTTCTCACGGATGTGGTCAGAACCTGGTGGGAGGACAGCAAACAGCTGTGAGAAACGTGATTTCTCTAAAACATTTGGGAACGAACTCAATAATAAACATGTAGACCGAACCAAAACAGTCACACAACTTTACTGAGGAACTTGAATACACAGTGAACAAAGTAACATAATATTGAAAAGAAGATGATGCTTCCCAAAGTAATTTAGATATTTACAGCAAATGCCAATAAATATGTCAGCGGAATAGTTGGTAGAATTTGATGTATCATTTATAAAGTATGAATGTGAGCAGAAAAAAAAATCTTAAACAAATAATGGAAGAACATGGCCATTATAGATATTCAATAATTAAAAGTCTGGTAGCTTAATGGAACAAAAGAAAGTATTTAGAAAGAGACCCATACACATATGCGACTTGAATATATGATAAAGGTATCACTTCAAGTCTGTAGGAAAAGAATGGATTACTTTTTAAATAATATTTAGGTAACTAAACAGTTGGGGAAAAATTCAGTTTTTTCCCCTATAAAACACTATACCAAAAATATTTCCAAATGGATTAGATATTCAAATACAAAATTTGAAAAGCTTTAGGGGTGCTTGGGGGGGCTAGGTCAGTTAAGCGTCCAACTCTTGGTTTCAGCTCAGGTCATGATCCCAGAGTCATGGGATTGAGCCCGCATTGAGGTTCTACACTTAAGCATGGAGCTTGCTTAAGATTCTCTCCCTCCCTCTGCCCCTCTCCCCCACTCATGTTCTCTCTCAAAAAAACTTGAAAACCTTTAAATCCTAGAAGATACATATATACATACATATATATATATATATATATATATATATATATATATATATAAAGATACATAGAGATATAGATATAAATATATAATGTAAATAATATAAAATATATATAATATATTTTAAAGTCTTAGGGATAGCAAATACAGGTAAATTCAGAATTCATAAAGGAAAAAAAATCTACAGTCTACTAAAAAAAATTACCATTTCAGGGGCACCTGGGTGGCTCAGTCAGTTAAGTGTCTGACTCTTGATTTTGGCTCAGGTCTTTATCTCACAGTTTGTGAGATCAAGCCTCACACAGGGTTTTGCACTGACAGCCCAGAGCCTCCTTGGGATTCTCTCTCTCCCTCTCTCTCTGCCCTTCCCCAGCTCGTGTGTGCACGTATGCATGCTCCCTCCCTCTCTCTCTCTCTGAAAATACATACATACATACATACATACAGTTTTTAAAGTTGCCATTTCTATCAGCAAAATCACTATAGATAAAAGCAAAAGGCCATTGGCAAACTTAAAAAAAAACACATTTGCAATATAAAATAGATGTTTAATACATTCAATATAGAAAAAAAATTATATATTAACAAGAAAAAAGTAAAACCTCAATAGAAATACAGACCAAGGATATAAATAAACAATTCACCATAAATACAGGTACCCAATCACATAAGAAGCTAGCATTAATTTTTTAAAAAAATAAATTAAAATTAAAACCACAATGAGAAACTGCTGCTTGCTTGGCAAATGCCACAGATTTCAAAATGAGAATACCTAGTATCAGGAGACGTTTAAGGGAAATGGGATTCCAGCATGCTGCTACAGGGAAAGGTACAATCTTCTGGAGAGCAATTTGGCAAAAAGTATCAAAGCCTTAAAAATGGACCTACTTTGGATCCAACAACTCCAATCTAGGACATCTTTCTTTAACCAACAGAGATTTGGTTAAATCAACTGTGGCACATCTGTCCCCTTCTGAGGTACTTGCTAAAATCTTCTGAAACCAACAAGTTGTTTCCTCTGTATGTGTTCTGGAGACCCTTTCCAAGAGCCTGATGTGGGACACAAGTCTCCTTTTTAGCCTTTAACTTCCTTATTCTAAAACAAAACAAACCAAAACAAAACAAAACACCACTCATAGATATTAAGTGCTACTTTCTGACTTCTGAATAGGACTCAATACAATCCCTCTCTGATGGTGCTTTGCATATTATCATGCCTTGAATTCTTTATGTGCCTGTCTGTCCTTGATTTCCCACTGAGGCTTATTCTTCTTAAAAAGTCAGAGTATCTCACAATGCTAACTATGTAGTAGGCATGAATATCCTGCCCCTTTTCATCCTTTTAGACTCAACTCAAATGTCCTCTCCTCTCTGGGACTAGTTCCCAGCTTCCCTAGGCAGTTATGAGCTACTTTCTCTTTCTTCTCCTATTATAGCGACCTGCTCAAAACCTCTGCTGTGGGACATACTCCTTGCTAATCTATTTATGAGCCTTTCACCCCACTTTTCCTGTATATCCTAGAGACATCTCTTATTTATCCTTAAAACTAAGTCTGGTGACTAGCACAGCACATGGAATAGGTAAATAACTGTGAAGGAGTGCATGAATGAGTTAATTAATTAATCTACTCCAATACTTTCTCTTTCTCCTTTTGGATCATAAAAACACACAACTTTTTTTTTTTCCCAAAAGATCTTCTCTTCAATAAGATAACCACTTTTAGAAACAATAGTTCTCAGAAGCTGGATGCTGACAAAACCAGAGATACTAGGCAATACTTTTAGCACTTTATGTAACAAATTTTTCGTTTACCTAATTTTATTATCTATGGACTTTTATTCGCCTGTATTGCTATTTCAAGGAACAGAAATTAGCTCTCTGGTCCTCACAGCATTTGCAAATGATGTTATGGTAATTGCTCACCCTGAGCAGCAAGATTTTGGCAGCTTCCCCTATACATTTAGAATTCGTGACAAAAGTATACAGCTTTGCAATTATTTGTCTGTGCTTCCAGGGGGTATTTTTCTTCCTTCCTTTTCTTTTCCTTATTTATTTAGTTATTTATTTAGGCTAGCCTAAAAGCATAGGGTTCCTTTGTGCTTTTCCTGTTCTAAGTAAATAAAATAAAATAAAATCTAAAAATCTTACCCAACTCTTTAGTTATTTGGAGATAACTAAATGACATACCTAATATTATGAACAAAATACCTGCCTTTGATAATATACACAATTATTGTATTCCATTTGCACGCTCCCTGGTCTTTCTGGAAATTCTGACTACTCTCATTAATCACATTTATCTAATCAAAACTCTAGGTAACTCTATGGGGTGCCTGGGTGGCTCAGTCAGTTAAGTGTCCGACTTCAGCTCAGGTCATAATCTCACAGTTCATGGATTCGAGCCCCACATCGAACTCTGTGCTGACAGCTCAGAGCCTGGAGCCTGATTCAGATTCTATGTCTCCCTCTCCGTCTCTGCCCCTCCCCCTCTGGCAATCTGTCTCTCTGTCTCTCAAAAATAAATACATGTTAAAAAAAAATTTTTTTTAACTACATAACTCTAAGTAACTCTAATGCTCAGAAAATCTGGGCACATTCATTTTCTTTAGGGTTCTAATGAATGATGACAAGCTCCTAGTGAAAAAAAAAGACAATGATGTGTGGGTGGGTATGCAGGTGTGTGTGTTTCTAAAGCTGTTGCTTTTGCAGTCATGGAGGTTATATTTCAATGGAAAATGCTTTATATTTAAGAGTCACAAAACCAGAATCTGAAACACTGTTACTTATTAGCTGTTTGAATTTGAACAAGTCACATAACATTTCTGAGCCTCAGTTTCTTTGTACAATGGGGATAATGTCACCTTTCTCACACAATTGTAAGACTTTAGTGTGACAGAAAGTAGCACTGGTCTATGAACTGTTGAATACTATGTAAATAAATGCAAAATACCATCATGGATAAGGGAAAAGTAAAAAACTTTTGGGGAAAATGAATGCTTTCCACTACCTTACTAAGCTTTCAAAAATGTCTCTTAACTACATACTGGTGAAGAAAATGGAATAGAACCCAATATGCTTTTTTCTCTGGGCAATGGGATCACAGTGTTTTTCTCTTCTTCCTTATCTAATTTTCCGATTATGAATGTGAGTTACTGGTATCATTTGTTTCATTTTTAAAAAAGTAAATGAAGTCAAGCTCCCACAATTGTGAGACAAGGGAAACACCACCAGCAAGCACCACTAGCCCTCGCTGACACAAAAGCAGTGGTGGGTCTCTTTGTATTTGGTCCAGCTCAGAGACCAACTGAGTGCATGAGAATTCTGCCCCTTCAGCATCTTCAAACACCTGTCACTTAACTTCAGCCTAATCAGCACCTTGTGATAAGTATAAATTCAGCTCAGTCAGAGCGGACTCCGGGTTTCGGCCAAGAAAAATGTCAACCCTTGCCGAGGGAGCCAAAAGCTAACAGTTTAGGATTAGGTTCCATCTACCAGTATAGGCATCTCAGGAGTGCTGAGCTCCTCCTGCTTCTGGCTGGTGACGGGTCTGAGGACGGGGAAGAGGCAAATAAAAAAGAGCTACGTGGAGTTGTCTGAAAACACATGCATCTGTCTCATGTCTCTCTTTATCTCTCTGCCCATCTTTATCTCCCCTTTGGTCTTCTAAACGCGCTATTTTCTCTGCCTGAAAATTTCCACTCCAAACATACCTATCAGCTTGGCTAACATCGCCTGCAATGACTTTCAACTTCCCCCCAAACCAGGATGCCCTTCTTGTTGCCCTTCACGCTCACCTCTAGTCTATCATACCTTGTCTGTTCTTACCCTACCTGGACTATGAGTTGTATCCCTAGTTGGTGCCTGGTACATAGCCAGTTCTCAGTAAGGATTTGCCCAAAGAATGGTCAGACCCCGTTGACTGGATGGGAGGTTCAGCAGACCTGCTCCATCTTGTCTTTTTTATGGCACAAATGAATTTACTCTGAAAGGGCTGCTAAGCGGCTCAGGAAGCCACTTCCAGATTGCTTGAGCCTTTGGGGGCTCTCCTCCAGCAGCCCACAGACTTTCCATTTAGCAAGTAACCCTCTTCTGCCTTGTGACTGTCCCTGGAACTATTTCCTTTGCGGGAATATAGTAAGTGCCTGACAGGCAGGAACTGTGTCTTAACCCAAACTCCATTTTATGCTCAACGAATATGAATCAGTGCCTATCATGTTCCAAGTCCAAGGAAAATACCAAGATGCATAAGACATGTTACCTGCCCTCACAAATAAGCACAGACATACAGGTGGGGGAAATAGACATGCAGGTAATAGTGTAACTGAGTTACTTATAATTAGGGCATCAGCCTAGTTTTAGTAGGGTACTTGATCTGGCAAATCTCCAGAGACGGGATGTTCTAACCTTCCCATGGGGACTTCACCTAAAGGAAAATGTACTCCAGAGCTATGCAAATTAGAATATGCAGAGAACCAGACAGAAAATCAGATCTCCTTTACCACAGGTTGGTGCCCTGACTAAAAGCTCCCAGGGCACCCTGTACTTCACCTCTGATCACTCTGCACACTTGTAAGTACGTGGCCAGAGTCTGACTTCCTTCCCCAAATGCAGACTTTTCAGAGCCCTGTACAAGGTCATGCTCGGCATTGTGACCCTTTAGCCTAACTCAGTATCTGGTTCACAAAGATCAATAAACATCTGAGGAATGAGCTGATGAAAAGAAGCACAAACATGAAAAACTCTTCATAAGAAATTAAAATTAAAAGAAATTTGCAAAGCAACGTACAATGTTGTACTTCTAGTTATCACTCCCATAGGATGCGTCATTGCTAGAACCTTTTAAAGAGGAAAGAGGAAAAAAATATTTCTAATCTCTAGACCTGGCCAGATCATAATTTACTGGCATATTTCCTTAGGCTACCAGGTTCATCCTCAGCTGGTTTCCTATCCCTGTTTCCCAAGCCCCCCATTTTCCTGAAGAAGAGTTTCAAAAGCAGTGACATTCTATTCTATTTGGTGATTTCACTGTCTATTTCCTTCCCAGTTTCCGAACAAATTCAAGGTGGGACAGAACTGACCACTCTGCCCTCTGCCATTGTGTATAAACGTGCATATCATCATCCTCAGTTAGGAGGAAAAACAACTTTGCATCATGAGATCAACCAAAAACAATAGGTTGATGCTGTCTTCCGCTGGTGCCCATTTCTGAGTCCCTTTATCCCAGGCATTTGTAATGCTGATGACTGAGGAAGTGTTCTAGCCTCTGCGGCTATGATAATCGTGTGAGACAGCTGTTGTTTCTCCACCATGGACAGGCTAATATATGCTTGGTAACATTAGTAATATTATGGCTTGTGCTCTGAAATGCTGGTGGCTTGTTTTATTTGGTGAGCCAGTTCTTCTGAACTCCTTCGTGCCTCTTTGCAAGCAAACCTCTTTTCTTTTATAAGAGCTCATCTGTTCTCACAAAGACCTTGGGTCCCCGACTCTGGACTATGGAGTGGGAATGGTGTTAAGTTCCCACAAGAGTGACAGACTGCTTCAAGAGGTAAGGTGAAGATTCCCCACTGAGGTGGGTGTTTAAGCAGAAGAGAACCGACTGCCAGTTATGATTCCAACAGATAGGAAATCACATCGGATGGCCTTTGAAGTCTTTTCATGTCCACCTCCAGGATTCTGTTTGTCTAAATGGAGGATGCCAAGTAAATTATGTGCTCAGTCACTCATTTATTCAACAAGTGTTTGCTGAGTGCCTATTCCATGCTAGCCTTTATAGGAGGCTCTGGGGATATGATGGACAATAAGACACATGTAATTCCTGTCTTCATGGAACTTACAGTCTAGTGGAGCCTAGATATTAATCAAGTAATTGTAAATATTTTTAAAGATTACAGCTGCAATACGTGCAACAAAGGAGAGAAATGTGTAGTGCCATGAGAGCCAATAAGAAGGGGTTGTGACCCACAATGGAAGGTTAGGGAGGCTTTCCTAAGAAATTGCCTCTGCTCTCGCCTGGAAAAACAAAAATAAATGACCCTGTACTCAATGAAGCTACAGAATTTAAACACTGCAAAGCTTGTATAATCACTAATGTCCACCCTGAGAAACTCTGTAAAGAAACTGCTGGAAGCATTCACCAGAGAGGGACTAGCAGGTGGAAATTAACTCCTTTATAAACAAGGAGATCAGAAGTTCAGTTAAATAACTTCAGCTGCCACTCATTCACAGCAGTGGAGACCCATAGCTATGCAGGTTGGTTTTTAAAAGTTTATCTCAGAAACATTACAATTTTCTTTATTTCAAAGAGAAAGAGAGTTTGTGGATTATTTTCATGATGCATTCTCTCTTTGCAAAAAAAAGATATCAAAGAGAAGATGAAATCACAGTTGGCCCTTAGCATTTGAATGGGTTAATAAATAAACAAACAAGCTTTAGCAAGAAATCATTTACAGTCTAATGTGTTCAAAGAAATCAATCCCTCAAAGGTAACATGAAAGACGAATTTTCTTGACAAATTCTCCTGAGTAAAAACTTAAAGAGGTTTAATTATCTACATTATATGAGCTAAATAGTATTATGAAATGACCTGAAAGCTAATATAAATGAAAGTTGTTTCCCAAAAAAAAGGCCAGGGCCCAGTTCTCTAGAAATAATCATCCTACTCTAATCTTTATTTGTCAGTTAGGTCACACATGGATTTGGGCTCAGTTCTGGACATGATGTAAGAGAGGCGCTCGTGAACTTGGAAGCATCTAGAAGCTGGTGCTGGGTATGTAAACAATGTGAAGTGAGGAACGACCAGGGGAACTGAGGATGGGTGACTTGGAGAGGAAAGGACGAGCAAGCTGCCTTCCAGTACGTGCAGCCCTGTCACATGAGAAAAGCTACTTGTGCTATGCTGTCTCCAGGTTTGTTCCCAGCCACTCTATATCAGGGACTCCTACGTGGGTCCAGGGCTCAGACCTACCTTGCCCAGTTCTTCCCACATGGGTCTGTGGGGCAAGAAGTTACTGGATATACCACAGAGAGAGAGACAGAGAGAGAGAGGGAGAGAGAGATGCAGCTAACTATGTTTAGGTAAAACTGTACAAACAGGATTCCTTATAGTAGAATGTTTTGGAATCTTCAAATGTTAATATCATTATGAATATCCAAGACAGAGCTGCATTCCAAGTTTTCCAATCTCTGTTGAACTCAGAGCCCTCTCATGAAATTAGTAACCTTCCACATAGCCCAACACCCTGGAAACCCTTGTTCTAAACTTTCTCACTTTCACAATGCTCAGCACTGGTATAGGTACAGGGTGTTAGGAAACCAAAGGTTAAGACGTGGTCCCTGCCTTCAAAGACACCTTCAACCATAAAGAAGAATGGCTGAAAGCAAGCCTGCACTTGATAACACTGGGTGGGAATTTCACAGAATAAGACCACCTCACAGGTTCATGGGCATTCATCTGGTATCCCATGGAGTAATGTGGCATCGTCCATATTTATGAAGTAGGAAAAACCTAGGCCAGTGGCCTTGATTTCTCTGACCAAAGATGTAGAACATAGTAAACCATCAAGTCTTCTCTGTGGACGGCTGTTCAACCCCAAGACTCATCCATCTTTCTTAATACCCTCCAATTCTATCAAGTCAATTCATTACCAAGGAGCATTACCACTCCCTCAAGGATATTAAATTTCTTAGAACTTTGTAAATAGGTGTTTCAAATTTACCAGCTCATTCTATCTACTTACCCCAGGACTTGTAGGAAAAGAAATAAAATCAGCAATTTATTCTCTTTAACCCAGTATGAATTGCAACTCAATTGGAAGGCTTATAGAATGCCAGATTTTGATCTTTGCTTTGTTTTGGTACTGAAGGACAAAGAAGATTAGTCCTTTTGCTTCATAATGTTGCATAAAGAGACAGAGAGGAGAAGAAATGCAGCCAGTGAAGTACCTTGTAACCTGACTGGAGACCAACACTTGGAAAAGGGCCAAAGGCCTGAATGGTGTTTAGAAAGGTGAGAAATTGATGTAGGTTGGATGAAGTAGTAGAGAAGGTCATGTAAGTGGGACTTCAGGATAATATTTGGACAGACAAAGAGGAGGAGGGAGAGCACAAAAAGTGGGGTCTAAGGGTCTTGAAACATCCCCCAGCCTACCACACTCCCCTTTTCCAACATACTACAATTTATGCAGACATCTTCATGGACAAGGACATATATTTAATTTCTTGATCACCTAGCAACTTAGTTCCACCCTAATGATCTCCTCTCATTTAACCTTAATAAATCATAACTTGTTGCTATAGAAAACTCGGGCCCATTAAAGAGAAAGATTTAATGCCATGCTGACACCTCCTCTTACAGAAAGACGAAAAACTGACTCGCTACACCATATTTCTTCCCAGAAATGAAAACATTTATAAAAGTTTCCTTGACCACGGAGGGAAGAAACACATGTTTATCACTCTGTTTAATCTCTACAGACTCAGTGACCATGCTGCCGGGGAGGCCCCCAAACTTCCTGTCACGGTGGATGTGATCCTCTGAAAGTAAAATTAGCCCTCCTCAGCTAAGCATGCTCACTGCTTTTCCAATGTGTACACTTCACCAGGGTTGTTATAAATAAATTGCATCTTGATTTAGGACACATCAGCTACCGTTGCTATTTCAGTCCTGCCTTAGCAAGTCTGTGCTTTCCCTGCAAGTAATGTTTACAGGAAAGAAAATGGTAGCGCAGGGCCACGCACTTACCGGTCCCAAAGCTCTCCTCCCCACAAAGGGACAGTTTGCTCGCATCCATCAAATTCCCAAAAAACTTCCAGCCAGTTGGGGTCTCATACAAAGCGATCTTTGTAGCATTAGCCACCCTTCAAAGGCATGAAATCAAAGTTACATCACAGCAGGACTGTTAGCTTAGCCACGTGAGGGATGGAAAATAGCAACCGTTATTGTAATCAAGGGTCCCATTTAGCATTGCTCAGAGGTACACATAATTCTAAGATTGGTGGAAAATCGTAGGAGAAAACTTGTGCACAATGGACTATTATATGTGGAATCAGAGGAGGGAGTAAAAGAGGAAGGAGAAAGAATTAATTCAGGTCACTAAGTTTAATATTTTAGAAGAAGCAACAGTAGCGAAATGTGCAAGCCTATTTTTTTAGGCTATTTAATGTTTTGGTTAGAGACTGCATCTATACCCATTCCATAAAGAACAAAAGAATGACGTTTTGATGCACTTATAATCACAGAATCATAGAATATTGCGTTTAGGGGGTCACCATTTTACAGAAAAGGAAACAGGGTCTAGGATGTTATGTGACCAGCCCAAGGTCACACAGCCAGGATGACCAATGGCCTGCTATTCAGATGTCCCGTCAATGCTCATTTCATTTCACCAGAGGCCCAGAAAGGACAGGGTGCAGTAGGTCTCCCATTTGTAGTGACTTCCCCACACTGTTCCTTGGTCCTCTCTCGCCTCTAACACATCTTTTACTCCTATATATCTGTAGACAATTTAAAACCTTTAAGTGATCTCTTTTTAAAAGATCCCTTTCCCTCTGAAAAGGAAGACTAATCTACATTTAATTCACTGTTTTAATAAGTTCTGCCTTCCAGAATGCTTGCCTTATTACTAGCAAAGTAATGTCATGTTTAGATTCTAACATCTGAGGAAAATTAAATCCATAATTTTGAAAGTGAAAGTACAATAAACCTTTACCTGGGTAATGAGATATTTCCATTGTGGTTCTATGTGTATTATCGATTTTTTCCAAAAATTAGAATTAAGCTGCTCTTGGATGACACAGACGTGATTTCAGGATCTGCTAGGTCTAATTACAATAGCCTGGCCGAGATCAGCTCACAACTTCAGATGCAGGATGTGGAGGCAGAAGCACCAGCCTCTAATTCTAGCTCTGACTTAGCTGTGGGGTCCTCGACAAGACAGCTAACCTCTCTGACCTTCAGGTCCCTCTTCTTTAGGGTAAGGATTGCTTTGTCTCTGTGTAGACTAGAAATCACTCTATGAATATTAGTCATTACCTTCTTCTTAGCTGAAGGGAAGTCAGCACTAATTCTGTAACACACACACATGCGTGCATGCACACACACACACACACACACACACACACACACACACATTGGGAAACTACTACATGGCCCAGCTGGGCCAATTAGGAGCCACGGTTCTGGGTTCAAATCCTCACTCAGCCATTTACTAGCTGGGTGACTTTGAGCAAGTTACTTAATTTCTTTGTCCTTTTGTTTTCCCATCTGTAAAGCAGGGCTATAGATAAAATTGACCTCGTGAGGTTGTTCTGAGAATTAAATGACTTCAAACATAAAATACTTAGTGTCTCACACAAGGCAATGTTCAATAAATACTAGTTATTACTGTAAGAACCTAGATGTATCCATTCTGCTTTCTTCTCTGACCTTGACCTTTTATTCAGTCACTCATTCCTTACCCATTCATTCTGCAAACATTTGCTGGGCATCTAACATGTTCTAATTAACATTCTTCCTAGTCCTCATTTATTATTTCTTATATTTTTCAATTGTTTTAGATGTGATCTCGCAAGCCACCTTAAAGCCTTTGTAAATGAGGGGATATGTAATAAATAGATAAACAAATAAGCAAATCAGAGATATCAAGTGTTTATTGTCACTGGGTCCTTTCTTTCTCATGAAAACTGAATTTTCTTGAATTTTCTTTAACTATTTGAGCTTTCTATCTATTTGGATTTGGGATAAATGAACATTTGTTGTGTTTGTGCATGGATGGGCATCCAGCCAGGGATGGATGGGGAATGTTTCTTTACACACTGATCTTATTTCAGATTGCTCTCTCACTCTAACTGTGTGCACACCTGCTAAAGGGCAGTGATGATTCTCTAGAACGATGTCTTTGGTACAACAGGGCTGCCATCTGTGCATTTCTTCATTAACATTCAGTGGTTCATTTCCTAAAAAGGTGTCTGTATGGGGGCGTGTGTGGTCTACTATGTGCCAGGCATACTATGGACAGGCAAAGTTTAGGACAGAGAATAAGACAGTCTTTTCTCTGTAGAAGTTTACAGTCTAGCAGGGCAGACAGTCAAGCAAACAAGCTATCAGAACAGGGTGGTAAGTGCTGGAATGGAAGAAGTACAGTGTAGTAAGGAAGCACAGAGAGGGGGATATCTAATCCAGAAAAAGCCCACCCATTCCTTCATAAAACAAACACTTATATCTGGAATATAAAAACAAAACAAAGAGACTCTTAAATAGAGAGAACAAATTGGCGGTTCCCATAGGGGAGGGTGGTGGGGGGATGGTAAAAGAGGTAAAGGGGATTAAGAGGTACAAGTCACAGAGATGAAAAGTACAGCATAGGGACTATAGTCAGTACTACTATAATAACACTGCATGGTGACAGATGGGGATGACACTTATTGCGGTGAGCATTGAGTAATATACAAAACTGTTCTATCAATGTGTTGCCCACCCGAAACTAACAAAACATTGCACATTAATTATACTTCAACTTAAAAAAATTTAATAAAACAAACATTTAGCACATACTATGCATCAGATGCCCAGGCTGCAAGGGAAGGAAGACAGTTCCAGACACAGAAGAGCCTGGTGAGGGCCAAGGGACTGGAGAGACCTACCGGTCCAGGGCCCCACTGGTGGGCATGCTGCGGGCAAAGCCTCGGACCCCAGTTTGCTGGAAATACGGAATGCTGAAGATGTTGGCAGCAATGACAGCCACGGAGTCTGACGGGTTGACAAAGAACCCGTGCTTGCCCAGAATCATGTTTCGATCCTTTGAGAGAAGGGGGATTCAAAGGAAGAGCTTTTAATCAAACTGCTGGAAAAGCAATCTTACATGGGGAGGGAGGGAATGGGAAAGGGTAATAAAACTCTAATTTATAAAACTTAAAACTGATACCTTTATTCCTACTGGGTTCTAAACACTGGACTTTGTTTCTAACTGATCTATACAGTGCCACTGCACCAAAGGCATCCCCATGCCAAAAAACTAAAACTGTTTTCAATTAAGTGTATGCACAAACTCCTTCTGAACAAAAACTCTGTTCTCCCTCCAGAGGCCAGCTGACTTTAACCTCCCAGACCTCTTCCAAACTCTGGAATCCATCACCTCTCTCCCAGAGGAGAGAAGAGATCGAAACAAGAGAGAAAATGTTGGCTATTCACATAGTTTGGTGGGTCTACCAGACATCTTTTGAGGAACAAAGCAGACTTCTTCAGGAAAGGGCACCTAAATCACGGTCCCGCCATTGGATACAGGACCCAGCAAAACATGCTGCCACCTTCACTACTTCCTTGATGCCTGGTATGCAGGAAATACTCAAGTAACTCAGCATATGGAGGAAAAAACTCTCATCACACACTGCTGCAGAAAGATGCATTGCAAAATAGTCTCTTCAGGGATCCTTTTCATTTTTCAAAATTTTGATATGGAGAAATTTGATTTTTAGGAAGTAATGGATTCTAGCTGAATTTAAAGGACAAGAGCAGTAAAAATATTTTTTCAGCTAAGGAAATACATGTAGTGCCTCTCTCTGAGACACCAAGAATACAAAACCACTTAAATTACATGTATCCTTTGTCTGCTATGTATTCACCAAAGTAAATAAAACAGCCTGCTTAGTAAAAGTATTAATTGTAGAGGAGGAATAAAAGATTTATTCTCTCATTATAGTTTTATCATTCAACCAATGAGAATGAACAAATGGATATATTATAAGACCAAAATGCTTTCCAGGGATTGAATAAACCTAGGATGGGTTTCTAGAACCAGACCAGCTCATGAAGCACCATTCCATTGTAACTGAGCCCTGATCACCCTGCCACTCTTAGAAAATCTGAATGTCTAAAATTAAGCACATGGGTTACATTTCAAGGACTCATTTATGTTCAAGAGGGTCTTCTAACAATTTAGCCCTGACCCTATGGTGCAATAAGGACTCCTCGACTATCACTCATTCACCGAGCCCACAAGACCTGACAGAAGCAGCCTGCTTCTTCCTCCTTTGTAGGAACAAAGGGTACTGGCCTATACCAGAGTTCACTTCAATGCACTTGTACCCACCCCATCTCCATCAAAAGCAGCCCCAAAGTCGTGCTCTCCTGTCTTCATGGTCTCCACCAGGTCAGCAGCGTAAGTGAGGTTGGGGTCAGGATGGTGGCCTCCAAAGTCTTCCAGAGGAACACAGTTAACTGCTGAGTTCGCAGGGGCACCGAGTTCTTCGCAGAGGATCTTCTTCACATACGGTCCCACGACTACGTAAAATGTGAAATGAAGAATCAGAAAATAGAACTTATTAAAGTATTAGAAGACTGGGGGAGGAGGTGGAGGTGTTCTAAGGAGAATGGCATGGACAATGAGAACATGAAAACTATATTCAGGGGCCAGTGGAACGGTAAGACTCACTAGGGTAGAAGGTTTTGCAAAAAGAAATAATGAGAGATTCGGTTGGAAAAGGTGGGGCTAGTTGATGAAGGAGAATGGGGCAAGGGAGGGGAGTTAACTTCTATGAAGGCCCTACTATAACCCTTTGCAACCATTTTCTCACTCTTTCAAAAACAAAAAAAAGCTCACAATGTGGTAGAGCTTAGTGCTTAAGAGCTTGGACTCTGGAATCAGAATGCGTGGATTCAACTCCCAGCTCAGTTAATCACTGACTGTACAACTTTGGTAAAGTTATTTAATCTCTGTGTGTCTCCATCTACTCTATCTGCAAAATGAGGATAATAACAGTAGCTACCTAACAGGGCTGATGTGAGGATTCAATGAGTTAAAAAATATGAAGCCCTGAGAACAGTACCTGGCACGTAGGTTATAAATGTTTGCATTATGATTATCACCTCTACTTTATAGATAAGAAAACTGGTCTGAGATGAAGCCATTTGCCCAAACTTACATATCTAGTAGGAGTGGGAGCTGGGATTCAGAGCCCTAATCTCTCAACTGTATCCAGCTATAGGACAAACTGGTTAAAAACACAAACAAACCAAAACAATAACAACAACAACAACAACAAAAAGAGGGGTGCCTGGGTGGCTCAGTTGGTTAAGCGTCCGATTTCAGCCTAGGTCATGATCTCGTTGTTCCCGAGTTCGAGCCCTGCATCGGGCTCTGTGCTGACACCTCAAAGCCTGGAGCCTGTTTCAGATTCTCTGTGTGTGTGTGTGTGTGTGTGTGTGTGTGTGTGTGTGTGTGTGTGTCTCTCTGCCTCTCCCCCACTCATGCTGTATCTCTCTCTGTCTCAAAAATAAATAAAACATTAAAAAAAACGAAGAAGAAAGAAAAACAGAACTACCAACCACAGGAAAAAAACGGTCACATACTTTTATGGTGACATTTTATACAACTACCAAGAACCTTCATCTCTAATATGCTAAGAATGTGTTTTCACCAAGGAAGGTACTGACACCCATAGAAGCCACAGAGGTCAGAACAGTGGAGAATATGCTTCTCCAGTGATTGGGGCCACATGTTAAGGATATTATGGACACACCACAGAAAAAGGTCAAGGCAGCCAGGGAGGTGAAGGATATAGAAACTGAGGCGTTAAAGGAATACCTGAATGGCCAGGAGAATGAAGTATACTTCATGACCAGCTTTTCCTACCCCATCTACCACCACAAGCCCTTTCTTTTTATTTATTTATTTTTTATTTCAAGTTTTTATTCAAGCTTCAGTTAGTTAACATATAAAGCCTATTCTTAAGCCATTCTCCCCATTTTTCTAACATAACATCTTTTAAGCCTTCATGTCTTTGCTACAGCCATTGCCTCAGCTGGAAATGACTACCCTAGATCCTTCTTTCATGAAAGAGTTGGTTGCCAACTTCTTCCAGGAAACCTTTCTTGATACGGCTAGTCAAGTTATGCCTTCTTCCACACCCCAAAGAGAATACTTGAAATTTTATCTAACCCTCATTTTGTTGGCCTGGCGGTAGTTTTTGACCCACCCCATCTCCCCAGGCATTGCAAGCTCTTTGAAGGAAGTCTTCTGCTGAGTCCCAGCCCACCACCCCCCTATGCACACATGTAGTAGGTACTCAATACATACTTGTTGAATACTTTGAAAAGACAGAATAGCTTTTGTCTAAATAAGGAAGTAGACCCATTCTGTGAGACTCCAGAGGCAAGCTAGGACTCAACAGTAAAGTTCCAGGGATAGAAGATTTCAGCCCACTGAAAGAAGGTTTTTTGTTTTTGTTTTACAGAGAAAGGGGGAAGGAGAGTGAGTGGGGGAGGGGCGGGGGGAAAGGGAAAGAGAATCTTAGGCAGGCTCCATGTCCAGCACAGAGCCCAATGCCGGGCTTGATCTTGCGATCTGAGCAGGAATCAAGAGTTGGATGCTCAACTGACTGCCACAGAAGAAGGTTTTCTGTGGTTTTACAGGGTAACAGGAGGCCCTGAACAACATCATTGAGAGGGTTCAATCACAGACAGAAAGTTTTCCCCACTAGGGAAAATCCTTCCCACTCAAAGATTCTAAAATTCTAAATTTATTACAAAACAAATAAACAACCTAAGTGCTTGGAATTCCCATATTCCAACATGTGAGAAAGTTTCATGGTTCTGATTCACAATGATGGCTGCTATCTCTGCTGACCTGGCCATGCACCCAGAGAGGAAGAAGAGGGAGAGATACCCAACTGTTGTTCTGGAATTTAATCCTCAGCTTGCTCTTGTAGGCTCTGCTCTTCTAAGAAAAGGTACATGTGGGGGCAGCTGAGTGGTATGGGACTCACAAGCATGTTTACTTCATCTAGCAAATGATACCTCCCCCTTGGAATAGATGGGGGTGTGCAGGAAGAATGTAAGGTATCTTCTGAGGGGAAGGAAGAGTCCACAAAAACAGTTGCATGTTATTCAAGGCCTGATACTTAATGTGGAAACTCTGACCTTCACACTACCTTACCATGAGGAATGTCTCTCCTATTTTTGCTGTGTACAGTTAGATTTTCTTCTATGTGAATAATGCTCTGAAATGGTTGCAAAATCACTATTTAAAAACCATGAAACAGGGGCGGCTCAGTTGGTTAAGTGTCCAACTTCAGTTCAGGTCATGATCTCACAGTTCATGAGTTCGAGCCCTGCGTCAAGCCCTGTGCTGACAGCTCACAGCCTGAAGCCTGCTTTGGATTCTGTGTCTCCCTCTCTCTGCCCCTCCCTTGCTCACACTCTGCCTCTCTCTCTCTCTCTCTCAAGAATAAATAAACATTAAAGAAAATCAATAAAAACCGTGAAACAGTCTTGAGAAAAGGCTTGTTAAAGCATCACGATATGCAAGGTAAAAAGCAGCTCCATATCTTTGAGAGAAGGGAAGGGAAGAAAACTGGCTCCTTACCTCCATGCATGGCATCTATACGAATCTTTAGTCGGTTTGGACCAGAAAGCAGTTCCTTCAGTGCGTTGAAATCAAAGATGTTTCTCAGCATTGTAGCATAAGCTTCCACAGAGTCCACAATTTCCACTGTGAGAACAAGCAACATTAAAAGATGGGGGAGCCAAACACACAAAGAAATAGTATCCTCTGAAATGATTCTACTGCTGTAAACCCACAATAGCTATTTTAAAAGGACAATTATCGAGGAATGTGTTCCAATGTGCCCGGGCTGTCACATGATCTCTTACTCAGTACCAACCATTTTCCTGAGAGGTAAATGTTATTAGTTCTATTTTATAGACAAAAAGATGAGAAAGCTTAAACTCTGAAAGGCTGAGTAACTTGCCCACACAGCTGGGATGGGGCACACAAGAGATTCGGACAGGGGTTTGCCTGGCTAGAAGCTCAGCTATGCTGCCACATTGACTCTTTGCCCATCACCATGAGAAGTGTATTTTGGTGTCATAAATAACAGAAAATGTAAGGCCCACTTTTCTTTCCTTTTTCTAGGCCCACTGCCATAAGACTTATTAATGGTAAAAAGAAGAAAAAAATTTTTTTAACAAACCACTTTTCACACGCACTGCTAAAGGAGTAAGACAAATATAAGAACTTAGTCTTGCTGCCCTCGTTGGATGTCAGGGCACATCTGAACATTTTCAAAACATTAAGAGTTTAAGAAATTTCCTACTGGTGTTTTCCAAGCCCTAAGAATGTCTTCAAGATGTTCCAAGGCACTGCTTTATCTTTGTTAGGACGCGACTGCCAGCTCTCGATGGGTAGGTTCAAACAAAGAAATGTTTGCCATAAAATGGCAATCCAGAGGAGAGAGTACACGTTGGAACAGTCAAAACGTAAGTTGCATTACTAACCACCTCACCCTTGTTGTGTTGATATGAACAATGTTATAAACCTTTACTCCAACAATTATTAATACCTTGGCATTCTACCCCTGCTGCCTATGCAGGGAGTTTCAATTTAGCCCCCTGAATGGCTTACTTTGATTTCACTGAATATTAAGGCAGGAAAAATGAAGAATCAAAGCCCAGGCTTTGGAATCCTTCACACCTGAGTCTGAATCTGGTTTGCCACTCACTCACTATAGGACCTTGAGCCTGAGATGTAAGCTCTTCTCAACTTTTGTTTCCTCATATGGAAAAAGTGAATACAGATAGTGCTGCCTTCACAGGGCTCTCTAAGAATAAAGTGGGATAATGCTTGTTGAGAGTTTGGCACGTAACAAAAGCTCAATAAAAGTTAGCTATGAATGTAATCTTACAGGTCTTCTAGTCAAGGCTATTCATTTAATAGGTATGGAAGGCAAGGCCTAGAAAGTTGGAAATGCTGCACACAAAGTCACACGGCTGATTCCTGGTAGGGCCCAGAGAGCCCAGGTCTCTAGGCTCCTAGACCCCATTCCAGACCTGCTAAATAATGCATGCAAAGCTTAGTGACCAGTCTTTCCAAAACTGAAGATCTACTTTATTAAAACTTTGAAAGTCCAACTGCTCAAGGTGGAAATAAGGGGGGCAAGAGGGGAGGAAAGTCAACATGCCTGTGAATGGTTTGAACTTGTTTTCCAGGTCAAACTGCTGCTTTCCCAGAACTCCAAGGTCTATTTTCAGGTCAGGGCAAATTGCATATTCTTCAATTGTCTTGCTGATTTGGAAGATTTTATCAGTTATTGCTTCTGGAGCAGGACCTGGAAATCAAACAGCGAACCATGGGGTCATTTTGTGGGACTGACGTGAAAATACAAAGAACACAGAGCTCGTCAACTCCTCTTCACTCACACATTTGCCATTTCATCATTTAGACAGCAAAGTATCAAAATTGTCTAAAAGAAAAATACCATGTTAATGATGATTTGTGCATGGTTTCTCATATTCAGGGACGACAGGATGAGAAGCATTCCACTTTCACCAAAATGAAACAAAGAACCCCCTTGTTAAGGATCAGAACCAGAACGCTGGCCTTCCAAGGCCTTGGTTATTGGTTTATCCTAATGAACATAAATGGACTATTCTTCGAAAGGACAGCAAACTCACCTCCATTGGAAATATTAAATTTGATTCCAAAATCTCCATTGGGCCCTCCCGGGTTGTGGCTGGCTGTCAGAATGATCCCACCAATGGCTTTGATCTTTCTAATGATGCAGGATACAGCAGGGGTAGAGAGGATCCCATTCTGCCCAATAACCAAGCGACCAATCTAAGAGAAGAAATCCAGACACACTCTTTAACACCAATAAACCCGGAACTACTGCACAGAAACAACAGAATAGGCAGAGGAACAAAGAAGTGAACCAGAAAAGATGTTCTTTAATGAACATCCACAGCTTGGATTACTATTATTTTATTACAAAGTAGAATACCAGTGTTGAATAACATTATTGAAGTAGAATCAGCATTGCTGAACAAGGCCATCCCTTCAGATAGTTTTTGGGGACTTTATAGTTTTAAAATAGTATATGGTCTGGGGGAGCTATAAGGCTCTGGCAAGAAAACACAGAGTATTTGAAACACAGTCTTTCCAGACCAGGTTCATAATTTTCCCTGAAACATTGTTAGAAAACCCACATTTTTATCCAGTTCAATCATACTTTCAAACCACACTGGGGGAGGATATAAATTTAGCTAGTTAAAGAAATCCTACCCAAAGAGAAGCCCTTTTTGTAAACTAAAAAAAAAAAAAAAAAAAAAAAAAAAAAAAAAAAAAAAAAATTAAGTAAAAAGGGCAAGCTTTACATTGAAGAGTTTTACAAAATCCGTCTCATAAATTTATCTTTCCTGTCAAGACTTGATTTTGATATGGTGGTCTCCCCAAAGCAGGATACACCTACCTATGTGAGGGTGTATGTGGATTGCCTGCTGGCCCTAAGGCAGAAGGTGCTGGGGGTTATTACTGAGTAAACCGGCCAGAACCACCCACAGGGAAGGGCTACAGGTGGCACTTCACTGCATTCTTAACTTGCCTTCCCTTATCTCTCACAGATGCTATCAGCATGGCTCCTAAATCTTCCTTCACTAAAATGTAATTTATATTTGTTTCAACATGACCCACGTTGGGAAAGAAGGAAGAAGTTCTATCAGTTCCTTGAACATACTTGGAGAAAATGCAGCCACTACATAAATAGATTTATAAAATGAGGAGTCTGTGCCCTCCTTCCATTCTCCCTTCTGAGAGAAGAGACAGGAATGTTTTTGAATTTTCCATTTGTTATTTCTTTTGGCCCCACCTAAATAAACATGCTTGAAGAAATGACTTATGGTGGAAGATGTGTCTGATGATACCTGGAATCCCTGGTAAAGTTTGTCTGGGACTGTTACCTTTGCCACACTATAAGTTACTGAAAACTTGACTGCCTTATCACCAACCCTTCCCCTGTCAACCACCTCCCAGGAAGTAGCCTGGCTCTCATTTGTCCATCTCAGAACAGTTTTTGTTACACTAATACATTTGTTATGCCCTGCCTCCCTCAGGAAGTGGGGTAGGTGCTATAACTAGTCTCCTCCATAGACTAGAGGGACCAGCAGATGGTGTGAAATCAATATTAATGATTATCACTGGGCGCAGAATGCTTTCTAAAAACCCATGGCATTTTCAATTAATTCCCATATATGTTCCCTAGTACTGTTGTGTAGATGAAGAAGCTGAGGTCCAGAGTTATGATGCTGCCCATTTGTCGATTCTTCCATCCATCCAAAAGCAATCATAACAAGTGCTTATGGAAAGGTGGTATGGGAGGCACTGGGATAGACGACAGGACAAGGTCACATGGCAAATTAGTGGCCATAGCTGGGAGAAGCACCTGCCTCCATACAGAGAGAAGAGTAACAAGTCACCCTTGTAGCACTTTCCAGGTGTGGTTCTGATAAAGTGAGAGTTTATGGTTGAGTAGTTGTGTAATTTTAACAGGAGGGCCTTAATTAAGAAAGGCAATTTAATCAGTCAGAGTGGCTGGTGGAGTTATCTGGAAATTGTACTTGCGCATCAAGCATACTGACTTTTACTAGGGGTTTATATGTATTTTGTGTGGAAAGGGAGACTGATAAATGAATCTTAAGCTGTACCACCCAGGTCACCCCTTATTCTACCATTCTGTATGGTAAGATCTGCGGTCAGTAATGGTCCAAGACTGAGGGGATAATACCAGGGGTAAGAGTAGGAAAGTCAAGAGACAGAAAGGAGGTCTGCAATACCTTCTTTCTCTTGAGCCCAAGAAGAGGTACAGCTGGTCAAAGTCTCTCCTTCCAGAGAAGACCCTCTCCTGTGAATCACCCTCAGGAATATTAATCCTCAACCTGATACTGAGGAGATATTACCCACCTTCCTTTAACAATGTCTAGAGCATTGCAACAGCTCCTGACTCAATCCCCCCTTTCTCTCTCCCACCTGTACCTCCCTTACTCTGCTCTGGCTGAATCCATCCTTCCAACTCAGGACCACCCAGTTCATCTGTTTTAAACCATAGTTCTTACTATGTCCTGCCTCTACTCAAAAACCTTCCCTGTACAATACAATCCAGAAATTCCAATTCTAGCTATTGACACAAAAGAAAGCAAGGACTGAAACAGACAACTTGCACACCCATGTTCATTGCAGAATTAATCACAATAGCCAAAGGCCCATCAACAAATGATGGTATATACATATACAAAATATGGTATATACATATAATGGAATATTATTCAGCCTGAAAAACAAATGAAATTCTGATACATGCCACAATATGGATGAACCTTGAAAACACTATATACTAAGTAAAATAGGCCAGACACATAAAGACAAGTATTGGATGATTCGATTTACATGAGGTACTTAGACGAGGCAAACTCATAGGCAGAAAGTAGAACAGAGGTTGCCAGGGGCTGAGGGAGGGGAAATGGGAAGTTATTGTTTAGTGGGTATAGTGTTTCAGATGGGATGAGAAAAAAGTTCTGGAAAAGGATAATGGTGACGGTTGCAGAATATTGTGAGTGTAATTAATACCACTGAAGTGTGCACTTAAAAATGGTTGATACACTAAATTCTGTGTTATGTATACTTTACCACAAAAAATAAAAAATTTTAAAAACAGAAAAAATCTTCCCTGGCTCCCAGTGTCTACCAACTTAGAGATCACTCCGTCTACCCGATACTGAAAGTCCCCCATCAAACAGCTTTTCCTGCCCTTCCTTCCCCTTCTTGCTACTCTCTCCCTGAATAACAGAACTCACACTGCCAGGCTGGATACCTCGCTGTTTGCCCAGCATTTGATAGTCAAACATAACAGGAGCAAACTTAATTTTCCTTGCAATTAAAATAGGGCCTGGTGTTTTCCTATGTTTCACAAAACAAAAACAAAAACAAAAACAAGTTCCATTTTCTTTGCCCTGCTAGTCATATACACATATTCTTATTTCTAAACATATCTCTAAGTTTAAAGCTCTGGAAGCCAAATGAGATATCAGTATTGTAAATGGGGCCCCACCAATGTCTTATTTTATACATTAAAATTTCCTATACTTCTTAGCTCCCAGAAGCATCATGAAAAAAAAAAAAAATCTCTTGTAAATGCAGACAGCTCTATGTAAATAAAAACAAAAGGAAACTTCTAACAAAGGCGAATTATATTTTACAATCCATAAATGCACAAAATGAAAGTGTAATAAAGAGAAAAAAAATGATATGATTTCCATTTTAGCTCACAAGGCTGAAAAGTCTTCCGAGAATCACCCCAAGAGGGGAGTGGGTATCGACAGAGGTGAGGAAGGCACACTGACTCCTACCAAAATCTGTGGCAATACATTATCTTTCCTTTACATTTTCCCCCTAACGCTCTGTCCACAATCAAAGGGACATTAAAATAGTCAGAAATGAGGATATGTTAGAAAAAGAAGAAATCGAACTATCTAGGATTTGATAGGTTTTATCAGATCAAAGTGCTTTACTGGTCCACTCATGTTTTAAGTAATCCAGTTCAGTTGCATGAGTGCTTTAAATGCAATACTATTTTAAATAAAGAATGCCCTTGAGAAGATTTGAAAATATTGCTTGGGCTGCCACAGCTCTAACAAATAGGCAGTTGCCATATTTAGTCAATTATTATCACTTAAATGCATTATTTAGCAAACCTTCAGATCGTAAATCTGAGCAAGTCTATAGGGTCTGCCTGAATTACACATTCCTACCACCTCTTCCACATCCTTCAGCTCCACACAAAAATGAAATGAAGCCGAATATATCACAGCAAAGGGGACAGTGTACCAGATCCACTCAACAATCTAGATATATGCGGAGAAATAATGTTCCTTTCATTCTTTCTCTAAAGATTAAAAGCATCTTAATACCGTTCCCTCCGCAGCTCTCCTCAAAGGTGAAATTTATAGCATGTCACATTTTATCTTAAAAATGTGTATGCTTCATAATAATTTCATATTTGAGTGCTTTGTCAGCAATTTTTACATGAGAGGCATTCAGATTCTGAAAGTGGGTATGAAGGAAACTTTGCATTATAACTACAATCATTTTTAAATTTCATTTGGTGGTGTGTTTTTGTTTTTAATTTGGGTTTTGCAATCATACCTGCTCGGCGTATTATTGAAATAGACTGACGATGAATGCCTAACATATTTGGTTGCCATGCTAAATTTTTATGTTCTCAGAACCAGAATCACTCCCAGAAAGGAAATACAACAGATTTTTAAAATTTATGAGTTCTGAGGGGCTGTGTGCTCCAAATTATTGCTAAGTATAACCTAAAACACTAAAAATATATTTTTGGTCCCACAGAGGAATCTGCAGAGCAAAAACAGCAATGTCCTGATGCCCACCTTACAGCAAATCAGTGGGACTGTGCAAATTGTTAGATTATCAAGATCAATGCTTCCTGGCACAAGATTCCTTCTGATTTGGTTAATTCAGGCAAGGCAGTTTTTCACAATGCAGAGCTGTTAGCAGAGCCTCCTTATATTATAGTCTTACAGGAGTTATTAACTCTACCCTGCTGCACAAATTCACTGCACACAGGGCTTCTTTGTGTCCAAGGTCATTATAAGCAGGTTCCCCTGTAACAGGTCCTCTTGGTAGGCTTATACCTAACATTTTCCAATCCCCTCCTGGCATTTCTGCATGACTACCAGGATCCACAAACAACAGCATGCCCTGGCTTTTGTTTTCCTGTTTGACAAGTGACTGAACTTCAACAAGGAAGCCATTGAAAGAAAACAAAATCCTCCTCTCTCTACTACTCAGTGGAGCTTTCTTACATAGGATAGGGTACCCCTCGGGACTAGTTAGAATGTAGATAAGACAGCTTAAGGCTGGGGGTGTGCTTTAAATGTCTAAAAGGCAACAGGTATTTTTTCAAGCAAGAGGCACAGAGTACAACAAAGAGCCGAACTTACATTCCCATATCCCAATGTGACTAATGTAATTTCAGGAGTAATATTACAAAACACATTCTCTGAAGTCACAATGAAACACTAACTGGATATTAGTAGAACTGAAGTGTATATAACATACAAATCTGTGTACTCTTGTATATTTCTGCAAAATGAAGAAAGAAACATATGTGGAGAGCCAGAAACATAACAATACTTATCATATACCAACCCCATTAGCGGCCGCCATCTGCACTATTGTTTCTATCGCCGATTTATTAAAATACCTCCCATCTCCACCAACTACCAGTGAGGATCCCTGGCGATCTTTAAGGTCTATGGAAAAAAATAGACTCTGGATGAAATTCTCCAGATAACATGGCTTCGCCTCAAAACAATAGGTTTTCTTCCGTAATCCACTAGTTCCTGGTTTCTGGTCATAGTAGGGAGCAGTAGCAAAAGTCAACAGAGGGAGAGGACCTTCTTCCATTTTTCTGTATTTTCCAGAAATCCATTCATCAAAATCACTCATCTTTCATTTTCACCACTTGGCTCAAAGAGGGTGTCCAGAAAGCAGTCAGGGGTCCTCAAAATAGTCTGTCTGAACCTGAAGCTGCAACAGTGTCATCTGAGTAAGTAAATACAGGTCATGCCTGGATGAGGAAGCTGGGTTAATTCCTTGCTGTCGTCACCCCTTGAGAAAAGTTAAGGGCCACACACCCACCCACACCCACACACAAAGCACAACTTCCAAGCTGTTTTGGTGAGGACACTTCTGCCCACATAACCACGTCAAATACCCTTCAATTATTTTTGCTTCATTTCCCCATTAGGTAGCTCCAAAGGATACTGCTTGTGGCAGACGTCAGTCACAAACACCAGATGGCTGCCAGACTCCACTCTCAGAGCCCAGGCAGCAATGGAGCAAGTCCAGTCCCAAGAAGCAGGCTCGTTGTTGAACAGGACACCCTGGTGTGGCTCCTTACAGCCCTTGAAGCAGAGTCTCTCTGGGCACTCACCACTGAGAAGGCCATCTGCTGCTACAGTTGTTCGATGCCATGTAGCAAGTTAAAGGTCAATCTTAAAATGGAAGTGAGGGATCTCGGTTACCTCTGGTTTCCTTACATCACATCATTTTGATACCCAAGCAATTTTTTACGTCTTGCATGCAATTCCAATTGGAAGAAAAACAGATTTATTCATTGCCCACCAAGGATTTAACAAAACAGCATTCAGCTCTTCTATCAAGAAAAAAAGATACCTACAAATATGCCCTGAATGGTCAACAGCTTGGTCATTCCTTTGACCTTATGGAAATGTGGGGATGGAGATGCACCAAATCCTTGAAAATGTGGGCAAAACAGGGAGGGGGAAAAAACGTATACTTTTCTGAGTGCACGAGGTTTGATCAGGTTATTATCTGGAAAAATAATATGAACATAAGACTACATTTTGTGTCCTCATTTTCTCAGTTTTACACAGACGTGGCTTTTAAGAACACATTTTTAGTGAAGCAGGTTAAGTCCTTTCTTCGCATTTGAAGAACCTAAGATGTTTGAAAACATTCTATCTGAATAAAGTTATTATCCAACCCCCATCTGATCCTTAAGATTTTATTAATAATCTACTTAAATGCATACACGTTCTTTACCTGGTTCAGCAGAGGCTGACAATTAAGGAGCTCCACTGTCAAGGTTTTGGTGAACTTGCTAAGGATGTTTGAAAAGTCAACCAGCACCAGTTACACCACGTTTGGAGAGTCTGACATGCATTACAGTCCAGGTTTTCAAGTGAAACATGAATAACCCCTTGATAAACAAAATCCGTGGGGTACCTGGGTGGCTCAGTTAGTTGGGCATCTGACTTCGGCTCAGGTCATGATCTCACAGTTCATGAGTTCGAGCCCCACGTCGGGCTCTGTGCTGACAGCTCAGAGCCTGGAGCCTGCTTCGGATTCTGTGTCTCCCTCTCTCTCTGTCCCTCCCCCACTCACACTCTGTCTCTCTGCCTCTCAAAAAAATAAATGAAAATAAACATTAAAAAAAAAATCTGAATATTTTTCTGCTAATTTGTCAAGCCAGGTCCAAAAGCCAACAAGACTGGGAGCAGCAGACTGTCCTAAGGCAAGAACGTCCCTGTGGTTCAGGGGCTGCTCTGTGCAGGGCCAGCAGAATGAACAGGCCCAGGAGCTGGAGCCCACTGGCAAGGAAGCCTGGTCTCCTTCACGTGACAAATGGGACTGGCCCACGTGCAGGGAAGACCTCGAGACATAACATTAAAAAATTCACAAGACCATGTCTATTTAGTTGAAGACCAGTCAGCCAACAGACACTTGTTACAGTTTATTTTGGGGTCTTAGTTTTTAAAAATAAAATTCTCTAGAAATTAATTTATGAGGCAAGCTTGCTGTATGAACAGTAGTTTACATACCTACTGTATTTCAACTTAAAATAAATGCATGCTTAATTCATTTTTTTTTAAAGTTTGGTGCTAAGTTTTCTGGTTTTAGGTAGGTTTGCAAACTATACCAGCATATGTGTCTTGACATATTTAATAACAAATCAAGATTTATGAAATAGCAACCCAATAATCTTTTCATTGGGAATAATAGAGCAACCAACCACATAATTGGTAGTTTTCTTAACAAGAAATCCCAGGGTAGACTTAGGGGCATTTGGTCACAAGGGTGCTCCGACATCCCCAGCTGAAGCTTCTCTGTCCCTATATTCCAGCATGTTCTCTGCTGGTGGTCTGCCACTCTCTCAGTGCAGCTCTTTCTGAAGCTGGAACCAAGAAAGTATCACTCTTCTGGGTTTTTTTTCCCCATGCATTGATTTTATTTACAGTTTCTGGTTCATGCAAATCAATTTCATAAAATGAGAAGTTATGAAGAATCAAGGCATAATTATGCAAATTCAAAATAGATGTTCAATGCAAAAATTACAAGCATAAAAGTGGGTTTGTTCACAGCATGAGATCCAACAGATCTTGCTTCAAAGGATAGGAATCACTTTTTTTTTTTTTTTTTCTTGAAGACTATGGCCACGTCACATGGCCAGAACACCTCAGCTTACCAGTGAGGTGTTTTCTCATAGGAACCACAACGTGTTTCTAAAAATGTTTTTTTTACACTGTAAAGTGTCATAAAAGCCGCACTTTTCCAGAATCGAACCTGCTCTTGAACCTAGCACTGGTTGCTAACCATCTAAAAACTAACTGATACAGAAAGTATTCCAAATGTCACTATTCTGATTCTTAAAAGTAAAAAACTTTTACAAGGTAGTTTAGAAAGAAATATTGCGGGGCGCCTGGGTGGCTCAGTCAGTTAGGCGGCCGACTTCGGCTCAGGTCATGATCTCGCGGTCCGTGAGTTCGAGCCCCGCGTCGGGCTCTGTGCTGACAGCTCAGAGCCTGGAGCCTGTTTCGGATTCTGTGTCTCCCTCTCTCTGACCCTCCCCCGTTCATGCTCTGTCTCTCTCTGTCTCAAAAATAAATAAACGTTAAAAAAATTAAAAAAAAAAAAAAGAAATATTGCAAACCAGTAATGCTGGAGTTCTTCCAGTCTGAACCTTCCACATACTAGATACGCCACCTTAGGGTTGATGTCATTTCAGGATTTTTAAATCTACCTCCCCTGTAGATCATCTTCATGTTTAAAAAAAAATATATTTAACACCAGAGGAAACAGAAGTGACTGAGCACCAGGGGATCATATATGCTGAACCTGTGGAATCCGGTCACTGGGTGAACCCACTATATCCCTCTTGCATGGAAATATCTATGTGGGCACATGGACCTTTTTACCTTCCTGTGTATGAGCCAGCCTTCCAGCGAGGCATGGACCGGGGAAGATTCCCTCTCTCACGGCTCTTGCACATGTCAATGAATACCCAGCAATTTAAGTGTACGCTGAAGCTAAGCCCCCAGAGGAAAGAGTTCTATATCCCAGAACAGAGAATAATGTTGTCAGCAACTGCATATGCCTGGCACAGTATTTGTCAATATGCAAAACTAAAGCAAAAAGACATAGCCCTTGCCCTAGAAAAGCTTCTATTCTAAAATTGGGCCAGAGCCGTAATTTTATGGACACTGTAGAACTCAATCCCATATAAAAATATTACCAGAGGCAGCAATGCTAGATGGACTGTGAAGTGTGGTAAAAAAAGAAGGGGCATTAAGAACATGAAGCTTCCTACGACGCTCAGACTAAGTGGGGCAGCTATTAAGAAACTCATTTGTTTTAGCTCTCCAGCAAAGGTTGAACTTCATCTTCGGAAACGTTACTGTCGAGCATAGCGAACCCAATTTGGCCTAATGAATTCGCCTGCATCGCCAGTACTCCCTTCACAATGACACAAATTACATTTAAACCATATGGGGGACTTAAGGATTACTCCCTTCAGACAAGGAACTTTCGTACTGGTCTTGGGTCCAATCAATTTCACGACGGCAGAGTTATGAACCCCTTCGCTCCCAGGCTCACAAAGACTCCAGCCCCCATTCTCATCTGCAGGCACCTTCCTAGCAGAACACAACAGAGACTGTAGACTGACTTGCCAATCCTTTCTTCGATCTCTCTTTCTTTCCGTCAAATACTTATTGGGTAGCTAACTACTATGTCCCAGGCTTCCTGCGAGGGCTGGACCCAGCCCCTGAACAGGTTCACCTCTTCACACCAAGAGCTCTTCTTTAGCTGATGCCACAGTAGTGGACGTGGGGGATGGGCTGTCCACAGTAGTGGAGGCTGTCTCTAGGTGTAAGCACGAGAAAGAATGCTACTAATTGGGCTAAAAGCAGCAGGGATCATCACACCCCCAGCCTGAAGCCCTGCACTTGCGACAGCTGCAGGTGCCTGCCTGAGTGGTTGGGGTGTGTGACCCAAGTGATGGGAAACACTCATTCATTTCTCCCACCAACAGTAAGAAAGCATGTAGTAAATGCCGGCCCCAGGCAAGGCAGTGCAGGACGATGCAAAGACCACAGGTTTAGGAGCCAGATACAACCAGGGCTCAAATCTTTGACTTTAAACTGCAGGAGAAATTCAATCTTGAGCAAGTGCCTTAACTGAACTGAGCCTGTATAATGGGGACAGCTTTCAAGGTTGTCCTGAGAACTGAATCAGGTTACATATGTGAAAACACTTTGTGCTGTGTCTGGCATCTAGTAGATTATCAGTGACTGTTAACCCCTTCACCCTTCCCATCCTCAACCTCCCCATCTCTAAAATGGGATAATAATACCTGCCTCGCAAGGTTTTTGTGATAACGACCCCACCAAATGTCTATGAAAGTCTTTGTGAACTGGAAAACGATGTAAAGATATGAACTTTTTTTTTCATATTTGGGAGGTGGAGGAGGAGAGAAAAAAAGTGCATGGGCCTTTGTTCTTAACAAGTTCATGTCAGGGAGAAGCCATCACAGTGTGGGAGCCATGGCCCTGTCCCAGAGGTGCACGCACAGCCCTATGGCTCTTGAGAGGTTGCAGGAATGGGGTGAGACTGCAGAAATAGTTGGGGCAAGATTACAAAGTCTCATGAACCACACTAAAGTTTATTTTGTAGCTGCCGGAAGCTATGGAAATTTTTAAGCGAAAGGAATCTAAACTGATATGTTTCTGGAAAGTTGGCTGGCTTCCAGTGGCACATCAAATAGCTTAGAGGAGAGACTGGAAGATTAGCCAAGGTCGCAAAAAAGGATTCCTTCCTCAGCTGTGGTGGCTCTGAGGATCCTGCTGTTCCTCAGCTGGCTTCCTGTACAAGACTTCCGTTTGAATACTTCCAAGCTTTGCTCGTTAAATAAGGAATTTTAATTTATTTTATTTTTAAAAGTTTATTTATTTTGAAAGAGAGAAAGCACAGGCGGGGGACGGGCAGAGAGAGAGGGAGAGAGAGAATCCCAAGCAGGTTCTGAGCTGTCAGACAGACACGGCACGGCGCTCAATCTCACGGTTCACGAGACCATGACTTGAGGTGAAATCAAGAGTCAGGCACCTAACCGACTGAGCCACCCAGGTGCCCCGTGACAAAGAACGTTAAAAGTAAATAAATGCATTTGATTTACAAATTTGAAATGTTCATAGGAGTTTGAGCAAATGAGTTTATAACTAAGATCACATGCACACACACACACACACAAACCCACCAGCTCACACTGACAACCGAGTCAGCGGAGGAGAAAAAAACAAAGCAGATGTGCCGAGATAAACAGAGAGGGTAGGCAGAGAGTGGCTGCAGGGCTTCCTCCTGCCTCAGGCTCCTGTGACACACAACTGTCCACTCCACCCCCAGCTTTTAGGAGGCCCCTCTCTAACCTTATGGAGCCATCCTCTTGGCAACTCACTGCAGTCGGCCTCGCTTCCTAACACGTGCTACTACCTGCCGCTCTTCACTCTGTTGAGTGGGCCTCAGTGGTGCCTGGCTCCCATCTGGCAGCTCTGAGGCAGGCTCCACTGGCTGGCCCATCCAGGCAAGAAGAGGAGGAGAGCAAAGTCCTTCTCCTTCTCCCTTTCATTTTTAAAAAAAAAAATTTTCATGTTTATTTATTTTTGAAAGAGAGAATCGCTTCTCGGCCTTTTGGCTAAGATCAAGTGTATTTTTGAAAGAGAGAGACACAGTGCAAGCAGGGGAAGGGAAGAGAGAGAGGGAGCCACAGAATCTGAAGCAGGCTCGGGGCTCTGAGCTGTTAGCAGAGAGCCCGAGGCGGGGCTCAAACCCACGAACCGTGAGATCATGACCTGAGCAGAAGTCGGATGCTTAACTGACTGAGCCACCCAGGTGCCCCCCTCTCTTTCTCCCTTTGAGCAACCTCAGTCAACAGCAAGGAGACAGATAGAATATCATTTACTATTTGGGTGAACGTTGGGCAAAATAGCTAAGTTCTTGGTGCCCCACCTTCTCATATTTAAAATAGGGACTGTAAATAGTACTTACTTAGACTTACTGTGATTGTTTTGCAATATATACAAATATCAAATCATTACCTTGTACACCTACAAGCAATATGATATTACAGGTCAACTATACATCAATTTGTGTGTGTGTGTGTGTGTGTGTGTGCGCCAAAACCTGGGAATTATACATCAATTTAAACAATGTATCCTTGGAGCACTTGGGTGGCTCAGTCAATTAAGCATCCAACTTCAGTTTGGGTCACAATCTTGCAATCTATGAGTTCAAGCCCTGCATAGGGCTCTGTGCTGACAGCTCAGAGCTTGGAGCCTGCTTCAGATTCTGTGTCTCCCTCTCTCTCTGCCCCTCTCTCTCTCACGCTGTTTCTCTCTCAAAAATAAATAAACATTAAAAAAAATTTAAACAATTCATCCTTTAAAGAGAGTTTAAAAAATAAAGAAAAACTAGTATATACTGCAGGGTTTTTGCATAAAGATACAATGACTTAATAAATGTAAAGAACTTAGCATGGCTGTAGTAAGCCCTACATAAGGGTTAGCTTTTTTTACTGCCCCAAACCCATCTGAAACTATGTAGCAGTGTTCCATACCTATCAATGGGTATAGTGTTTTAACAGAGTTAGGAAATGTCCTTTAAAGAAATGGAGAAGTTACATTAAACTATAAAGAAGGTACAAGGTCTGAAGAATTCCAAGGGCCATGCGGCTCAAAGCTGTACAGAATCTCAGGTTCAAAAAGACTCCTGAAGCATATTTTGACATCAAAAACGAACAAAACCACTGCATCAGAGCGTACACATCTTTTAGCATCTGTCATCCATCTGTTTATTCACCCACGTATCCAATATCTACTACAAAACTGACTTGCTCCATTCATTTTATCAAACATTGTGCACCACGGGAGGACAGACTCCAGTCATTAAGAAACTTTTGGTCTAAAGAGAGAGATAGATAAATCAACAGATTGTTTTTTTAAAAAAAGGGAGTAAGATGGGGCACCTGCGTGGCTTGGTCGGTTGAGCATCCAACTTCGGCTCAGGTCATGATCTCACCATTCATGAGCTTGAGCCCCACATTGGCCTCACTGTTATCCGTGTGGCCATTTCAGATCCTCTGTCCCCTTCTCTCTCTGCCCCTCCCCACTCATGCCCCCCCCTCTGTCTCTCTCTCTCTCTCAAAATAAATAAATATTTTTAAAAATTAAAAATTAAAAAATTAAAATTAAAAAATGGAGTAATAAGTGCTAATCTGGGAGCTCAAGAGGGATTTATGAGCTCCTGAAGGAGAAAGAGAATATAAGAAAGGCATTCCCTACCTCCACAAATGCCATCCTTAATTCATATGATTAAACCTAAAAACAAGCTTTGAAGTTGCACAGGGCTTCCTACATATTACTTACTATATACTGCACTGTAAAGAGGGCTCCTGTTTTATTAGAAATTACCAGTATTCAACCATTTTGACCTATAAAAGAGGCCATTTATATGTCTCATATAAAATTTTTATATGTATCTTTTATTTCCTTTTTGGAACACCCTCAAGAAAATTTTCATTTAACTCCCTTAAGAGTATTCATTTGGAGCTAAAAGAGTATCTTTCCATATTCTGGATATTACCAGAAACTATTTATGAAAACCCCTTGGTTTAAAAAAAAATTAAAAATTAATCAATTTAAAAAGTCAATCTAAAGAACTGCTTTATGTTCAAATTCATTCATGGTTGTGTGTTTCCCTCTTGTGGTGGAAAATGGAAAAACATGCAAGATTTCTCATGACCTCACAAGGGGGCGCACTAGGTGGCCCAGCGGCATCACACAAGTCTAGGGGACCCCATTCTCCTCAAATATAATGGGAATCATGCGCCCTGGAGTTTTGTGGCAGACAGTGGTTGGCCCTCTATGAAATAACTAAAACGTGGTGGGATTTCTGGACTTTTAAGAAGGGTATGGTGAGGTTGTTCTCGGTCTCATTAAGGTTTTTTCCAATTGCATGGCCTGGCGAAACGAGGATGTCCAGCTGTAAAGGAAGTAAATGGAGATGACCACAAAAAGTGGATGAATTTTTCTGTGGAAACTTTGTGAGCCTAAGTTTCTGTAAAATGAGGATAGTAAAACTTCCTTTAAAGGTTTTCAAAGTATGTGAGAAAAGGCATGTAAAGCGTTTACCACAATTGCCTGGCAATACAGTAGCCACTCAATAAATGCTATCTAAACTACCAAAAATAGAAAGACCTATTGATAAGGGCTGATCACATCCTTCTAATACAGCCTCTGATCTCTAGAGCAAGGGAGACCAGGCAGGAAAAAATTAATGCTATAGGGGGGTCTGGGTAGTGAATATTTATAAGGGGCCAGGGAAAAGGTGATGGAAGGGGTATTTATAGCCCCTGCTCTAGGGCTTTGGAGTCAGACAGGCCTGGGTGTGAATCCTGCTTTGCCACATTCTGGCTGTGTATGGTCTTTCTGGGCTCAGTTTTCTTATTTGTAAAATAGAGACAATGACACCTGCTTTAAAGGTTGTTGTATATAGGAAATAATCACAGTAGGTCGGTGTGCTGGGCAGTGTTCCAAGTGCTTTACAAGCATTAACTCATGAGATGTTCACAACAACACTGTAAGATCAAGGCTGTCATTCTCAGCCCGTATCTTACGGACATGGACACAGATGACACAGATTTATCATCTGCCCAAGGCCAAACAGCTGGGAAATTGTGGAGATGGGTCTTAAACCCAGACAATCTGGCTCTAGAGCCCACACTCAACCATCATGCTGTGCTGCCTCTCACTGTAATATGTGGCCATGTAAATGGTAAGTACTCAATAAATAATAGCTTTGTAAACAGCGATCTAAAGAACTATGGGTATTTTCTCCCCTCTGAACATTTATAGGAATTCCTGGGATGAACAGCATCTCAAGTGGGCAGCAAGGTACTCTCTCCTGCCCTTATGGCTTAAGTGCAAACAGGCTTCAGAGAAATAAAAAGTTGGACTGCAACATAAAAAAGTTTGGGAACCCTCAGACTACAGCTGTAGATAACTCTATTAAAAATGTCTAGGGGAGCCTGGGTGGCTTGGTTGGTCATGAGTTCAAGCCCCGTGTCGGGCTCTGTGCTGACAGCTCAGAGCCTGAAGCCTGTTTCAGATTCTGTGTCTCCCTCTCTCTCTGCTCCTCCCCTGTTCATACTCTGTCTCTCTCTGTCTCAAAAATAAATAAACGTTAAAAAAAAAAAAGTCTACCAGGGCGCCTGGGTGGCTCAGTCAGTTAAGTGTCCAACTTTGGCTCAGATCATGATCTCATTGTTCATGGGTTCTAGCCCCGCATTGGGCTCTCTGCTGTCAGCACAGAGCCTGCTTTGAATCCTCTGTCTCCTGCTCTCTCTGCCCCTCCCCTGCTCTCTCTCTCTCTCTCTCTCTCAAAAATAAATAAGTTTTTTTTTAATGTCTACCTTGAGGAATATGGCATAGTGGAAATCTGGGTTTGAATCCCAACTCTTGATAATTTTTAGTATGTTAGTGATCTTGGGCATATCACTTATCCTCTACTTCCTCAACTGTGAAACAGGGATATAAATACCAGGCTCTTAAGAGTTGTTGAAAAGGGGGCACCTGGGTGGTTCAGTCAGTTGAGTGTCAGACTTTGGCTCAGGTCATGATCTAGCAGTTCATGGGTTTGAGCCCCGTGATGGCTCTGTGATGCCAGCTCAGAGCCTGGACTCTGTTTCGGATTTTGTGTCTCCCTCTCTCTCTGCCCCTCCCCCACTTGCACTCTGCCTATCATTCTCTTAAAAATAAATAATAATGGGGCGCCTGGGTGGCTCAGTCAGTTAAGCGTCCAACTTTGGCTCAGGTCCTGATCTCACGGTTTGTGGGTTCAAGCCCCGTGTCGGGGTCTGTGCTGATGGCTCAGAGCCTGGAGCCTGCTTTGGATTCTGTGTCTCCTTCTCTCTCTGCCCCTCCGCCAACTTATGCTCTGTCTCTTTCTGTCTCTCAAAAATAAACGTAAAAAAATTAAAAAATAATAATAATAATAAAACATTAAAAATTTTTTGTAAAAAAGAGTTATTGAAAAGATTGGGGTGACTAGATGGCTCAGTCAGTTAGGCATCTGACTCTTGGTTTCATCTCAGGTCATGATCTCCCTGTTCGTGAGTTCAAGTCCCGAGTCTGGCTCTGTGCTAACAGTGCAGAGCTTGCTTGGAATTCTCTGTCTTTACTCTCTCTCTCTCTCTCTCTCTGCCCCTCCCCTGCTCGTGAGCGCTCTCTCTCTCTCTCTCTCTCTCTCTCTCTCTCTCAAAATAAATAAACTAAAAAAAAAAGTTGTTGAAAAGATTAAATGAGAACGTACAAAGAGCTTATAGCACAGTGCAGAGCACTACATGTAGGTTCTCATGCAGGCTCAATAACAACCTTGCGATGCAGGGAATCTCACTGTTTCCCTTTTACAGATGAGGAAACTGAGGCTTGGAGAAGTGAAATGACTTACTCCACATCTTGCAACTAATAAATTGGGAAGGCAGGTTTCAATGCCAGCTTTAATGCCAAAGCTGATGCTTCAGCTGTTTGTTTCCTTTGGGTAACCAAGCACATTTGAACTTGCAGAAAATGAAAAGGAAATAGATCCCAGGTGACTGTCAAAGGGATACTGCCCAACTGCAAAGTATATGAGCTTTAGTGGACTGCACAACCCACTTGCACTTGGTAGGCAGAGCACAGGTTGTAGGTTGTAGGTTGAAAACTCCACCAAAAAAAAAAAAGCTACGTTGAAATCCTAACCCCAGATGCCTGTGAATGTGACCTTATTTGAAAAAAAAAAACGGTCTTTGAAGATGTGATCACATTAAAACGAGGTCATACTGGATTAGAGTAGGCCCAAATCCAGTGACTGGTATCTTTATAAGAGGGAGATTTGGGGACAGAGACACAGGGGGAAGAAAGCTACGTGAAGACAGGCAGAGACGAGCTGGGTTGTACCAGTGACTGTGGCTACCACCAGAAGGTGGAAGAGGCAGGAGAGGATTCTTGGGAGGAGCATGGCCTTGTGATGCCTTGATTTTGGACTTGTAAGCCTTCAGAACTGTGAGAAAACAAATTTCTGCTGTTTGAAGTCACACCATTTGTGGTATTTTGTTACAGCAGCCCGAGGAAACTAATATAAATTTTTTAAAATACAAATAAATATAATTAAAAACAAACAAAAAAAGGCAAGCCCAGGTCCAGGGACAGCTGATCCGTCTGCATCAGAGCGGCTGGTCTGAGCCAGAGGCCCTTGGAGAGACCTCTCCCCACACTGCCCCAAAGTGTTTGGTTCTCACCACTAAATAACACGGTATGTACCATGGCTTGGAATATACAAATAAGCCTGCTCCCCTGCTCAGTGATGAGGAAAAGGACAGCACATTTTGTAACTTTGGTACCTGGAATAAAGTGGAGCAGACAGCAGCTTAAATATTTGCTGGCTGAACTGTCGAAGGAAGAGCATCCTGTGACCTCTCTGACTAGAGTTTCTGAGGACAGAGGTGAGCTTTTCCAGGCAGTCAGTCACCCAGTACATGGTCTCCTGTCCTAAGACCAACCTCAACTATAAAATTACTCCCAGCATCAGACAACTTCCCAAACCACAAGGCATCCACAACAGAGCACACTCTGCCTGCGTACTGGCATCTTAGGTAATTTCTACAGCACACAGACTTGTGTAATAACAATTAGGAACAGAGCTAGAAACTGCAATAGTGAAGGAAGTAGAGCTGGTTAGCCTGGGTGGTTGAGGCCCAATGTTTGGGCTTCTTCCAAGAGGAGCCCCGTATAATTACAGGCAGAAAGACAGAGAGGTGCTCATTCCTGGAAGCAAACTTCAGTGTAGACTAGGAAAGTGGTAAGAGAGAGACAGACTAAACCTAACAAGAGAAAAAGAGGGTCATGGCCCACCCCACCCCTTCACTAATATCAGGGTGAAATCTATAGGAAACAGTGTAGCTACAGTACAGGTCTAATTTCTTTGGTAAATTTTTGTTGTCTGTAAATGTGTGATTTAACTGAGTGAACTGTGCATCATACATTCTATGATATGGATTTAGATCAACCAACCCAAGTTAAAAGACTTGCCCTGATGAAAACACTGGGTCACATACAGACTGCTGTATGCCTTATATTCTGGTGGTTAAAGACAGTCAGCAAACAGAGCTCTGACGTGTTACTGGACAAATACTGTGGCCCAGTCCTCCTCATAAACACCTTTTTAGGGGCACCTGGGTGGCTCAGTCAGTTAAGCGTCCAACTTTAGCTCAGGTCATGATCTCACAGTCCGTGAGTTCAAGCCCCACGTTGGGCTCTGTGCTGTCAGTTCAGAGCCTGGAGCCTGCTTCGGATTCTGTGTCGCCCTCTCTCTCTGCCCCTCCCCCACTCATACTCTGTCTCTATCTAAAAATGAATAAACGTTTAAAAAAATTAAAATAAATAAATAAACAAATAGCTTTTTAGGTTTGCTAACCTAAGTCTCCATGATTCTCCCTTCCTACCGGACTCACAAGATAATTCTTAGACTGTATCTTAGGTTGGCCAGCGTGTAAAAGAAAGCATCAGGGGTTAAGGATCCATGTGGTCCTTAATTCACCACTGGCCACCTTGCCACCCTCCTCCCTTTCTGCAGTACAGGAGTCACAAAGACTTCTATTTTAAAGTCTAAGCCTGTGGGCTTACTTCTCACAATGGCCTCCTTGTTTTGCCCATACTCCCTCCATGCAGAATGCCTTCACTTTTTCCTGGCTTCCTTTTCATCATCCTTCAAGACTTGGCTCGAATACATCTCCCCTTGGAGGCTTCCTCTGACCACCTCTCTGCGCCCCTCTCCCAAGGGCTCCCAATGACACCCTGAGGAGGCACTTGTCACACTATACGGTAATGCCCACTGGACGATGAGCTCTGCGGGGTGCCAGAGACTGTCTCAATGCACCTGTGCATGTCCCAAATGCACAGCAGGATACTGAGCAACGACAAAATGTTCAGCAAGTGTCTGAGGGACAGAACGCAACCCCTCAAATATTCAAAAGAGGCTGCTTGAGCAAGCAGACCCAACCACTTACTAGAACTGCGACGCTAAACCCTCATGGGTAACAGACCTGGTGCAAACACCGAACACTGAGCCTAGCACTTAAGCTACTCAGGGACAGTTTTACTTATTTGGGGTTACTTGGGTTATTTGGGCTATTTGTGTTATTTGGGCTGGCTTCTGTGTTCTTTTGAGATGAGACAACTAAGTATCAAGCTGATAACATATTTCTAAAAGCCTAAAGTTATGTAGAACAGATCCCCCACCCCATGCCCTGGGCTTGAAACATTCTCTGTAAGAAAAGACATTTCAGTTCTGAAATTTATTGGCCAGCGGGTGTGGAGCATCTTGATAGGTCATCGATAAAGCTAAGAAATAAAACTGAAAGGTGGGAGCTGGCTGGGGACCATTAACAAAGAAAAGTGTAAAGTATCTGTATTTCTGATCAGAATCCCCACTAGCAACGTGCTTATCATGAGTATGGTGTGAGGCTTTATGCTACGTGACTTCCTATGTATATCTTATTATTTCCTAAACACACCTCTATGACATATTATTTTAATTTTATACGTGAGCAAAAAAAAAAAAAAAAAAAGTTCAAGCAGTTTGCCCAAGATTAAACTGCTAATAAATAACATCCAAGAATCAAATTCAATCTATCTGACATGAAAAGCTATACTGCCACAAAATTCTAATGTACAAGAGGTCATTTTGATATCCCACTAAGATCCTCAGAATGGCATGAGATCTTTACTCTCTGGTTATCCTTTAGCACATCTAGGTTTTGGACTTTGAGAGATGCTAGATAACATTGCATGTTGAGATTTGTTTTGGCAGGAGGCTTACATTAGTCCAGGGGGGTGACTTTCCTGAAATAACAATGGAATTTCAAAACAACCATAATAACATACATTTGGCTCACATCTTAACCATTCCCAAAACCTTTGTGTGCCTGTTACTTAATTTAATTCTTATAAAACTCTCCGATAGGACAGATATTAGAATGAATCCCATTTCACGAATGAGAAAACTGAGCTTTACAGCAGTTAGGCAGACTACATGATATTGTACAGTAAGTTGTACAACGGAGATCTGAACCCAAATTTTCAATTCCAACCCACTACTATGCACTAAAGTTGTTTGGTAAGATTCTGGGAGCCACCACATGGCCTGTCTCCCATCTGGCATTAGGTCAGAAGTCTACAAAGCACTTTGGATTATGGAGCTCTGGAATCTTCTCGACAACTATTACCAGTAGTATACTTTTTATTTTATTTTTATTTTCTTAATTTTTTTTTAATGTTTATTTATTTTTGAGACAGAGAGAGACAGAGCATGAACGAGGGAGGGCCAGAGAGAGAGGGAGACACAGAATCGGAAGCAGGCTCCAGGCTCTGAGCCATCAGCCCAGAGCCCGACGTGGGGCTCGAACTCACGGACCGCGAGATCGTAACCTGAGCTGAAGTCGGACGCTTAACCGACTGAGCCACCCAGGCGTCCCAGTAGTATACTTTTTAAACTAGGACAACAAATTAGCCACATCCACTAAACCAGTGACTGCTCTCTGCCTCTGCCCTTACTTTACTCTCAGATAAGGCCTCCCTCATGGTTCCATACTTGCCCCAAAAATCACCTCATTGGGGAGAAGACAGCCTGGTTCTCCCCGTCCCCCTCCAGGTGGGGCTGGTTGCTCTCCTCTGTGCTCTCATGATTCCCCAAACTTCTCTCCTCCAGCTGACGCAGGCTGAATGGTAACTACTTCCACCCTCTCCCTGCAAAGATATGTCCACCCAGAACCTGTGAATGCAAACTTGTTTGATAAAAGGGTCTTTGCATATTAATTAAAGATCTCGATATGAAATCATCATAGATCATCTGAGTTGGCCCTAAATCCAGTAACAAGTACCCTTAAAAGAGACAGAAGAGAAGACAGACACAGAGAAGGCCACGTGAAGGCTCATGCAGCCATGAGCATAGAACACGTGGAACCACCAAGAGCTGCAAGAGGCAAGGAAGGATTCTCCCCTGGGGCCTTCAGAGGAAGCAAAGACCAGCCAACACCTTGAGTTCACACTTTTGGTCTCCAGAATTAGGAAAAAAATAAATTTCTGTTGCTTTCAGCCCCCCAGTTTATAGTCAACTGTCAGCAGCCATAGGAAACCAACACACTAGCATTTGCACCATATTTTTGTTACCTATGGATGTTGCTCTACTTGCATGAGTATCCTGAGAATAAAGACTCTGTCTTATTCACCTTTGTACCCCCAACCATCTCACACAGTGCCTACACCTAGAGACGGCTCAACAATGTTTGTTGAATGAACAAATCCATACAGTCCGGCATATGTAGGCAGCACACAGCAATGCCAGCATACATTTCTTGCAGCACCTCATCAGCAGCATGACATTAGCCTGGGCCAGATAACTATTCCACAGGTCCACCCTACGATCACCATCTTCAACTACCCACTGCTGGCTCAGGACTCCAAAAAGGTAAAGGCCCCAAATCAATGAGTCTGTGGAGCCTGTGACGGAGAGTCACAGCCACTGTGAACCTCTGCCTCACAGATCAAACTCAAGGGATAGTGTATGGATAGAGAGCGAATAAGACATCTATGTGGTGGGTATGGTGGCAGACACAGAAGACCTCCCCTCTGCGCCCAAATGGGCCCAGCGTTTGGGATAATCATAACAATCATTAGAATCACCCAAGTCTTCTGTTTAGCAAAGACAATGTCAGGCACTATGTAAGCGCTTCACAAATTATGCTTCATCCTCACATAAATGTTTCCAGGCAGATATTATTATTACTCTTTTTATACCAAATCTACACATGGGGGAACTGGCTATGGCGAGCTATGTGATCATGTTTTTCTAACAGATTTGACTATGGCCAACCGTGTGGCCGAGCTCAGAGAGGAGGTTTGGCTTTTGTAACAGGTGCCAACCTCACTCCCATTTCCATTTGGGTCTCCTACACTCATTTCCCTTTTACTTCATTTTTAAACATACTTCATTTCATTCTGCTCACAGAATGCATTCCTCAACATCCCCATGAGGCAGTGTAACATAATAGTTTCATTACTAAAGCAAAAGATCCTTCCCCATCCCCACCCAGTCAAGCCATCTCAGCTCCATTTTCTGGCCTCTTTGCAACCATGAGATGACCTCTTGGAGTCAGGCGGGCACAATCTTAACATCTAGGTCTCTAGTTTCTGTGGCTTAGAGCTGACAGGACTCTCATCCTAGGTCAGGGCCATTCGGTCTACTTGTGTTTTAACAAACCTTCTCATTGTGCACAATTTCTAAATGCCTGACCAAAGTATGTTTAGATGCCTACCAGAATGGAAGAGAACCATATCCCTAGGCCACCGCAGGCATCTGCCAAAGGAAAGCAGAATGCCAGAATCTTCCTCACCATGAACTATCTTCTAAGACCCTCTCCACAGGGCAGCGTGCTTGAACAGCACAAAATATGGGAACTCATTTTTAACAGTTATGCCAGAGTATTTTCATTTAAATTAATGTTATCTCCTTCAAAACAATCATCTTGGGAAGCAACATATTTATTCAAACAGTGCTCACATTGCACTAACATTTCTGGAACTCTCTCAGCAACTCTCTTAACAGTCTGTGGCACTTCCTTTGAAAGTCTTCAGTCATAACAAATTTAATCCTCTGAGAGTAGATTTGAACTTTGAAAAGAGACAAAAATTGGTTGGAGCCATGTCTAATGAATAAAGTGGGTGATCAAATCTTGTTACATCGCTTTAGGTGAAAAATGAGGCATGACTATAAAATAATGTGACTGGTTTTCCTAGGTGACCCATAAACCGACTGGCTGAAAAATAATTCCCATAGAGGAGTTTCAAAATGCTTTGAGCACTAGACGCATCACTGGAATAAGTGTACGGTTCCCAGAGTGGTGATTTGGCAGGGTACAATACTAATTTGGATATATAAGTTCAAATATGTTTGCAAAAAAAGAAATCTGATTGCTTACACTCATGAAAATGAAGAAGCTATTCTCCTGGAGAAATTTCTCCTCCTTTTTACTGACAGCCTGGTCTGCTTTGGACAGGGAGTCTGCTGAGAAAAATCCATGGAGGATTATCTTTTTTTTTGTATCAGTCCTCCCCCATTCAATCAAAGGCTCTTTGAGAAAGGGGACTTCTTCAACTCTGTGTCTCCAGTGCTCAGGACAGCACACACAGAAGCATGAGACACTAATTCCACCATTCTTGACACAAATCCTTTGACTTTGCTTCTTGTGTTCCTGGAGCTTCACTTGCTAAATGTAACTTCTTCTGCCTAGCAACCCAAACTAGACTGTGTAAAATCCACCCACCCAAACTTCTAGTGGTTGGTCAGGGCCAAAAACATAGGGAAATAAGAGGGACTGATTACTAACACAAGGGGCTTCATTTAGGGTCATGGAAATAGTCTAAAATTAGATTATGGTGATAGTTGCATAACTCTGTAAACACATTAAAAGACATTGGGGCGCCTGGGTGGCTCAGTTGGTTAAGCATCCAACTTCAGCTCAGGTCATGATCTGGCAGTCAGTGAGTTCAAGCCCCACATCGGGCTCTGTGCTAACAGTTCAGAGCCTAGAGCCTACTTCGGATTCTGTGTCTCCGTCTCTCTCTACTTCTCCCCCCACCCCCACTCGCACTCTGTCTCTCAAAAATGAATAAATGCTAAAAATAAATAAATAAATAAAAATTTAAAAAAGACATTGAATTGTACACTTTGGGTGCCTAGGTAGCTCAGTCAGTTGAGCATCCAAATCTTGATTTCAGCTCAGGTCATGATCTCACGGTTGTGATATGGAGCCTTGCATTGGGCTCTGCACTGGCAGTGTGCTTGGGATTCTCTCTCCTTCTCTCTCTCTGCCCCTTCCTTGCTCATGTTCTCTCTCTCTCTCTCTCTCTCTCTCTGCCCCTCCCTTGCTCATGCTTTCTCTCTCTCAAAAAAAAGATATTGAATTGTACACTTTAAATGGGTGAATTGTGTGATATGTGAATCATATTTCAATAAGGTAGTTTATTTTAAAAGTCCTTCACAATAGGAATGTTTGTGCCTTGATTCCTTTCTAATATGGCAGTTGGAATAAATGATAGCTTCTCTTCCAAAAATCTAGTTCTCTATATAAAATTAAGTTTCTGTCTTCTTCTATATCTCTATCACTTGAAAATGACTGCATGGTTTTCACCAGATTTGGAAAGCATGTTTAGGACAGTGAGGACTATTGAGTGTCCCCCAATATCAATTATCCCTTTCATTTTGCTTGACACCCCCAATGGTTAGCCTCACACACAGTACCCAGAATAACATGGGTATTTCCCAGCCCCCTTGCTGTTAGAGGGCTTAGACCAAGTTTTGGTGCAGAAGACATGAATAAAATTGAAGATGTGCAGTCTCTTTGAAAAGTGTGCCTTCCTGGGGCACCTGGGTGGCTCAGTCGGTTAATCATCCGACTTCAGCTCAGGTCATGACCTCACAGTTCATGGGTTCAAGTCCTGCATTGGGCTCTGTGCTGACAGTTCAGAGCCTGGAGCCTGCTTTGGATTCTGTGTCTCCCTCTCTCTCTGACCCTCCCCCGCTCATGCTCTGTCTCTCTCTCAAAAATAAATAAACATTAAAAATTAAAAAGAAAAAGAAGAAAAAGAAAAAGTGTGCCTTCCTCCCACTTCCTCCCCTTCCTCTTGCCCGGAATGACCATATGGTGGTAGGAAGCCATCTTGGATCATGCAGATAAGGGCAATTCACTAGGGGAGGCTGAGGAACAAAAGAAAAGAAATAGAGGACCCTTTACACAACAGAGCCACCCACAACAGCCCAGGACTGTCCACACCCAGTCTATTACAGAAAGGATTCTATTACTATGATCTTTTATTTTGTTTAAGTAACTTGTTTTCACAGACAAATCTATATGCTAACTAGTGATAAAATCTGATATTCTGTACCAAAACAGAATTTAAAATATGCAGCATCAGCATACCTTTTATGCCATGGCAAAACTATTATCACTGCTACCTTGGAAGGCAGACCACTGGTCAACCAAACCCAGGCAAACAGGTGAGAGAATTCAGAACAGGAGCATTTGTTGGCTGCTTCTTGCCACAACAGAGAGGAGCTCAGGCAAAGACTAGCTAGTCCACAGGCAAAAATGGAGGTTATAGCTCTGCTAAGGATGTTTTCTTTAACTATGGTCTGCAAACTGTGTTGTCCAAGTCTAGTATTTGTAGCCTTACAGAGTTGAAATGACCACTACCTATGTTCCCCAGCTAAGGCAGCTTATACATGAAGCAGTAGGTGTAGAGGAAAGGGCTGTGGACTCAACTCTTTCCCAGGATTCCCTGCTGGACAATGAAAACTGGCCCACCAGCAAAGATTGAATTAAAGATACCGCCTTCTTATTTAGCCTAGCTTTTCCTGTCTCAAGGCGGCTATCATGATGGAAACATCAGAGGAGGAACAGAGCACAGAGGCCAGAAAATAAAAGCCAAAGTTTTCAGGCTTAAAACTCTATCTACATGAGAATTTTCACTGTGGTTATCAGTACATGGAACTGATCAGAAGAGGCCAGAAGAAGCCTAATAAACTTTTGAAGTAATTATATAGTGAAACAAACCACACTAACTTGGTCTGCAAAAGCAACTCCTGCCTTCCTACACCCCCCAACTTTTATCAGCAGAAAGCAGGATGCAAAAGCTGTGCAGACCCCAAACTCTCAGAACCTACAGCTTAGTGTCTAGGGCTAAATGAGCATGGAGGACAAAGAATAAGAGAGTCCCTCCTGTGGGCGCCTGGGTGACTCAGTGGTTAGGCGTCCAACCCTTGACTTTGGCTCAGGCCATGATCTCACAGTTCATGAGTTCAAGCCCCTCATTGGGCTTCACGCTGACAGTTCAGAGCCTGCTTGGGATTCTCCCTCTCTCTCTCTCTATCCCTCCCCGCTCGTTCATTCTCTCTCTCTCTCTCTCTCAAAATAAATAATTAAATAAACCGAAAGAAAGAAAGAAAGAAAGAAAGAAAGAAAGAAAGAACAAAAGGAAGGAAGGAAGGAAGGAAGGAAGGAAGGAAGGAAGGAAGGAAGGAAGGAAGGAAGAAAATCCCTCCCGGAGTGCAGAATCAGGGCTCCCTGTGGACCTACTCCATTGTCAGACCAAGGAGTCTGCACTCCCAGCCAGCAGCAAAGTGTGAATACCATGGCTGGTGATTGCTCTATTTCTATAACTACATCAGTCTATATATTTATTGGAAGGAATTAGAGGTGACGCCCCCAAGGAAGAGTGATGTGCTTCATGGGCGGGAAGAACAGTGGGCATGGCTGTCTGCATGCCCAAAGAAGTGGCCCATGGCAGAGATTTCTACTTGCAACTTCCTTTCTTAAGATAACAGAACCACCCCTTTTTAGCTGGCCACATGCCTCCCAGTATAAAGTCTGCATCTTTTTGCCCTTCTTGCAGGTAAGTGTGGCCTGTCTGGAAAATCTAATCAATGGATTGTGAGCAGGAGTGAGGTGTGCAATTTCCAGATTGTTTAAAGGGAAGGAAAAAACCAAAACAAAACAATTTGCTCCACCTTTTTCCTGTGCCCACTGGCTGAAATGTGGATAAGGGTGTGGGGGCCACCTGTAACCAGGTGGGCAAAGGCAACACCTTCAAGATGGCAGAGCCATATGATTGAAGGAAGTTGGGTCCCATGGCTCTACCATACTAGTCCTGGTGTGCTTAGACCTAGACTATTCCACGAGAGAGAAACTTCCATTTTGTTTCATCCACTGCTGTTTGAGTTTCTGTTACAAGTTGAACCTATGTAATTGTACACATTATTTGAGTTAAAATACAGGCCACTGGTGTACATCAAATTCACTTTGGAAGGCACCGTTAAATGTCATCTTCCAGAGCCTCCAAAACTGAGCGATGATGGGACACCAGGCCTTGATAGGGAACTCTAACAGAGACTTCAAATATGAGCCAAGCAGAAAGCCACAGGGCACAATGCTGTGTAGTGCATGTGCTGAATTATGATGGCTCTCCTTCTCAAATGTGCAACTCTGAGTAGCAGTGGGAGTGTGCAGTGTAACACAGAGTGAGAGGGGAAAAGAGTCTGACTTAGATCAGTGAAGCCAGGAAAGAGAGGCTCCTGAACAAATTGCTTAAAATATTTTTCATAACAAAGGCTGTGTAAGGGCTAAGTGCCTGGCTCTATAAAACAGTCCTGTCCGTTCCTCTACTTAGCTAGCTCTTTCGGCTATGCACCCCCCCTCTTCTGTTCGCACACTATCCACTCTTCAAGACACAATTCAAGTTCCACCATTTCTTTCCCCAGTCCAGAATGTTCTCTCCCTTACCTGCACTCAGCACTTTTTCTAATTCTGTTCTTTGCACATATATGTATTTCTTGTGTCTTATTTCCCCCACTCCTGGATGGAAAAGGACAGTATCTCATTTATCCTGGTATTTAATACCAATTCAAATAAACAAAGTGTGAACAGGGGGAGAACAATCATTCATAAGCCATCATAATTAAAGGACTTTTTTTTTTTTTTAATGGGAGTCATAGCATATTAAACATTGACCCAAAGATGGTTCTCTGCCAAGTCTTCCTTGCCCTAGGACATCAGATTTTAAGGAAAGGTAGCAAGGTGCCTCTACCTAACACCAGTTACCTCAGAGTCCCAAAACATCCCCCTTCCTCCCCAGTATTCTTTCATTTCCTTCTCAGAACTATATCTAGAAACATGTCCCTTCACCCGTGCTTACAGCTGGCCTCATGAAAGTTCAGGAAAGGGTGATTCATCCCAAATGGGAGATAGTGGAGTTCCTCCAGTTAAGACAAAGTTCTCAAAGCCCCACTGGTTTGATCTGAGAACCTGAGACCCTTAATCTCTGTGTCATGTATTTGATGCCCATTTTGGTGCAAGCAGTACCTGACCCTAAAAAGAGATCATTCGTGGGGCGCCTGGGTGGCTCAGTCAGTTAAGCATCTGACTTCGGCTCAGGTCATGATCTCACGGTTCGTGAGTTTGAGCCCTGCATCGGGCTCTGTGCTGACAGCTCAGAACCTGGAGCCTGCTTTGGATTCTGTCTCTCCCTCTCTCTCTCTGCCCCTTCCCCTCTCATGCTCTCTATCAAAAATAAACATTAAAAATAAAAAGGATCATTTATTTAGTGCAGGGGTTCTTAACTCAGGATCCTTAGAAGAAATCCCTGGGTAGAATTCAATGGTGTCCTTGAATTTGAATGGCAAAACAAACAAAAGCTTTATTTTCATTAACCTCTAAATGAAATTTAGCATTTCCTTGAATTATGAATATAGGCAACAAACAAGTATTATTATTATTACCATTACAAATACTACCGGGGACTTTATCATCAATAGAAATCACAGATAGTTTCATATCATATTATACTTATCTAAAATTACTGAGATTGCAGATGTATCAAAATATCACTTATCACCACTCTAAAGTAAGACAGTATTAGACTTCCCACTAAATCTTGTTATTTAATGTGTCAGTAAGGAAGCATACAGATCTTGCTGCATCACAAATTTGATTAATATTTTGATAATTGAATTTCAATATAATAATTCCTTTGTAATCCTGTATGTTTTGTTTTATCTATTTTTTAAAAAGATATATTCTAGTAAGGAGTCTGGAGACTAAATAAAGGAATTCAACACACAAGAACCCCTGTGGGTTGATGAAAGAAAACCAGCTTACTCACAAGTTCCCACGCAGGCATTTATTTATTTTTTTTTTTTTTGCTGGAGATAATGATGAACTATCGTTCAAAATATCCAAACATTCTGGGGCGCCTGGGTGGCTCAGTTGGTTAAGCATCTGACTTCAGCTCAGATCCTGATCTCATGGTAGGTGAGTTCAAGCCCCATGTCGGGCTCTGTGCTGACAGCTCAGAACCTGGAGCCTGCTTTGGATTCTGCGTCTCCCTCTCTCTCTGCCCCTTCCCTGCTTGCATTCTGTCTCTCTCTCTCTCTCAAAAATAAAACATTAAAAAAAATTTACAAAATATCCAAACATTCATTTACTTGGGAGTTTGAACTCTCCCCAATTCTTAATACTGGTCACATGCAGACCATTGGGCCCAAGAGCAATTTTTAGAGACCAGGAGTGGTTTGAACTAAGTTGTCTGCTCTGGTATCTCTTAAGACGTCTCAGTTACAGAGGCCCGTAAATTCCTTTCTCACCGTGCTAATCTGAGTTAGGTCTTTGCCACTTGCATGCACCTGGCTTCTGACTAACATGGAGTCCCTCTATATTGGTTGGGGCCACTGAGGGTAGAGGAAGATGGGGGACAATGATAGTATTTATGAAAGGTGGGGAAGAGATGTTAATATCTGCATCAGGTTGGGCCTGATTAGCTTAGTGTCCCCAGATCAACAGAACACTGATAACACAAAGTCCTGTTCCAGGCCCATCGTAAGGTTTCCCCAAAGTGTCAATCAGCTTCCAGGTGACAAGAGATTACAGGTACTTTTTTTCTTTAATTTTTAAAAAATGTTTTATTTATTTTTGAGAGAGCAAATGTGAGTAGGGGAGTGGCAGAGAGAGAGGGGGACAGGCAATCAGAAGCGGGCTGTGTGCTGACAGCAGTGAGCTGATGCAGGGCTGGAACTCACGAACCACGAGATCATGACCTGAACCAAAAACCGGATGCTCAACCGACTGAGCCACCCAGGTGCCCCAACACTACAGGTACTTTTAAACTCATTTCATTTAATCCTCACAAGAACCTCTATGGGTATGTCTCATTGCTTCCAACCTTTACAGAAAAGTGGGGGGAAGGGGATCAGAAGTTAATGAACTTGCCCAGCAGTGTCCAACTCCTATATTTTTATTCTTTTCTGTCTAGTATTCTTCCCCTGACAAACCCACCTTAGGAATTCCACCTTTAAGCCTCAATTCAGCTACCACCTTCAGTGTTCTCAGACTCCAGAAATAAACCTCTTAGTGTTTTCTGATACCTTAGGGCACATCTTGCTAACGGACACACAGAATAAATCAAGATAAAGCAGAGAAGCTCACACAGTTCAAAGCTATAGCGGCAGACGTTGAGTGTAGGGGAAAGCACTTGGTGGAGCCACTCTTGCTGCTGGGGATGGGTCCCTGCTACCTCTCGAATGACCCCCTGCACACCATATGCTGACCTCTACTTTCAGTTTCCACCTTTCTTCATAAGAGCAAAAGTCCTCTTCAGATTGCTTTGGGTTTGCCGTTTGCAAAAGCAGGTAATTAAGGTAGGTCTTTCATCCAAGTGAAGTGGCCTAACACGAACTTTCAGAAAGGACGGCACACCCGTACAGCCCTCCATGCTGTTCCCCCTTCAGTACCTGGCACACACCTCCATCGTAACGCCTAATGCACTGTGCTCGGTTTATTCTTGTCTACCTCCCCTTCTATACTGTTTTTGCTGAGGACAGGAATATTTTCTATCCCAAGTACTCAGCACAATGTCTGATACAAAGTAAGCACATAATAAATGTTTGAAGAGAATAAATTTATTGCTCACCAACTATACACTGGCTTTAAGGGCTGGAATACACTTAACTTGAAGTATATTGCATACTGTTCACAATTCAGGGCAACTGAAACCAGGACTCACTGAAATCTGCACGATCCTAGATACCGCAGATACAGATAAAAGCAGACTCCATCTTAAAGAAGTTTACTCTCTAGAGGGGAGTCTCACATGTGAAGATAATTTCACTGGGATTTCATTAATCTATTCTAGAAGTATCTATAAGAAAGGAGCACTTAATGGGGGGGGGGGGGATGAAAGTGGCAGACAGAGGTTGTTGGGGAAAGTTTTCTGAAGATGTTATCTGAATTGAATCACACCAGAAGACAGGAGGAATATATTTACATCCCTGGTGAGGAGAGAGACAGAGACAGAGACAGAATAAAATCAGAGAGCAGCAGCTGAGGACAAAAACTTAGGAAATAGCTAGGGTGTACACAGCGCAAGCAGGTCATGAAGGAACTCTCAAAAAGCATGAGTAGAATCAGGAGAGTGATCAAGGCAAGGGAATGAGGACTTTAAAGGTGCAAAACCAGGGATGCCTAGGTGGTGCAGTCGGTTGAGAATCCGGCTCCTGATTTCGGGTCAGGTCGTAATCTCGCGGTTTGTGAGTTCAAGCCCCATGTCAGGCTCTGTGCTGACAGTGCGGAGCCTGCTTGGGATTCTCTCTCCCCCCTTCTCTCTGCACCTCCCCAACTCATGCATATTCTCTCTCAAAAAAAATAAACTTAATAAAAAATTATTTTTTTTAAAAAAGTGCAAAACCAGCAATGCCAGAGGCAATAAGAAGGCCAAATAAGGCCTTAAAAAAAGTATTCAATGGATTTAGCAACCAGAAAGTCATTAGTAACCTTGGCAAGTGGTGAAGGAAGAAGGAGCCAGACTGCAGGGAGGTGGTAAGTGAATGGGTGAAAAATCAGTGGTGGCAATTGGCCAAAAAGGGGAAAAGCAAGAAAGCAGTAGCTAAAAGGGGATGAGGTTTTAAAAACATACATATATATATATATATATATTTTTTTTTTTTGGTCTCAGCCTAAATTTTTCTTTCCCATCCTACACTACTCCCAAATGGACAACTTTCCTCAAAAATTCCCACTATGATGTAAGCTCCTTAAGTATGAGTCTTGTGTCTGAATTGTCTTTTTATTCCACACATTTTCTGTATATGGCATAGGTTCAGTCTTTTTGAATGAATGAATGAATGAAATACATATTCAACACAGGTGATAAGGAAATGAAGGGATCTACTGGGTAACATCTGTTTTTGATCTTAAGGGAATATGTGGTTGTCTGAAAACTCAAGAGCATATTCTATTCAGAGGACCTTCTCTCCTTGATGCTTATAAATGCCTGACTCAGGGAGGGAGATGTAGATTGGGGCCCAGTGTAGATTTTACAGACTAGGGAAAAATAGTTCCTTATAGATTTAAGGGTCCCTTCCTTCACAGAAGTTGTAATTGGTAGGTCTATATTAGATTCTGGGTGCTGCTTTTATAGTTCCTCTTTAACCTGCCCAGGCTTCAGTTTTCTCACTGGCAACTTGAAGATGCCCATAATAGCATCGACCTCATAAGGCTGCAGCATAAATGACATACTGCACATTTAGTGCTTTTCGTGGTGCGTGGCAAAATGACACTTATATGTTAAAGATAAAGTATTACTAAAATGAATAAAAATATCACTAAAAGAAATGAGTTCCAGAAAAGCTAGGTATAAGTCAAATCTTATTTTAAATACAGAAAGAGAAACTCGTTAGAAGATGTTTTATAAAAGTGAATGAATAATCAGCTCCAAGTTGCCTGTTTTATAAATCCACCTTTTCATTCATGAAGTTTACTGAAAAATCTTTCAGAGTTTCACCTATCCGAGTGGACCTGCCCCTGAAGTCTGTTAACGTTCCTTAGCTGGTGGGGAGGGTGCGGCGAGGGGCGAGCCAAGGGGTTGCATTAATTTCCTGGCCAGCCACGAAGGCTTGCATAAGAGCACCCTTGGGCATGCAGTTTCTGTTCTCATGAAAATTCAGCTCCAACTCCTCGAAGAACAGATCTAGAAGCACCATCTGGCAAAGACTAGCGTTTTCAAAAGCCTGCGTCCCAGCAACCAGGCCGTGGAAGGGCGGGAGCTCAGTCCCAACGCAAACTAGGATGTGGAGAGAGAGCAAGACTTGGCAACCTCTTCTCAGCCCTGCGGGTCTCACGCACCAGCTGGGCGGGCGCTCCCGCCAACCATGCCCCACGGCGTCGGGCTCCCAGCCAGTGGGAAGCGCCAGTCTCAGACCAGAATAGCAAGCAACTGGGAGGGATGGGAGGGGGTTCTGAGCAAGGCAGAGGCCGTCTAACCTTTCCGGGTGAAGGCGACTGCACTCAGAGTTGTAACTGTATCTTTAGCCACAGGAAAGGTTAATGTAAATGTCAGAGGCCTCAGCCGGAGGGGTGGGGAAGGGAGGAGGCGAGAGAAGGGCGGGGCAAGAGGCGGAGGGTCGGGCCTCCCAAGGTCAAGCCCTGCTCGCCCGTCCCCGGAGAGTCGACAAAGCAGCTCCGCGGAGCCCCGAGGCCACCCTTCAGCACCCTGCGACCTCCGCGGGGCCTCCCGGCCAGGAAAAGCCAGAGCAAAGAAGTTGGGTGGAGACTAGGGCGGCACGCGGAAGTGGCCGGGCCCGAGCGCGGCAGGGGGCGGGCGGCCGACTCCAGCGGCACGTCGCGCACGGCCCCGCTCCGGGCGCACGCCGCGGAGGAGCCGGCGCGTCCCTTACCCCGTTGGCGGCGGCGATGCGCACGATGAGCTGGATGGCCTCCTTCATGTAGAACCTGCCGTCCCCGCCCACCACGAGGGTGGCCTCCTGCCGCTGCGCCGGCTCCACCGTGGAGATGATACTCTGGATGAAATTCTCCGCGTAGTTGGCGCTGCTCTGAAACACCTTCACCCGCTTCCGCAGCCCGCTCGTGCCCGGCTTCTGGTCCGGGTACGCCTGGGTCTTCACCGTCACAATCTTCACCATGGTGGCGACTCGCTTCTTGGGGCCGGAGCGGACTCTGCTAACCGCGGGGAGGCCGGAGCTGTGGCTGCAGCTGCTCTGGGGTGAGGGCGCGGACGGGCTAGGGGCAACGCCAGCTCTCTCGCCTGCGCTCGGCCCTCCTCCTTAAAGGGACAGGGGACAGGGCCCTCCCCCCGTGGCCAGCCCCACTTTGCAGGTACAGGGGGGCGGGTAGAGAAAAGGAGAGCGCCCACCTCCAGGCCTCCAGTGAAATGGGTGGAGCCTCTCTGATTTCCCCTTCCCACCCCATCCCGTCAGCCAATCCACTATAAAATGAAATCCGCAACTCCTTCCCTACAGGGAAGGGCAGAACGTGGGGTAGGGACTTGGTTAGAGGGCAAGTGTTGGAGACAGGGTGGGAAAATTGCAGAGTATAATAATTTCCTGTGGTTTGGCCAGAGTATCTCATGTAAATAGCTTTCTGGAAACGTGTTCTGAGAGATAGAAGTGGCAGCCTTAGGTAGATTTCATGACTCCTTATTTTTTTATATTCCCTGTCCAAATATTAGTTTGTGTCAGAAAAAGGAGTCAGTCAGTTCCAAAAGTCGTATTCCACCTACTACTTTCCATGTATTTACTGATGGACCAAACCCTTTACTTCCCATTGGTTAGGGTGCCTTTACTAAGAACTAAAGTTTATTGAATAGAATGTTTCTAATCCTTGCTAAAGTACAAGTTTTATTTTTCCCTATTTTATGCTTACAAAACGAGATTTAAAAAATTAAATGGCTTGTCACGGCCATGGAGATAACTATATGCAGGAGGCCAACTCAGGTGGGTGTTGCTGCAAAACCAGGGCTCTTAACCTGGTTCGCCTGCTAAGTCACCAGATTTCATAACTAGGAAATGTACAGGGAGGCCTTAATACAGGTACAAATATAAGGTAAGGCTGAGTATAGCATAGTTCATCATCAAAATAAGTCAGTTATTTGTGTAATAAAAATTGGGTGAAGAGACCAAGAAGAACTGAGGTGGCCAGAAAGAGTTCATGGAGGATACAGAGTGAACAAAAGACCCTTGATTGTTAAGTAGGAATATTGATTCTTTCCTTTTGGTTTAGCATTCCCCTTGATTTGGTGAGAGTGATTGTCTCCTCTGCTCAGAAAATGTGTCATTTGTAGAAAAGCCACAGCTTCTCCCTGCCCCGCTTATGAGATGTGTGACATGGGGAAAGTTAATTAGTATCTGTGAGCATCCATTTCTTTACTATAAAATGAACAGAAAACCTACCTTAAAGAGTTTCTGCAAGAATTAATGGTGTTTTGTATGTCTGTAGTTCTCAATCACGGATACACAATACAATCACCTGAGACACTTTTGAAAGTACCCAGGCTCCAGTCCAAACACTAAATAATAATCAGGTGATGTAAGTAACTCATTTAGCATTGTAGCTCAAACTTTACATGTCCCAAACTCAGGATCATACTGTACCACCCTCCAACCCCACACTTCTTAGAATAGTTCCAGTCTCAAATTGCTAGGAGATACCACTCCTATTATAAGAAGTGTGGGGCTGGAGGTGGTACAATATGATTCTGAGTTGTTTGCGACATGTAAAGTTTGAGGCTTCTGTCATGCATCCAAAAGGAGGTACAGAAAAAAGTGTTAGATACAGAGATTTAGAACTTAGAAAAGAGACTTGGCAGAGCGATATGAATTTATAATCCATTAGCATATAGATAGTATTTGAAAACTTGAAAATGAATGAGATCACTAGGGAGAGAATACAGAGTGCAGGAAAAAAAAAAAAAAAGAGTCTGACACCGAGCTCAGAAACTCCCAACATTTAAAGGCCAGTAACTGCAGTGTGGAAAAAAAGGTGAAAAGTTAGGCTTTTCTACCTTTGAAAGAGAATTTCTTTAGGAACATCAACCCAGCAGGAAGATTTAGATGTGTTTCTTCCATAAGCTATCCAGCTTTCCATAATCCTGAGCTCAAATCTACTAGATTACATTCAAAGGCAAGGAAGATCTACTTCAGCAAGTTATTAATATGCCAGTTAGGAGCCTTCCTAGAGGTCAAGTTATCCAGAATTTTGTTAGGTTTGATCTAGGTTTAAATAAAAAAGAAAAGTTTGCAATTCTGTGAAAAGTTTTAATGATTTCTCTGTCTACATATACAAATGTGTATAAATGGGAGGTAGGTTAAGTGCTGGCTAGATAAATGTACAAGACTTGGTCAATCAATACCATTTCCAAATACAGTGTTCATTGAAGACAGCTTAACTTCACCCTTCACAAATCATCATTTGCATTCCAACTATAATGATTTCAAGAAATGTGTTTATCATAGGATATCAATCTCTGCTGAATGCAACAAATAACAAATGGCGTGCATATGCAATTGATAATGAAAAAGACATGTATGGAATTTATAATGAAAACACTGGAGGGGCACCTGGGTGGCTCAGTCGGTTAAGCGTCTGAGTCTTGATTTCAGCTCAGGTCATGATCTGATGGTTGTGAGATTGAGCCCCACATCAGGCTCCACGTTGGACACGAAGCCTGCTTGGGATTCTCTCTCTCTCTCTGTTCCTCCCCTCCCTTAAAAAAAAAAGAAAAAAAAAAAAAGAAACAAAACAGGGTGGTGATGTGGGTAATCTAGAGGTATTAGCCATTAACATGGCTTATACAGAAACTGATTATCAAAATTTAAAAAAAAATTTTGAAAAGTAATTCACTAACATGTATGTATTTTTCCTTACAATTCATTTTTGGAATCTACTATAAAGCCTTAGAAAGTACCTATATTGTTAAAAACAAAACACAATTATTGTATACACTCAACTTCCTGTCTGGTGGTGTCAAGTGATGCTTGAAGAATCTGTACTGAGGAATCTGTATTAGGATAGTCTCTAGTTCAGGCCTAGAATGGTCGCCCAAATCTCTGTCCTACCCAAGAGTTCTACAAGGCCTGAAAGGTGATGTCTCAATTAAGAGACCTCTGACAGGATAGGTAAATGATAGATAATCTCCTACAAGAATTTTCAATTATTTGGGGCTGATGAATAACTAAATGATGATTCCATATGAATCCATACAAGTTAATGCTGAGCAATACTGTAAATGTCATATTAGTTCCATCTGTTAAACCTAAATCTTCCTGGCTGCAGATTTTGTTCATTATGTTAAATTTTGATGTATTTGTAACTTGCTGTAATGACTAGTTCTTACATATGGAAGCAATATGAAGCCATTTAATGCCTTTTCTATTTGTATCCATTAAGTTATTCAGGTGCTTAAAACTTTTATTTGAATAAAAGTTAATGGATGTCTGGAGTCTCTGATTCTGAAATTAAGTTTGTTCCTGTGCCAAAATAATAATAGTTTTGGAGCTCATGTTTCAGTGTCAAATGGTTATTCATGAAGCTATATGTGAAAAAGATTGATATATAATAAATTGGGCTTTTTCCTTAGAATTCATTTTTGGAATCTACTATAAAGGATATCAGCCTGAATTAATTTCTATGAATACTTTATATGCAAATATTAATATTTAAAATAGCAAAAAGATAAGATTTTTAAAAATACAGATTAGGAAGGACACTTTTTAAGAGATAATGAATGTCTTCTGTTATCCCATTTCACCAATGTTCTTGATTAAGGAATCAGGATGCTGTGGTAGGCTAAATAATGGCTCCCTAGGAGATACCCATGTCTTAATCCTTGCAATATGTGAATTAGGGTAAGAAAAGGACTTTGTAGACATAATTAAGGATCTTGAGATGAGGAGATTAGCCTGGATTATTTGAGTGAGCTCTAAATACAATCATAAGTGTTCTTTTAAGAGGGAAACAGAGGGAGGTTTCATTACAGAAGAAAAGACAATAGGACCATAGCAGCAGAGACTGGAGTGATGCAGCCACAAACCATGGAATGCCAGCAGTCACCAAAAGCTGGAAAAAAGCAGGAAATGCACTATGCACTAGAACCTCTAAAGAGAGCATAGCCTTGATGACACCTTGATTTTAACTCAGTGACATGATTTTGGACTTCCAGCCTGCAGAACTGTGGGAAAATTCATGTTTCAAGCTACCAAGTTTGTGGTAATTTGTTACAGCAACCATAGGAAACTAATACAGATGCTTTCATTTTATGGAGGAGGATAAGCCAGGAAGCTCAAACTCATGGCCTGATTCCCTAGGGGCCTACAGTGTGACTTCAGGTGTTCAGTAAGAGATGGAGTAAGAGAAAGTAGGCTATATCCTAAGTCTCTACTAAAGAATAAATAACAGAGGAAAGTATATCAGGAATAGCAGAAGTAAAACAGGGAATCAAGAAATCATGGAGGTAATTATTTCCAAATTATTTTGCTCAAATTACCTGAATAAGTTAAAAGGTTTTTTCTTTCTTGAATTGGCTAGGAAACAGAATTCTGTTTCATTCACTGTGTAAAATTGAATGCAATAGTGAGTATTCTGTACAACACCCTGAAGTTTTGAATAGTCCCTATCAAAACTAGCTTCGACTGGTGTTACCAACTTTTCCTGATGAGTGAATTTTTATTCCTTCCTTTTACCTTACTGTTATAGCCCCTGTTATATATTTTTCTTAATGCTGAAGCTATCTTGAAATAATTTATATTCATTACCCTCACTCTCCTTTTATCCACACATCCCACCATTCAAATCATCTATAAAACACTGAACACATAGTACAAGACACTTAGGCTCAGATTAATCACCTAAGACCCTGTACTCAAGGAGTTAAAAACAGAGCAGTCCAGACACATATAAAATGTAAGAAACAAGGACACCTGGGTGGCTCAGTCCGTTAAGCACCCAACTTCGGCTTGGGTCAAGATCTCACGGTCCATGGGTTCAAGCCCTGCATAGGGCTCTGTGCTGACAGCTCAGAGCCTGGAGCCTACTTTGCATTCTCTGTCTCCCTCTTTCTCTGCCCTTCCCTGCTCGTGCTCTGTCTCTCTCTCTGTCACTCAAAAATAAATAAACATTAAAAAAGTTTTTTTAATATATAAGAAACAAAGTATGAACCACAAGAAGGTAATTGATTTTTTTTTTTTTTGAGAGAGAGTGAGAGCACAAGCAGGGGAGGGGCAGAGAGAGAGGGAGAGAAAGAATCTTAAGCAGGCTCCATGCCCAGCACTGAACTGACTCGGGGCTCTATTTCACAATCATGAGCAGAAATCAAGGGTCGGGCACTTAACTGACTGAGCCATCCAGGTGCCCCAAAGATATTGGTTTTTTTAATGTTTATTTATTTATGTTGAGAGAGGGAGAAAACATGAGCAGGAGAGGCGCAGAGAGAGAGAGGCAGAGAGAGAATCCTAAACAGGCTCATTCTGTCAGTGCAGAGTCAAGTGCAGGGCTCAGTCTCACAAACTGTGAGATCATGACCTGAGCCCAAACCAAGAGTCGGTTGCTTAACTGACTGAGACACCCAGGCAACCCAAGGTATTGATTTTTAAAGCTAGTATTAGAATTAAAAAAAATTCATATCAATAATCCAAACTTCTGCCTTAACAAACTAGAAAAAGAGCAAATAAACCCAAGGCAAACAGAAGAAAATAATAAAGAGCAGAAATCAATTAAATTGAAAACAAAAATAGAGAAAAATCAATGAAACTAAAAATTGGTTATTGGAATAGATCAATAAAATTGATTAACCTCTAGCAAGGCTGACAAAAAAAGAGAAGATACATTTTACTAATACCAGGAATGACAAAGGAATTATCGCTACAGCCTTCATAAACAATGTTTCATAAAACTCTCTACACATACATTTGACAACTTAGATTAAATGGACAAATTCCTCAAAACCCACACATGACCAATCCTCCCCCACCAGATGAAATAGGTAAATTCAATGGCCCCATGAAAACTGCACTTAAAAAACTTCCAAAAAATCTCCACACCCAGATGGTCTCAAAGACAAATTGAAACAAACATTTAAAGAAGAAACAACACCCGCGTACTTCAAGCTATACTACAAAGCTGTAATCACCAAGACAGTATGGTACTGGCACAAGAACAGACACTCAGATCAATGGAACAGAATAGAGAACCCAGAAATGGACCCACACATGTATGGCCAACTAATCTTTGACAAAGCAGGAAAGAATATCCAACGGAATAAAGACAGTCTCTTCAGCAAGTGGTGCTGGGAAAACTGGACATGCAGAAGAATGAACCTGGAACACTTTCTTACACCATACACAAAAATAAACTCAAAATGGATGAAAGACATCAATGTAAGACAGGAAGCCATAAAAATCCTTGAGGAAAAAGCAGACAAAAATCTCTTTGCTCTTGGCTGCAGCAACTTCTTACTCAACACGTCTCTGGAGGCAAGCAAAACAAAAGCAAAAATGAACTACTGGGACCTCATCAAAATGAAAAGCTTCTGCACAGCAAAGGAAACAATCAGCAAAACTAAAGGGCAACCGACAGAATGGGAAAAGATATTTGCAAATGACATATCAGAAAAAGGGCTAGTACCCAAAATCTATAAAGAACTTATCAAACTCAACACCCAAAAAACAAATCATCCAGTGAATAAATTGGCAAAAAACATGAATAGACACTTCTCCAAAAGAAGACATCCAGATGGCCAATTGACACATGAAAAAATGCTCAACTTCACTCATCATGAGGGAAATACAAACCAAAACCACAATGAGATACCACCTTACACCTGTCAGAATGGCTAACATGAACAACTCAGGGAACAACAGATGTTGGTGAGGATGCGGAGAAAGAGGATCTCTTTTGCATTGTTGGTGGGAATGCAAGCTGGTGCAGCCACTCTGGAAAACAGTATGGAGGTTCCTCAAAAAACTAAAAATAGAACTCTCCTACAACCCAGCAATTACACTACTAGGCATTTATCCACGGGATACAGGTGTGCTTTTTCGAAGCAGCACATGCACCCCTGTTTATAGCACATGTTTATAGCAGCACTATCAACAATAGCCAAAGTATGGAAAGAGCCCAAATGTCCACCAATGGATGAATGGATAAAGAAGATGTGGTATATATATACAATAGAGTATTACTCGGCAATCAAAAAGAATGAAATCTTGCCATTTGCAACTACGTGGATAGAAGTAGAGGGTATTATGCTAAGTGAAATTAGTGAGTCAGAGAAAGACAAATATCATATGACTTCACTCATATGAGGACTTTAAGAGACAAAACAGATGAACACAAGGGAAGGGAAACAAAAATAATATAAAAACAGGGAGGGGGACAAAAGCATAAGAGACTCTTAAATATGGAGAACAAACAGAGGGTTACTGGAGGGGTTGTGGGAGGGGGGATGGGCTAAATGGGTAAGGAGCACTAAGGAATCTACTCCTGAAACCATTGTTGCACTATATGCTAACTAATTTGGATGTAAATTTTAAAAAATAAAAAATAAAATTAAAAAAAAAAGAAGAAACAACACCAATTCCACATAGTCTCTTCCAGAAAATAAGAGGAAGAACCAATCCTGACTCATTTATAAAGTCAGTATTGCCCTGATACCAAAACCAGACAAAGACAATACAAATCAAGAAAACTAGAGACCAATATTCCTCACATACATGGTCACAAAAATGCCGAACAATGTACTAGCCAATTGAATTCACAGTATATACTGTAAAAACAGCATATCACAACCAAGAGGGGTTTATTCTGGCAATGAAAAGCTGTTCAATATGTGAAAATCAATGAGTGTAATCCATCACATTAATAGTCTAAAGAAGAAAAACAATATAATGACACAAAAAATATATTTGACATAATTCAGCATCCATTCCTGATTAAAAAAAAAAATCTCAGGGTTCCAGGGTGGCTCAGTCAGTTAAGTGTCAGACTCTTGATTTTGGCTCACCATCTCATGGATGGTGAGTTTGAGATCCAACTTGGGATCTGCACTGACAGTGTGGAGCCTACTTGGGATTCTCTGTCTCTCTCTCTTTGTCCTTCCCCCTCCCCACATGCCCACACTCTCTCACTCAAAACTAAATATATTTTTTTTAATTTCAGTAATCTAGGGATAGAAGAGAATTTTTCTAACCTAATAAAGGGCACCTACAAAAACATCTTCAGCTAACATCATATTAATGGTGAAGAACTGAATGCTTTCCTTCCTAAGATTGGGAGCAAGGTAGGGATATCCACCTTCAACATTCTACTCAACATCATTATGGAAGTCTTAGCCAGTGAAATAAGACAAGAAAAAAAAAAGGGGGAGGGGGCATATAGATTGGAAAGAAAATAAAACTGTGCCTATTTGCAGATGACATGTTTTTCTATGTAGAAAATCCCAAGGAATCTACAAAGAAAAAACTCCTAGGACTAACAAATGAGTTTAGCAAGAGTCTCAGGATACAATACTAACATGAAAAAATCAATTATGGTTTTATATACTAGTAGTTTATAACTAAAACCTGAAATTTAAAAAATAATACCATTTAGGAGCGCCTGGGTGGTTCAGTTGTTTAGGCGTCCGACTTCGGCTCAGGTCATGATCTCACAGTTTGTGCATTTGAGCCCCGCATCGGGCTCTGTGCTGACAGCTCAGAGCCTGGAGCCTGCTTTGGATGCTCTGTCTCCCCCTCTCTCTGCCCCTCCCATGCTCATACTCTGTCTCTCTTTGTCTCTCAATAATGAATAAATGTTAAAAAAATAATAATGCCATTTACAATAGTTCATAAAAATAAAATATTTAGGGATACCTGGTGGCTCAGTCGGTTAAGCACCCGACTTCAGCTCAGGTCATGATTTCACAGTTTTGTGAGTTCAAGCCCTGTGTTGGGCTCTGTGCTGACAGAGCCTGGAGCCTGCTTCAGATACTGTATCTCCCTCTCTCTCTGCCCCTTCCCTGCTCATGCTATGTTTCTCTCTCAAAAATGAACATCAAAAAAATTTTTTTAATAAAATAAAATAAAATATTTAGATGTAAATCTTATAGAGGATGTACAGGATTTGTAAGCCGAAAACTATAAAACTATTTTCTTTAAAACGAAATAAAAGAAAACCTAAATAAATGGAGAAATATACCATGTTCATGGATTGCAACCAACACAATAAACATGTCAATTCCCCAAAATGACCAATATATTTAACACAATATAGATCAAAATCCCAGCAAGAATTTTTGTAGATATAGACAGCTGCTTCTAAAATTCATTTAGGAGGCACCTGGGTGGCTCAGTGGTTAAGGGTACAACATCAGCTCAGGTCATAATCTCATGGATTGTCAGCTCAAGCCTCGAGCTTTGTGCTGGTGGTATAGAGCTTCTTGGGATTCTTTCTCCCTCTCTCTGCCCTACCCTCTCTCATGATAAATAAACTTAAAAAAAAATTCATTTGGAAAGGGAAAGAAACTAGAACAGTTAAGACCATTTTGAAAAAGAACAAGAAGATTGGAGGAATCATATTACCTGACTACAGATTTACCATATGTAAAGCTACATAATGAAGACAGTGTAGTATTGGTGAAGAGAAAGACACATAGATCAGTAAGACAAAATAGAGTCCAGAAATATACCCACACAAATATATGGGTCTATATCTTCAGTTGATTTTCAACAAATGCACAAGAGCAATTTAAAGGAGAAAGAGGGGCACCTGGGTAGCTTAGTCTCTTAAGCATCTGACTTTGGCTCAGGTCATGATCTCATGGTTTGCTGACAGCATGGAGCCTGCTGAGGATTCTCTCCCGGCCTCTCTCTTTCTGCCCCTCCCCCACTTGTGCGCGCACGCTCTATCTCTCTCTCTCTCTCTCTCTCTCTCTCTCTCTCTCTCTCTCTCTCAAAGTAAATAAATAAACTTAAAAAAAGTTTTTAAAAAGGAGAAAGAACAATCTTTTTTAGCAAATGGTACTAGGACCACTGACCTCCATATGAAAACAAAAAATGAACCTCAACCTAAACTTCATAACTAATACAAAAATTAACTCCAACTAGATCATAGATATAAATGCACCAAGTAAAACTATATAACTTATAAAATAGAAACTTTTTTCACATAGGGCTAGGCAACAACTTCTTAGACTTGCCAGCAAACACATGATCCAATAAAGAAAAAAACTGATAAGCTGGACTTCATCAAAATTAAAAGCTTTGCTCTCCATATGATACAGTTAAGAGAATGAAAAGAGGGACACCTGGGAGGCTTAGTTGGTTAAGCGTCTGACTTCAGCTCAGATCACGATCTCACAGTTCATGAGATTGAGTCCCATGTCAGGCTCTGCGCTGTCAGTGCCTGAGATTCTCTCTCCCCACTCTATCTTTCCCCTGCTTGCATGCACAGGCTCTGTCTCTCAAAATAAATAAACTTAAAAACAAAAGAGAGTGAATGAAAAGATAAGCTACAGACTCAGAGAAAAATTTTGCAATTCACATCTCCAACAAAAGATGTATCCAGAATTCATAAAAAAAAAAAAAAGCTTCAAATCTCAAAAGAAAACCCCGTTTAAATGGCCAAAAGCCTTGAAGAGATGCCTCACTGAAGAGGATATATACAGATGGTAACTAAGCATATGAAAAGTTGCTCAGCATCATAAACCCTTAAGGAAATGCAAAGTAAAACTACTATGAGATACTACTGCATGTTTTTTAGAATGTCTAAAATACAAAATACTGACCATATCAAGTTCTGAGGAGGATGCAGAGCAACTGAAACTCTCATACATTGTTTATGGAAATGCATAATGGTACAGCCACTCTGTAAAACACATCGGCAGTTTCTTAAAAAGCCAAACATACAGTTACCATATGACCCAGCAATCTCACCTCTTCCTATCTATCCTAGAGAAATGAAAAATTATGTTCACACAAAAGAACCCGTGTATGAATGTTTATAGCAGCTCAATTAATACTGCCCAAAACTGGAAACGGCCTAGGAAATGAATAAGCAAATTGTGGTACATCCAAATAAAGAAATGCTACTCAGGGGTGCCCAGCTGGCTCAGTCAGTGGAACATGCAACTCTTGATCTTGGGGTCCTGAGTTCGCACCTCACATTGAGTGTAGAGGTTATTTAAAAAAAAAAAGAAAGAGGGGCACCTGGGTGGCTTGGTCGGTTAAGCGTCCGACTTCGGCTCAGGTCACGATCTCGCGGTCGGTGGGTTCGAGCCCCGCGTCGGGCTCTGTGCTGACAGCTCAGAGCCTGGAGCCTGTTTCAGATTCTGTGTCTCCCTCTCTCTGTGACCCTCCCCCGTTCATGCTCTGTCTCTCTCTGTCTCAAAAATAAATAAACGTTAAAAAAAAAAAAAATTAAAAAAAAAAAAAAGAAAGAAAGAAATACTAGGAACAAACTAATACATACAATTTGGATGACTCTCAAAGGAATTAGGCTGAGTGAAAGAATTCAGTCTCAAAAGGTTACAAACTGCAGGATCCCATTTACATGACATTCTCAAAAAGAGGAAACTATAGTAATAGAAAGATCAGTGGTTGCCAGGGGCTAGGTGTGTGTGTGTGTGTGTGTGTGTGTGTGTGTGTGTGTGTGTGTGTGTGTGTTTGGAAGGGGAAGGGGAGAAGGATGTGACGATAAGAAATAGTATAATGGAATCTTTTGGTGATGCAACTGTTTTGTATCCTGATTGTGGTAGTGGTGAAATGAACCTACAAATCTTTTAAATTAACAGAACCATACAACCTTGCTCTCCTCCCCCCAAAAAGGTTAAATTTATTGTATAGCTTTTTTTTTAAATATGAAGTGTTAAATGTTAACTAGACTTATTGTGCTGATCATTTTACAATAAATGCAAATACTGAATCATTATGCTGTACAAATGAAACTGATAGGTTTTGCATCAGTTATACCTCAATTAAAAAATAGTTGAGTTGTAACACTAAAAGGCTGTGTCATCTTGACCAGCTATTTCCCTAACAAGTCTTATAATCCATCTTAACTAGGCTGTGCCAGTATTAGGAAGCAGTAGATACTACTTAAGTTTCTTAAATTCCCTAATTTATCTTTATTTTCCTTATTAAGAGAATGATGCCTGTGAAGGCAATTCACCCAAAGACTCAGAGAACCTCACCTGTAATAAATGTCCAGGCCTTTGCTTTCACAAGGAGAGCCATAGATAGAGAAAGTGAGCCTCTACCTCACTAGTTCTCAAAGTGTGGCTCATGAAACCCTGGTAGCCTAAACCTGTTTAGGGGGTCCACAAAGTTGAAATTATTTTTTAATGCAAGATGGGGTTTTTTTTCCTTTTTACAGATGGTACAAAAGCAATGGTGGGTAAGACACCCTAGCATGAATCAGGATAGAGGCACCAGGCTACACTGTGAAGATTGTATTCTTCTTTGGCCCACGCTTGGAACTTAAAAAAAAAAAAATGTCAGTTTCACTTTAAATCTCAACCCTTGGCTATATATTGTATTAATAAACTGCCCGATGAAGAGAATGAACCCAAATAGCACTTTTACTACATTCCTAAATACAATGAGTGTTTCAGGGGAAAGTCCTTATTTGAATTGAAAGTTGAATGAACTATGGTTCAACCATTATGAGCTCATGGTTCATGAGTTCAAGCCCTGAGTCTTGGGATTCTCTCTCTCTCCCTCTCTCTCTGCCCCTCCCCCGCTCACTTGCATGCACGTGCACTCTCTTTCTCTCTCACAATAAACAAATTTTTTAAAAAAGTTGAATGAACTACTTTATTTACACCATTTTTACTTGAATAAAACAAGACAAAACAAAAAAGTCTCACAGGAAAAAAGTATTAGTTTTAAAATAGAAGTTCAAGAAGTAGAATAGTTTCTTCTGGACTGGAGAAAGGATTAAAGGCTTCATGAAGGATGAGGCATTTAAAAATGTATGTTAAAAGTACAGAGTATAATGCTTGTTGTAATCTATCTTTTCTGATAAAGAAGTGCTCTACACATATTTGGCACTCAAGGAGTATGTGATTAACCTATTGCCTATGATATTAACACTAGAGACACAATTTAGGAAACTCTATGAAAAGTGAAAAACATGAGAAAATGCCTGAAATTTCTTCCTACCCCTTTTGAAATCTTCTCTTATCCCATCAAAGTTCATTTAAAGTTCTAGCACATTCCTGATTCTTCCAACCCACACTGGTCTTTTCAACTTGTCCAAACTTATTCTATCAAACTTGGTCTAATACCTTAGTGTAATACTTCTCTATATTTTAAAGTCCATGCCTCATTTCCTTTAATAGTTATTAAAAATGTGTTTTTATATTAAAAAATTTAAAAACATTGCATTGCATGACTAAAAAGAAAGCACTACTTAGCTTCAAACTACGCGTCTTTTATTCCTTCAATCTACTGAGTCTTATGCCCCTAAAAATAATTGGGCAAGCCTTCCTTTCCTTTTCTGTTCCCATACCCTCTTCACTAGTTTATGCTTAATGATCAGTGCTTACTAATTTAAGACTTAATATTATTCCTTAATAGGCTAACATGTAACACATTTTCTCAGCTCTTTCTTTTTCTGAGGTCAGAGATCATGTCTACTACTTCTCTATTATAACTAATGCAATATGGAATAGAAGTTTGCCAATTGGATATCCCTGTGTGCCATTTTCCAGTCTAGTCACCTCCTAAATTTTTACTCCCTTTAAGAAAACAATTATTTCAGGGGCGCCTGGGTGGCTCGGTCGGTTAAGCGTCTGACTTTGGCTCAGGTCACGATCTCGCGGTCCGTGAGTTCGAGCCCGGTGGCGGGCTCTGTGCTGACAGCTCAGAGTCTGGAGCCTGCTTCGGATTCTGTGTCTCCCTCTCTCTCTGCCCCTCCCCTGTTCATGCTCTGTCTCTCTCTGCCTCAAAAATAAATGTGTTAAAAAAAAATTTAAAAAAAGAAAAAAAGAAAACAATTATTTCAAAAGCTAAATCCAATTTTTTGCAACAGAGGTTTAGAAAAAGGCACAGAAAAATTTGATTTTTAGTAATGCTGCATATTCATATTAAAGTTGCCAGAAAGCTTACAATGCTGGTATTCTATAGTAATGGCACTATTATATGTTAACATTAGCCTCATTCAGATGATTGAACTTAAGGTGGCTTTGAATTTAAGTTGGTTGATCTTGTGTTAAATTGTAAAGGAAAGAATAAAGTTAAGAATATGTATGAAATGTTGGATATTTGTCAATTGTGACTCAAAGAAATTGAAAATATTTTTCTTCATTTTGGGGGAATGGAACCATACCTCTAACCCCTTTCTAATATGTAGGTCTTCTTTTTAACATTAATATGTACCTTTAGAACTGTCATTATTTTAAAAAATAGAGAAACTCTTTTTACTTTTTTTTTTTTTTTAAGTTGGCTTCATGCCTAACATGGGCTTGAACACACAACGCTGAGATCAAGAGTCACATGCTCTATCAACTGAGCCAACCAGGTGCCCCCAGAACCTATTTTTAAAGTACAAATTGACTTTGGTCAAATATCACAAATGAAGGCAGCTTGTGAATTATTCATAATAACTGAGAATGCCTGTTCTTCATCTTCCTTAGACAAAACTAACCACAGTTAACAAGTACAGACACTTTTAAGCAGCCAAAATCCTTTACCCCCTAGACTTTTAGCAACCGTTACTAGTCCTGGCCTCTAAACTGTCTCTCACATTAATTTTATCTACTTTCCCTAAATCATTTCCATGTTTCTCCATGTTTGCCATGTTTCCCCTCTAATCACTAAGCAGTTTTTTTTCCCACCCCCAAATCAAGCTAGGCTGAGTATCAAAGATAGGCTTTACTGTACTAGATAAAGCTAGCAAGACCATTTTAATATGTCCTTATACTTGTAACTTCATGAGGAAGTGAGTCAATACCTTTTTTTTTTGAGTCAATACCTTTTTAAGAGCAGAAGACTTAGTATCCACTTTACAAGTTAGAAATAATTTTTATATATTCTCTAATAAGACAGGTGTATATGCCTGTTTATAGGTAAATCCTTAGTATACCATATATTTCACCAAAGCAATCTTAGAAGTCATAAAGGACTTAACCCAGTGCTGAGAAATATTATCAGTCAGTCTGTCTCTCTCTCATTCTATCTAATGAAGAATATGAATAATAAATAATATGCTCACCCTCTGGTGGCTAAAATCAGAAATGTATTTTCATTTTCCTGGATTGTATCCAAAATATGATTAGTGTGGTATATTAAATTTCTGCATCATATTTGACCTACACCAAAAATAGATCTAAAAGAAAACTGCTGGCTTCACAAGAAAACAGGTTTACTAGAATATCTAATGAAATATCAACAAAATATTAAATGTAGTTGTTTTCATCTGTTAATGACATGAAAAACAAAATCTTGGTAAACAGAATTTAATAGTAAGGAGACATTTTCCTATGTGTCTATTTTCAATTTACAAATAGCCCTAATAATTAGGAAAAATTCATACCACAGGTTAAGTTTAATTTTCTGCCCACTTTACTCAACTGTCCAGCAGATATTTATTACATATCTATTATGGTTCCATGGTATATGCTGGAATTGTTAACTCCCTGCTTTCAGCCTAGTGAGGGTAAAATAAACAGTAATTCCTGTACAGTATGATGAGTACTACAACAAAGAGTGAGCATGAGGTTTTAGGGCTACCAAAGCAGTCCTGGTCAGGGAGTAATCAGTGAAAGATTCTTGGAAAAAGTGACATATTCACTGAGACCTGAAGGAAGAAGAGGGAGTAGAGAAACAATTATTATTTGTAGGCAGAAAGGCCTGAGGTGAGAGAGAATGTGGAACGTGGGAAAGGCTACAGTATGCGTAAAAAAACAAGCCTAAAAAGAAATGCAGAGGTGGGAAGAAAATCTGAAGAATGCCGAAGAGAAGACTTTAAAATATCTACTAGATTTAGTGAACAGGAAGTTACTGATATCCTTGGGGGAACAATCACTAGTTGAATTAACCGAATGAAAGTCAAGGAAGTGGGCACAGCAGGGGCACCTGTATGGCTCAGTCAGTTAAGTGTCCGACTTCAGCTCAGGTCAGGATCTCACAGTTCCTGAATTCAAGCCCCGCATCAGGCTCTGTGCTGACAGCCGAGAGCCTGGAGCCTGCATCAGACTCTGTGTCTCCCTCTCTCTGCCCCTCCCCTGCTCATGCTTTGTCTCTCTCTCTCAAAAATAAAAAAAACATTAAAAAAAAAAGTGGGCATAGCAAATGTGGGCAATTGTTTCAAGTCCTTTCGCTGAGAAGGGGAAGACAGAAATGATAGGGATAGGGAATGAGATGAAGAGTCTAAATAATAATGGGGAAAAGTCAATATTGAGGGAGTGTTTGTAGGTAAAATTCAAGGGAGCCAATACCAAGGAGACAAGCAGGAATGGGACTTAGAACACAGGAGAGATCTGAAGCATCTAGAGGTCTTCTTGGTAAGCAGGATCCTTGTGCTTTTTAAATGGAATCACATGCAAGGTTACCTCTAAAAATAATACGGTCATCTGTGCAAAACTACCCTAAAAAGTTTTTTTTTCTTCCACTATAACAAGTGAGTAATGGGAAGGGGTAAAAAAAAATGCTTAATATGTCTAAGTGGAGACAGTGGTGGAAGATAAAACTTTCCTGCAACTCAGTACTTTGTGAAATGGAATATATAGTTTACTGGATTTAGTAAAACGCTTTCACATTGCATTTCTTTTTAGCCACATCATCTGAACAATGCAAACTGCTACATAATGACAACCTATTTTACAAGTGTCTAAATCAAGGGCCAAAAATCCAAATGACATTTAACAATGGGCTAGCATGTACTGGGTGCAAAACTAATATACTGCCATACTGGTATTCCTATTTAAAAGCTGACACTAGCTGTCAAAGTATTGTTACTGTTACGGTTATAGAGTTCTTAATTACTTAATATATTTTTTCATGCACTGTACTAGTCTTCATTAAATGCTATTTAGATTTAAGTCCTATTATTTTTAAACACATTTAATTAAAAGCAATCCGTAAGTAAACTCATAAAAAATTATTTGCTGTCAGAACAAAATACAGTAGACCCTTGAACAACATGGGTTAGGGGTAATGACCCCCTGCAGTCGAAAATTCATGTAGAACTTTTAACTCCCCAAAACTTAACTACTAATGGCCTACTGCTGACTAGAGCCTTACTAATAACATAAACAACACATACTTTGTATGTTATATGTATCATATAACTCTCTTCTTACAATGTTAGTGAGATTATTTTTGTGAATGGTGTGAGAAAGTGGTCTAGTTTCAACCTTCTGCATGTTGCTGTCCAGTTCTCCCAGCACCATTTGTTAAAGAGACTGTCTTTTTTCCATTGGATGTTCTTTCCTGCTTTGTCAAAGATGAGTTGGCCATACGTTTGTGGGTCTAGTTCTGGGGTTTCTATTCTATTCCATTGGTCTATGTGTCTGTTTTTGTGCCAGCAATGTTAGTGAGAGAAAAGAAAATGTTATCAAGAAAATCATAAGGAAAATACATTTACACTACTGTAATGTAAAAAAATCTGCATATTTAAGTGGACTTACACAGTTTAAACCCATGTTGTTCAAGGATCAACTGTACTCCTACCACTGTGATTAGATTTTGGCTTCTTTAATATAAAAAATGAATTTCTCCAAATTTTGCTTTGACTATATTTTCTTTCTTTCTTTTTTTAATGTTTATTTTTGAGAGACAGAGTGCAAGCAGGGGAGGGGCAGAGAGAAAGGGAGACAGAATCTGAAGCAGGCTCTAAGTTCTGAACTGTCAGCACAGTGCCTGAAGCGGGGCTCGAACTCACAAACGGTGAGATCATGACCTGGGCTGAAGTCGGACGCCCAACCGACTGAGCCACCCAGGTGCCCTTGCTTTAACGATATTTTCTGATTGGAAAACTAAATATATAATTAAATGACTATTTCTGCATTTGCATTTTCTTTTTTTTTCCTTTTAAGATTGCATTAGTATGGTCACAAGTTTGACACCTACAGTACATTGATAACATAACTGAATACAATGTTAAGTAAATTACATAATTGTTGCAAGTTTTAAAATGTCAACTCTGAGTGATCATGCATTTCTTGCGCATTTGCATCTGAACCACCAACTGCACAACTCAATCTTTGCTTATCTTCACTGGGAATATATGCCTCAGTGAGGTCAGAGACAGAAGATGTGTGTCTTTTTGTAGACCCAGATTATCAAGAGCAACAGTGTAAAACTCAGGTATTCCATGGAACATGGTGGCAACACTGGGTTTTGCTTTGGGTCAAATAAAAAATGCAATTATTGACTATCGCTTGTGCGAGTCACCTGATGCCCCAAGTTTTGGGTTAGCACAGAGTATTTTCATATCCCCGCATAAGGCCAGCAGGCAGTTTCTATATACACTCAGTTCCTTCCCAGGGGAAAAGTTTAGAACTAGAGATTTGTAGTCTTCCAACATGCATCAGTGACATACAGCTGGAACCAAGATGGGACTCATAGCAACATCTTTATCAAAGGTATTGAGGGGTAGCAGAATATGCCACCTCAAAACGTGCCACTTTAACATGTGGGTTGTTTTGAGTTGAAAGCAATTAAGAGCCAACTGACTTGGGAAAAGCTTATTACCTCTCCCTTAACTGCCTAAAAGAATTTAGAGTCGGCCTGTACCAGGAAGAAAGTTATTACTAGAGATAATTTTTTAAATCAGAAAGACTTATCTGCACAGTGTGGCAGATGTTCTTTTTACCAGACATTCACTCTTCTCATCTTCCTGTGAATTGTCTTCCTCCCCTTTGAAGCCCAGGCTCCCATCCTCTCTCCTTTGCTCAGGATGGTATATAAGCCTCAACTGGCTGAGTGTCTATGAGTCTCATGTCTTTGTGGGGCTCCCATATGCACACAATTAAACTTCTTTTACTCCTGTTAATCTGCCTTATGTCTATTTAATTATTAGAACAGCCAATGAATCTAGAAAGCAAGGCTGACACTTGATTCCTGGACCTGTTTTGAAAGCAGAAGCAGGACTATAGTTGTATTTGTTGTATTATTAACTTAGCTCCACATTCTGTTTTGGTCCCTACTTATGTTTTATGCATCCTTTAACCTCATGCACAATCAGTCATTAACTTTGCCTTTTCTGCCCTACTCCCTGTTTACCCACTGATTGTAAAAACCTAATGGGGACTGGACAGTAACATTTGTCTTGAAATTATATGATGTATCTGATTGTACCAGGTCTCAAACGACACCTCATTGTCTGAAAGAATGCACACCTCCAGACGGTTTCGAGGCCCCTCACTTCGTGATTTCAAGAAACTCCTCACACTCCTCTCATATATTCACTTCCTTTCCCAAATATATATAAGCTGTCCCTATGCTCAAGAGAGCAAGGCAGCTTTGCGGATGATCCCCAGCCTTTTTGTTGGGCGGCTCTTCTGATAAAAAAGCTTTCTTTACTTAAAAACTGGTGTCTCAGACATTGGCTTACTGTGCATCGGGTGTGGGGATAAGTTTGGGTTTAGGAACAAAAGGAAGAGGGGAAAAATTTTCCTCCCTTTTGTTCGGTAACAAATGTCAGAAGGGAAAAATCTTCCTCAGCAACAACCTGAATGCCTTCAGCCACCACTTCTTTAAGGAGTCCAGGAATACAATATCCTTTTGTATGAGGAAAGCTTAAATTCCATACAGATATCACAAGATATTATGCGTGCCCTAATCCAGCAAAATGTCTATTACCACAAACATGGACTGAAACACAAATATCTTAGTGTGGTTTCCCATCTCCTAGATGGCTAAGGCTCCAAGTTCTCTGAGTTAATGCCATTAATACTACATTCTGATCTGTCTCATCTTACAAATAACTTTTGGCAAGATGATACAAAAACAGATTGTATAGCTGAAGAAACTGCATGTACATTTTATTTAGGGCACCAGTAGTATATGTGCACGACCTTTGACATCTAAGAGGATTATCAGTTTACGGTTCAGGTTAGAGATCCTGTCTTCAGGGAAATTGTTCCTGAATCTGTGATTTGCTACAGAATTAAGCTTTCTCATTTGTTCAAATGTGAAATCACTCATCAGCCACTACCATCAGTTGTCATACCTACTGTGCTACAGTGCATTAAGACAAGAGTCCCCTCAGAGGTAAATTCAACGTCCAATCCCAGGCCTGTTCCTCTGATCTTACCTGCCTGCTGAATGACCGCGAGTATGGGTGATGGTGGAACAGCTTCCGGGGTCTGAATACCTACAGGCCCACAGAGGTTTGGAGGAGGCAGTATCAGCTCAAAGCTGAAAGGTGCAACAGGAGGTAGAGGCTGCTGGTGGAGAGGCAGGTTTTGAAGGGGCTGTGTGTCACTAGCAGCAGCAGCAGAAGGAGGAAAGAGAAGGGGCCAAGGCCACCCCCTGGTCCTCCCACAGCCACATGCCTGTGATCACAGTGGCATGGACAGGAGTCTGTGACCTGTCAGGCTTCTGGGACAGAACAGTGAGAATCCAGGGTGAGAGTCAAGGGCACTAGCTGCAGTTGGCCCATTAACATTTTCTTTGAGGGTTTTTGTTTGTTTGTTTGTTTGTTTTGATGAGTGAGATTAAACCAAAAGTATACAGGATTTTGTAGAATTCACTGAGTATTACTTTTTAAAAGCTTACCCATAATTTTACTTTGATTTACTATTGGTAAGTGAAATGTGCCCAGATTTCCCATAAATTGATAAGAAAGCCCCATATTAAAAACATTATTATTTATATTTTATATTTATTTATATCTTAATAATAAAGTATATAACATGGGCATAAAATATAAATACATACAAATTAAATAGATTATTGTTTATATACATCAGTTAAATTGATCAGCATTTAGTTGATCAACAAATAAAGACTAAACCTGAAATAATTCTTAGCCTGACAGTCTGTAATAGAAAGCAATATTTAAGATATAAGGGAATACACACAATAATATATCCATTCTTGTCGTTCATTCACAGGCATTACATGTTGACAAACCTGCATATAAAAATAGAAAAATTTTACTTTCCTTTTACATATTATTATTTTTAACTAATTTTTAAACAAGATAAGATTTCTAGACCCTATGTAAAAAATATCCCTGTGAAGATAAACTTCTGTAACATTTGTCCTTAGCAGGGACCTACAATCTATGATCTGATGTCTAACAGGATGAACCAGTCTAAATTCTACTAAAATATAATAGTTGATAGTTGGTATGTGTAAATGTGGGTAAAGAGGAGTGATAGAGGAGTAAGTACCCCTTTTTCACTAAGCATAGAGCATTTTCTAAACCCTTCATTGGGATTCTGTAGAATCTCTATTTGGTTCTAAAGTGTTTTTGGATGTCACGGACAGAATGGAGGAAGAAAGGAAAGGAATAGAAGGCTTTTTCCTTTTTCCCTTTACTAGACCAGTTTCAGGGTCCATGTCTTTGACCCCCTGGCTAAATTAGAAACCCATGGTTCTGCTAACACCAGAAACTATGACTGTTCCTGGCTCTTGACTTAGATGGCTATCTAAAACTTAGAGGCATTTTCTCTTTCAGGTTACGTTAGAAAATCTTAATAATGTACATAAAAATACTTTATATTATCAAATTCCCATTTACTAAACACCACTTTATATTTCTATATGATGTTACAAAGTGCTTTCATGTACATCATTTTATTTTCATCTTTACATTAACCTCCTAAAGAACCTAAAGCTGGTAGTACTATGTTAATTTTACATTTAAAGGGGCAGGAACAGAGAGGTTAACTGAATCTCCCATAATCACTCAAGCAAAGTGAGAACTGGACTAAAACCAAAATCTCCTTACTCGCAATATAGGATGATAATAATATCATACTTAAAATAATTTTAGACTTTATTTCATATTTCCACCTATTCATAGTATTAATAGCAAAAATGGTTTTTTTAATTGATAAAACAAAAGGTTTAATTAGAAAACAATGCATTACCATTGTAGACTTTGGCGCCACTTCTACTGCAAATATGTTGAGTCCTCTGTTGTTTACGCAGTTTTTACTTAGTTCGTTGTTGATGTGAATAATCACTTTATTATCTGACTATAAAAAAATTTCATAAGTTGCTAGTCTTTAATAATACAAACAAAATGATTATTACAAAACACTTTGTAAGTCTTGTGAAAGAGGTGTTTGCAGGATTCTGTAGAAACATAGAAGATATTATAGAAACACAGAAACATTAGCTCAGTCTGGGCTAGAAAGGAATACGTTACCGAAGAAGTGATACTTGAGATAATAGGTCACAGATAATAGACAGCCTTTAGGATAGATAGGAAGCAAGAGAAAGCAGTATGAAGCTGATGAATGAAAAGAAATGTAGGAGCCAAAGTGTTCCCCTGCTAAAGAAGCTACGAGCACCCCCTAATGACCACAAAGGGGCAATTTAACATTAGCCTACCGAATTCATTTCTCAGCCCTATTACTCAGCATGTGACCTTCTCCAAGTTATTGAATGCCCCCATGCTTCAGTTTCCTTGTGTGTAAAATGCAGATAGTACTTAACTCATTGGGTTGTTGTGAAAAGTAAACACATTAATAAATGTAAAGTGCCTGGCAAATAGGAAGCTCTAAAATATTATTACATCATTTTGGTGAAGGGAAGTTTAATTTTCCTTTAGGGAAAGGAAGGAAATGCAGGGCTAAGAAATGATAGGTAGCTGCAGAACAGAGAAACTGTGATAAGGCAGTGACTCCCGTCTACCCTTTTAATTCTAGTAAAACATAGAGGGCAGAAAGGAAGGCACACTCCTTTCTTTTAGGAATCACCCTCCAAAGCTTTATGATCCACTTGAAGACAGTAATCTCCAGCTGGGGACCCTGGCTATTTTGGTCCAACTCCTCTACCTCATTTTCAAGATAATATATATGATCTGGACCCATCCTACTTATGCTATTTACCTTCATATTACTTCACTAAGTAAAGTTCTCTGTTTCTGCATAGCGAATATTCTCACTCTTCCCTCTATATCTCACATTAACCCTCTCACGTGTTACTCCTTACACTGTCTCTCTGCTACTAACAGCTGTGTGTGTCTCTGCATCTCTAATCCTAGTTTGTCTCCAAATCCCACACCACAGTCCCCTTCCCCCTCATTACAGGTCCTTCCCCAACTTCGATAGTCCAAACTAACATCAACTACAAGAGATGCAGATACAGTAAAACTATTACACATATAAACAGTGTAATTTAACATTTAATTTTCACGCATCTCTTTCAAGAGTATTGAGTTTGTCTTCCCAACTGGCCCATAAACTCTTTGAAACCAGAGACCATATTACACTTCTAGAGGCTTCTATTGTGACTAGAAGAGTTAGTTACATAATATAGACTCAGACTGACTCAATACTCAGCCAAACCTTAAACACTTTAAGGAATTTATGGCTGGCAGAAAAATAACATAAGTCTCACCCAGGAACTAAAAAGAAATAAGCCAACAGTCCTAAGAATCCAGCCATCTTAAGTAAGGTTTTATGAAAATTTACGTTTCTAGAAAACTGGGTATCTCTAAGCATTTATGCATGTATTCCCTTAACCTGCAATATCAGTAGTAGGAGGGATGGTAGCCAAAGCTAGCAATAATTGGCTTGATAAAAATAGGTCCCAGACAATGGAATATATGAGATAAAATGATGATAGCCCATAAAATTTCTGAATTGTAAGGTATGTAAAACAAAGTTGGGCTAATTTTTTTCTTTATTTTGTTTATATTTCTTTAAAACTCAATGTCTGTTATTTAAAATTTTAGGTGTAGGGGTGCCTGCGTGGCTCGGTTGGTTAAGCGTCTGACTTCAGCTCAGGTCATGATCTCGCAGTCCGTGAGTTCGAGCCCCGCGTCGGGCTCTGTGCTGACTGCTCAGAGCCTGGAGCCTGTTTCAGATTCTGTGTCTCCCTCTCTCTCTGCCCCTCCCCTGTTCATGCTCTGTCTCTCTCTGTCTCAAAAATAAATAAACATTAAAAAAAAATTTAAAATTGTAGGTGTGAAGATTTTTAGTAACAAACTAAATAAAATACTTTATACCCAGATTATACTCTTTCTTCAGAGATCTCCAGATATTTAACTATCATAATATTTTAAGAGAAAAACAATTATCTCAAACTTTTAAAAATGCATAAAAATTATCATGCTTAGTTTGAATTAAAAACCTGAGAACGAATAATTGCCCATTATAAATTTTGTTAATATAATGTGGTATTAATTACTGTGCAAGAATAGAATAAGAAAGAAGATGGAACATACTAGTAAACATTGCAGTTCTAAGGAGAACCACCTCATAAATAATACCTTGTTTTCAATAACTGATGTTATCCAGGTGTCACGCTTATAAGTATGTACAATTATATTTTCATAACCATCCATTACTCTTGCATCACCTTTGTTAAGGACAGATTTACAAATGGCCTTCTCGAGTTGCCCACTGCATGCCTCCATATGGACAGCTTTAATTCTTGGCTTGCATTTGTCTGCATAGATATCAATGACAAATGGGCATGCCTGATATGAAAGAAAAAGTAAACGTTGTCTTAGCCTTTTGATAGATTTAAAAATAAATTATTTGTTATTAATATGTCTATCATATGATTTAAGAAGATGTACCCTCTAGCTTGTCCTCATATACTTTTAGAAGATTTTAGTACTATGAACTGAATAATTAAAAAGCAAGAAACTGTGATTTTTTTTTCACTAGGATATTAACTGATAATATTCACAGAAAAGGAAAGAAAACTATAATCTCAAGCAAATCTGTAATACCTCCTTTAAGCCACAGTACCACTCCTCCATTTGGTTTAAAGCTAATATATGTCATTTTAGTTATTTAATTTCCTTTTCTAACTTTAAGGCTACAGAAAGAACTCATCAATTTTTCTTGGTTTACTAAAACCATTCAAATAATGAGATTTCCAACAATCCTAAATCCTTTCCCAAATCCTAACCTGTAACTGATACTTTGGTGATTCTTTGTGACACCATACCTACTAATTTAACAGGGGGGATCAAATTATAGTTCATCTAGACATCAAATTTCATTATACATGATTCAAGAAAGTACCAAAGGTTTCCAGATACCTATCAGCAAAATACTCTCCATATATATTCAAACCAACCAGAACATTCATAACACTACAGACTGATTCTTCCCAGGTCATCATAAACTTTTATTTTTTTCAAATATGAAAATGTTAGATCATCCTCTTGGTGTATTAACTCAGTAAAATAGCACACACCAAAGAATCACTGCATATTAAAGCTAATAGCTTAACTAAATAGCCACCTTGTCTCAGAACAATTACAAGTATTAACTAAATCAGTCAAAACAACTTCAGGTCATACATGAATCCTTTATGTTTTCATGTTATGTTATTTTATTTTATGTTATTTTATTTTATTTTATTTTATTTTATTTTATTTTATTTTATTTTCAGTATAGCTAACATACAGTGTCATTTTAGTTTCAGGTGTAAAATATCATGATTCAACAATTCCATATATCATCTAGTACTCATCACACAAGTGTCCTCCTTAATCCCCACCACCTATTTCATGCACCTCTCCCCACCTCCCCTCACATGAATCCTTTCAATCAAATATTACCATATATAAAAATCCCTATCACTAATGGGAACCATCCAACATTTTTATACCAATTAATTCTGAATTGTTATTTTCTCCTTCTTGTATTACCGTTTGCTTGTGTAACATTTTCAATCCAAAAATGCTATAACCCTTACTGAACGAGGAGAATGTCTTCACTGTGATTCTGTAAATCAAAAGTATCCATGCCAAGAAGAGAATTTTTGGATGCTCCAGTACCAAATTCTGACTCAATATTGTTTGTTGAGGAGTCTTATATTAATGAAAGAAATGAAAAACAATAACAGTAAACAATAACTTGAAATACAGTAAGTTGCCTAGTATCTTTTGTAAAATCTGTCTCCTTACCAGGAAATATGTTCAAATGATTAAACTGTGGCTCTAAGACATAAGAGAGTAAAATGTATAAACTAATAGCTAGTACACTTTTAGAAAAATTGACTTTTTAAAAATGCTATATAAAAAAGAGGGATTTTCCCTCTCTGATCAAGTACCCTTTAAAAATGAGCAACAAGGGGCACTTGTCTTAGTAGAGCATGCAACTCTTGATCCTGGAGTCATGAGTTCAAGTCCCACCCTGGTGCAGAGCTCACTTAAAAAACAAACAAAAAAGGAACAATAAATACATTATTTGATACCTAAAATAATGGCCACAAAGGAAGAGACTCAAATAAAAGTTTTATGGAAGCCAATATACTATATCATAGATACTATACAAGCACTTTAGAAGTACTATAGAAACACTTTAGAAATACTATAGAAATACTTTTAACAGATCTGTATACCAAACAGACTCTTCTGACTAAAAGTCCTTATATAAAATAATAACAAAATAAAACAAATCCATTGAGAAGTTTAGGGATTCCATTGTAGATATGCAAAACCTGGCCTGCCAAATTCTGAAAGAAACACTGTGTCCTAAGAACCACGAGGATAAGATATGGCAAAACCAGAATGGCCACCTGGACACTAGATAAAATCTTCCATGAAACAATGCATTCCAATAGTGATAAACTGGCTATACTATCAATCACTGAGGAAAAACTTTCCTAAGAAAATGAAGGATGTGGTTATTCAATGTTTTATCTGTAACTAAATTAACCTGGAAAAATTATGGTACATGAACTGAGACTACACACCAAAAGACTCTTTAAGCATTTCCAAATTGATTTTATACAGTTGACTCTCTCTGGTTTATGGATATGTACTAATAATATAGTACACTTATTTTCAGGATGGGTCAAAATATTTCACTGTTGAAAAGCCACAACCAGGGCACCTGGCTGGCTCAGCTGGTAGAGCATGTATCTCTTGAAATCAGGGTTGTGAGCTTGAACTCCATATCGGGTGTAGAGATTACCTAAAAATAAAATCTTTAAAAAATAAAACAAAATAAACAACAAACAAAGAAAACATCATTTTTTAAAAAGCCACAACCATCATGACCGCCTAGGGCCTTCCAAATTATTGGTCCCATGACAAGGGACACATTTAACTGGAACAATTATTCATTGATTTAGATTAAGTAAAGGCTTGCTGCTGCTGCTGCTGCTGCTGCTGCTTCTTCTTCTTCTTCTTCTTCTTCTTCTTCTTTTTTTTTTTAAGGCTTGCTTCTTATTCAAAAACATTTTTGTCTTTATAATTCCCAAACCTCTGGGAAAGTGCAAAGGGCCTTAACAGAATTGGAAAGGTACATCCTTTAAAGATCCTGAAGTGCAACTCTCCAGAGAATCTCCAGAAGCAGACAGTGCACAGAATTAACTGCTAACCCACGAACCTTTGTACAACATATGACCACATTACAGGAGCAGCTTCCTCTCATGACACTGGAACAAGATTCTTCTATGGGTTCCATTCTTCTTTGCACACTCTTGTTTATTCATAGCTTTACTCTTTATGGATTTAAGGCTGTATATGTTTGACTTGGCCTATCATGTTTTCCTTATTAGCAGCAATAATTTGCCTAAATCTAGGCTTTAAAGGAAAGAAATGTGCTTGAAGTATGAGAAATACAAAATGCAACACATACTATTTGTCACAACACCAAGAAACAACACACCCACAGTTTCACTAAGGACGATTACTTATGCAGCTACTATGTGGAAATCAGACTATTTAATGTTAACTCAGAATCAAAGTTAATTATTCTGTACAACTGTTAGGCCATTCCAAGGACAAGATTCCCAAACACCCTCAACAGGTTATATTTCCTTACATATGCCCACAAAAAATTAAAACCCTTCCTGGAAAAAGATTGCTGAAGACACGGATCCTATTCATAGCAGTTACATCATTCCAGATGGTCGTCAAAAAAATTGTTCCTTCTTGTTGGCTTACATAGTAATTAATATAGCCTAACTGTTGGGGGCATAACAAACCAGTTTAAATTATTTAACTCAAGCAGTTATGAATAATAAAAAAGCCTTGATTTTCTTTTGACCAGCCAGGGAGGAATCTGCACTGGTGCTAATACTTCTTGTAACTGGATTAACACTGCAAGTGAAATCACCTACAATGAATTAAAAGAGTTAATACAAAAGGTCATATACAAAGTAGATTTAAAGAGTCCTTGGGACTTTTATTGGTCAAGCCTGGAAAACCTGGGGTTATGATTCTGGAGTGCTCTCTACTCCCTTCTTATAATACTTCTAGTATACTTGTTTGCCTCAGAGTTTAAATGTTGTCTAGAGTCTTCAAATGCTTCTGTAGAAGTCACTGTCCCAACAAATGACTTAAAGACAAAAACAGGATGAAACCATGATAAATGCAAAACTGAAAATCAGATCCCCACAGATGAAACCTCTTTGAAAAGAACCAACAATAGTGGTTGAGTGAATCTTTGAAAGTTTCTTCTACAACTTTAACTGAATGAAAATCAAAAGGGAAGGCTGGGAATTAAAAAGTTCTCACAAACTTAGGAAACAACTGACTCTTCTGTTGTCATGATAATGAGTAGTCATCAGAACTGGTTTTAAACCTGTTCAAAAGATCTAGAAAACCTCATCTCAATAAACACATTTTTGTAAGCCCACCAGTATCAGCTCCTCACTTTTGAAAGTCAAACAATCAAGGACTCATGTGAATAAATAACACTGCTGAGTGCCAACCAATCAACAGTCTCACCTGAGTAACCATGCTTCCTCAAAACCCTCCCCTAATAAGAGGAACATTCTGCTCCACTTATAGTCGTGGAGACTATAACTGCTCCAGTTATAGTCGTGCAGACTATAACTGACGAGCATACTCCCTTGTAGTAAATAATCAATTCATTTTTGTCTTTTTATTTGTTATTGAGAAGTGGTCTCTTATTCCTTTGACATTTTCACTATATATGTTTACCTTTTACATTTCCAATGGTATTTCTGTATTACTTATTCAATAAATGAAGAATAAACTTTAAATTTAAAAAGCGTCATCTCGGGGATGCCTGGGTGGCTTAGTCGGTTAAACGTCTGACTCTTGATTTCGGTTCAGGTCATGACCTCAAGGTTTGTGAGATGGAGCCCCATGTCGGGCTCTGCATTAACAGCATGGAACCTGCTTGGGATTCTCTCTCTCCCTCTCTCTCTCTCTGCTCCTCTCCCACTCATGAGCATGCTCTCTTGTTCTCTCTCTCTCTCAAAATAAACAAACTTAAAAAGTTTTATCTAAGAAATACTTCTTGCCTATGGTTTCAAAGGTCAATGACATAAGTAAATGCAAAAAAAATGTCTTAAATTGCTCTTAACTAATTTCTCTTATTGAGTGAAAGCATAGGGGTGCCTGGGTAGCTCAGTCGATTAAGCATCTGACTCTTGATTTTGACTCAGGTCATGATCTCATGATTTATGAGATCAAGCCCCATACAAGGCTCTGCACTGATGGTGTGGAGCCTGCTTGGGATTCTCTCTGTGCACCTCCCCTGCTCGTGCTCACTCTCTCTCTCAAAAATAAATAAACATTAAAAAATAAAGTAAGATATAAAAAGTTATTGTAACTCTTAACCTCTTATTAATAAAAATGGCAAAAAAAAATTATTCTCAGAACTTCTCAGAAAAGAGGTTTATGAGGGATTTTCAATGATGTCAAAGCTAGGAATTAAACCAAAGTCTCAATACACCCAAAATTTAAAGTGTGTTGAAGCTAGTGTTACCCTCCTAAGTTGATTTGTTTAGAGAAAGGACAGATATTATTTTTAAGAATATAAACAACAAATGTACTGTTATGTGATGCATTGCCTGAAACTCTTGAATTCTTTATTTTAAACCTGACACAAAATATAGACTTTAAGAAGTAAGGCCTCATTTTTACTATTTCTCCAGTTTACTGAAAGTCTTAATAATGATAGCTAACACATACACAGTGCTATACATTAGCCAAGAACTATCCCAAGTATTTTACAAATAATAACCCAAGGAGTATCTTTTATCAAAAGATCAGAATTCCAATTCTCATACAGACACATCCCCCTTATTCTAAGATAGGCTTATTCTATTAGGACAAAGAGTTTCCCTATAGAAATGAGACTTCAGCAACTAAAATAGCCATCACCAATTAAAAAATAGAATTTTTTTAACCACCAAACTTTCCCCCCATATTATATGCTGAAACTCCTTTGTTCCTGAATTATTTAAATACTGATAGTAACTAAATTTCAGGTAACAATGGGAACTTGCACAAACTAGCAGAAACACGCCCGGTGCAACCACAATTCATTCGTATACTAAAGTTCAAGGATTTGAGTGTCCAATTCAAAAGTCAGGTGGTAGGAAAGTGTTTGTGGAGTAAAATACTATGTGTATTAGGACCACTGCAAAACTTTCAGATTGCTTTACCTCTGTCAGTTCCAGAGCTTTATTGTAGCCCATTGAGTGTAGGGTTACCCAAAGGTCACGAGGATCTCCTTCTCGATCATTGGCTTCCATTAGATTGAGATCCATAAAGCCCTGTCTTGTTAGTTCATTCTTCTTTGTATCAAAATTGTCTGTTAAAGTAACCAAAAGTTTCTTTCTTACATAATTTTAAAACTCATACATTTAATAAAAGATCTATTATATATTATTTTTCATAAATATTTTAATGGAAGCCTTATTTAATGGAAGCCTTATTTTTGGAACTTTCAAAAAAATCGGAAGTTATAAATTGCAAATATATTCTGAAATTAGAGGAAATTGTAATTTTTATGGGTAAGTCCCAACCTGCTTGCTTATTTAGAGTATATACTGATTTATATATTTTTAAAAATTAAAATGCTTCATATATGTTTACCCCTTAAAGCCAGCAGAACCTGGATGAATTTGATGTAATACCCCCCAAATTAATGGTGTTTCAAAGGGGAGATGTGGATGGTGCCAGATTTAAGGGGACTGCTATATGCCTAATTACTCTAATTTTAACCAAATTGTCCCTGGTCCTTAAAAATCTGTTAGATAATGGGGAACACTTTGGATTCTATGAATGTCCTAGACAAATAAATCTATTTTAATATTATTATTTAATAAATCCATTTTAACATTGTAAGCAAAACTAAACTCACCTCAAAGTATCTATACATGTGTAATTCCTGAATTTGTCTATTATAGATAATAAATAGCTATTCATTATGGATTATATTCTGTTAACTGCCCAACAAGAAAGATTTTATTTTCTTGCTTCCAACTGTAATATATCCAAAGGAAATGGGTACTCTTTATATATCTCTTCTGTATACATCATTATGAAAAAAGCAGCAGAGACACAGCCATTTAAAACTGACTGATTAATAGTTTAAAAAGTTTACAGAGTTTAGGAAGTGACACAGAATTTTGCAAGGAAAAAAGTAAATGTAGATTAAATTAGATCATAGAGGGGCGCCTGGGTGGCTCAGTCGGTTGAGCGTCCGACTTCGGCTCAGGTCACGATCTCACGGTCCGTGGGTTCGAGCCCCGCGTTGGGCTCT